>NW_027189303.1:0-314495 GCF_040958095.1 Procambarus clarkii | reverse complement strand
TATGAGGGCTGTGTATATGAGGGCTGTGTTTATGAGGACAGTGTTTATTAGGACAGTGTTTATGAGGCTGTGTTTATGAGGGCTGTGTTTATGAGGGGCTGTGTTTATGAGGGCTGTGTTGATGAGGGGCTGTGTTTATGAGGGGCTGTGTTTATGAGGGGCTGTGTTTATGAGGGGCTGTGTTTATGAGGGGCTGTGTTTATGAGGCTGTGTTTACGAGGGCTGTGTTTACGAGGGCTGTGTTTATGAGGGGCTGTGTTTATGAGGGGCTGTGTTTATGAGGACAGTGTTTATGAGGGGCTGTGTTTATGAGGGCTGTGTTTATGAGGGGCTGTGTTTATGAGGGCTGTGTTGTTGAGGGCGTGTTTATAGGGGCTGTGTTTATGAGGGGCTGTGTTTATGAGGGCTGTGTTTATGAGGGCTGTGTTTATGAGGGCTGTGTTTTGAGGGCTGTGTTTATGAGGGGCTTGTGTTTATGAGGGTTGTGTTTATGAAGGTTTGTGTTTATGAGGGGCTGTGTTTATGAGGGGCTGTGTTTATGAGGGGCTGTGTTTATGAGGGGCTGTGTTTATGAGGGCTGTGTTTATGAGGGGCTGTGTTTATGAGGCTGTGTTTATGAGGGGCTGTGTTTATGAGGGGCTGTGTTTATGAGGGGCTGTGTTTATGAGGGCTGTGTTTATGAGGGCTGTGTTTATGAGTGGCTGTGTTTATGAGGGCTGTGTTTATGAGGGGCTGTGTTTTAGGAGGGCTGTGTTTATGAGGGCTGTGTTTTGAGGGGCTGTGTTTATGAGGGCTGTGTTTATGAGGCTGTGTTTATGAGGACTGTGTTTATGAGGGGCTGTGTTTATGAGGGCTGTGTTTATGAGGGCTGTGTTTATGAGGGTGTTTATGAGGGCTGTGTTTATGAGGGCTGTGTTTATGAGGGGCTGTGTTTATGAGGGCTGTGTTTATGAGGGCTGTGTTTATGAGGGCTGTGTTTATGAGGGGCTGTGTTTATGAGGACTGTGTTTATGAGGGCTGTGTTTATGAGGGCTGTGTTTAGAGGGCTGTGTTTATGAGGGCTGTGTTTATGAGGGCTGTGTTTATGAGGACTGTGTTTATGAGGGCTGTGTTTATGAGGCTGTGTTTATGAGGGCTGTGTTTATGAGGGCTGTGTTTATGAGGGCTGTGTTTATGAGGGGCTGTGTTTAAGAGGGGCTGTGTTTATGAGGCTGTGTTTACGAGGGCTGTGTTTATGAGGGCTGTGTTTATGAGGGGTGTGTTTATGAGGGGCTGTTTATGAGGACTGTGTTTATGAGGGCTGTGTTTATGAGGGCTGTGTTTATGAGGCTGTTTATTAGGACAGTGTTTATGAGGGCTGTGTTTATGAGGGCTGTGTTTATGAGGGGCTGTGTTTATGAGGGGCTGTGTTTGATGAGGCTGTGTTTATGAGGGCTGTGTTTATGAGGGGCTGTGTTTATGAGGGCTGTGTTTATGAGGGGCTGTGTTTATGAGGCTGTGTTTACGAGGGCTGTGTTTATGAGGGGCTGTGTTTATGAGGGCTGTGTTTATGAGGGCTGTTTTATGAGGACGTGTTTATGAGGGGCTGTGTTTATGAGGGCTGTGTTTATGAGGCTGTGTTTATGAGGGCTGTGTTTATGAGGGGCTGTGTTTATGAGGCTGTGTTTATGAGGGCTGTGTTTATGAGGGCTGTGTTTTGAGGGCTGTGTTTATGAGGGCTGTTTATGAGGGGCTGTGTTTATGAGGCTGTGTTTATGAGGGCTGTGTTTATGAGGCTGTGTTTATGAGGGGCTGTGTTTATGAGGGTGTGTTATGAGGGTGTGTTTATGAGGGCTGTGTTTATGAGGGCTGTGTTTATGAGGGCTGTGTTTTGAGGGGCTGTGTTTATGAGGGGCTGTGTTTATGAGGGCTGTGTTTATGAGGGGCTGTGTTTATGAGGGCTGTGTTTATGAGGGGCTGTGTTTATGAGGGGCTGTGTTTATGAGGGGCTGTGTTTATGAGGGCTGTGTTTATGAGGGGCTGTGTTTATGAGGGCTGTGTTTATGAGGGGCTGTGTTTATGAGGGCTGTGTTTATGAGGGGCTGTGTTTATGAGGGCTGTGTTTATGAGGGCTGTGTTTATGAGGGGCTGTGTTTATGAGGGGCTGTGTTTATGAGCTGTGTTTATGAGGGCTGTGTTTATGAGGGCTGTGTTTATGAGGGGCTGTGTTTATGAGGGCTGTGTTTATGAGGGCTGTGTTTATGAGGGCTGTGTTTATGAGGGCTGTGTTTATGAGGGGCTGTGTTATGAGGGCTGTGTTTACGAGGGGCTGTGTTTATGAGGGGCTGTGTTTATGAGGGGCTGTGTTTATGAGGGCTGTGTTTATGAGGGGCTGTGTTTATGAGGGCCTTGTTTATGAGGGCTGTGTTTATGAGGGCTGTGTTTATGAGGGGCTGTGTTTATGAGGGGCTGTGTTTATGAGGGCTGTGTTTATGAGGGCTGTGTTTATGAGGGCTGTGTTTATGAGGGCTGTGTTTATGAGGGCTGTGTTTATGAGGGCTGTGTTTATGAGGGCTGTGTTTATGAGGGGCTGTGTTTATGAGGGGCTGTGTTTATGAGGGCTGTGTTTATGAGGGCTGTGTTTGAGGGCTGTGTTTATGAGGGCTGTGTTTATGAGGGCTGTGTTTATGAGGGCTGTGTTTATGAGGGGCTGTGTTTATGAGGGCTGTGTTTATGAGGGTTGTGTTTATGAGGGACTGTGTTTATGAGGGGCTGTGTTTATGAGGGGCTGTGTTTATGAGGGCTGTGTTTATGAGGGGCTGTGTTTATGAGGGCTGTGTTTATGAGGGGCTGTGTTATGAGGGGCTGTGTTTATGAGGGGCTGTGTTTATGAGCGGATGTGTTTATGAGGGGCTGTGTTTATGAGGGCTGTGTTTATGAGGAGCTGTGTTTTGAGGGGCTGTGTTTATGAGGGCTGTGTTTATGAGGCTGTGTTTTATGAGGACGTGTTTATGAGGGGCTGTGTTTATGAGGGGCTGTGTTTATGAGGGGCTGTGTTTATGAGGACTGTGTTTATGAGGGCTGTGTTTCTGAGGGACTGTGTTTATGAGGGGCTGTGTTTATGAGGACTGTGTTTATGAGGCTGTGTTATGAGGCTGTGTTTATGAGGGCTGTGTTTATGAGGGCTGTGTTTATGAGGGGCTGTGTTTATGAGGCAGTGTTTATGAGGGGCTGTGTTTATGAGGGCTGTGTTTATGAGGGCTGTGTTTATGAGGGCTGTGTTTATGAGGTGTGTTTATGAGGACTGTGTTTATGAGGGCTGTGTTTATGAGGGCTGTGTTTAGAGGCTGTGTTTATGAGGGGCTGTGTTTATGAGGGGCTGTGTTTATGAGGGCTGTGTTTATGAGGGGCTGTGTTTATGAGGGCTGTGTTTATGAGGCTGTGTTTATGAGGGGCTGTGTTTATGAGGGCTGTGTTTATGAGGGGCTGTGTTTATGAGGGGCTGTGTTTATGAGGCTGTGTTTACGAGGGCTGTGTTTATGAGGGGCTGTGTTTATGAGGCTGTGTTTATGAGGGGCTGTGTTTATGAGCGTGTTTATGAGGGGCTGTGTTTATGAGGGCTGTGTTTATGAGGCAGTGTTTATTAGACAGTGTTTATGAGGGGCTGTGTTTATGAGGGCTGTGTTTATGAGGGGCTGTGTTTATGAGGGCTGTGTTGATGAGGGGCTGTGTTTATGAGGGGCTGTGTTTATGAGGGGCTGTGTTTATGAGCGGCTGTGTTTATGAGGGCTGTGTTTATGAGGGCTGTGTTTATGAGGGGCTGTGTTTATGAGGGGCTGTGTTTATGAGGGCTGTGTTTATGAGGGGCTGTGTTTATGAGGGCTGTGTTTATGAGGGGCTGTGTTTATGAGGGGCTGTGTTTATGAGGGCTGTGTTTATGAGGGGCTGTGTTTATGAGGGCTGTGTTTATGAGGGCTGTGTTTATGAGGGGCTGTGTTTATGAGGGCTGTGTTTATGAGGACTGTGTTTATGAGGGGCTGTGTTTATGAGGGTTGTTTATGAGGGCTGTGTTTATGAGGGCTGTGTTTATGAGGCTGTGTTTATGAGGGGCTGTGTTTATGAGGGTTGTGTTTATGAGGGGTTGTGTTTATGAGGGCTGTGTTTATGAGGGCTGTGTTTATGAGGGGCTGTGTTTATGAGGGGCTGTGTTTATGAGGGTTGTGTTTATGAGGGCCTTGTGTTTAAGAGGGGCTGTGTTTATGAGGGCTGTGTTTATGAGGGGCTGTGTTTATGAGGGGCTGTGTTTATGAGGGGCTCTGTTTATGAGGGGCTGTGTTTATGAGGGCTGTGTTTATGAGGGGCTGTGTTTATGAGGGGCTGTGTTTATGAGGGGCTGTGTTTATGAGGGGCTGTGCTTATGAGGGGCTGTGTTTATGAGGGGCTGTGTTTATGAGGGGCTGTGCTTATGAGGGGCTGTGCTTATGAGGGGCTGTGTTTATGAGGGGCTGTGTTTATGAGGGGCTGTGTTTATGAGGGGCTGTGTTTATGAGGGGCTGTGTTTATGAGGAGCTGTGTTTATGAGGGGCTGTGTTTATGAGGGCTGTGTTTATGAGGCCTGTGTTTATGAGGCCTGTGTTTATGAGGACAGTGTTTATGAGGGGCTGTGTTTATGAGGGGCTGTGTTTATGAGCGGCTGTGCTTATGAGGACAGTGTTTATGAGGGCTGTGTTTATGACGGGCTGTGTTTATGAGGGGCTGTGTTTATGAGGACAGTGTTTATGAGGCCTGTGTTTATGAGGGCTGTGTTTAAGAGGGGCTGTGTTTATGAGGGGCTGTGTTTATGAGGGGCTGTGTTTATGAGGACAGTGTTTATGAGGGGCTGTGTTTATGAGGGCTGTGTTATGAGGGGCTGTGTTTATGAGGGCTGTGTTTATGAGGGGCTGTGTTTATGAGGGCTGTGTTTATGAGGGGCTGTGTTTATGAGGACTGTGTTTATGAGGGCTGTGTTTATGAGGGGCTGTGTTTAGGAGGGCTGTGTTTATGAGGGGCTGTGTTTATGAGGGGCTCTGTTTATGAGAGCTGTGTTTATGTGGGGCTGTGTTTACGAGGGGCTGTGTTTACGAGGGCTGTGTTTATGAGGGGCTGTGTTTATGAGGGGCTGTGTTTATGTGGGGCTGTGTTTATGAGGGCTGTGTTTAAGAGGGCTGTGTTTACGAGGCCTGTCTTTATGAGGGCTGTGTTTACGAGGGGCTGTGTTTATGTGGGGCTGTGTTTATGTGGGGCTGTGTTTATGAGGGCTGTGTTTATGTGGGGCTTGTTTACGAAGGCTGTGTTTACGAGGCTGTGTTTATGAGGGCTGTGTTTATGAGGGGCTGTTTTATGTGGGCTGTGTTTTATGAGGCTGTGTTTACGAGGGCTGTGTTTACGAGGCCTGTGTTTATGAGGGCTGTGTTTACGAGGGCTGTGTTTATGTGGGGCTGTGTTTACGAGGGGCTGTGCTTACGAGGGCTGTGTTTATGAGGGCTGTGTTTATTGGGCGTGTTTACGAAGGCTGTGTTTACGAGGGCTGTGTTTACGAGTGGCTGTGTTTACGAGGGCTGTGTTTATGAGGGCTGTGTTTATGTGGGGCTGTGTTTACGAGGGCTGTGTTTATGTGGGGCTGTGTTTACGAGGGCTGTGTTTATGAGGGGCTGTGTTTATGTGGGGCTGTGTTTATGAGGGGCTGTGTTTACGAGGGCTGTGTTTATGAGGGCTGTGTTTACGAGGGGCTGTGTTTACGAGGGCTGTGTTTATGTGGGGCTGTGTTTATGAGGGGCTGTGTTTATGAGGGGCTGTGTTTACGAGGGCAGTGTTTATGAGGGGCTGTGTTTATGAGGGGCTGTGTTTACGAGGGCTGTGTTTATGTGGGGCTGTGTTTATGTGGGGCTGTGTTTATGTGGGGCTGTGTTTATGAGGGGCTGTGTTTACGAGGGCTGTGTTTATGTGGGGCTGTGTTTATGAGGGGCTGTGTTTACGAGGGTTGTGTTTATGTGGGGCTGTGTTTATGAGGGGCTGTGTTTATGAGGGCTGTGTTTATGAGGGGCTGTGTTTATGAGGGCTGTGTTTATGAGGACGTGTTTGAGGGCTGTGTTTCTGAGGGACTGTGTTTATGAGGGCTGTGTTTATGAGGACAGGGTTTATGAGGCAGGTGTTTATGACGGCTGTGTTTAAGAGGGCTGTGTTTATGAGGGGCTGTGTTTATGAGGGGCTGTGTTTATGAGGGACAGTGTTTATGAGGGGCTGTGTTTATCAGGGCTGTGTTTATGAGGGGCTGTGTTTATGAGGGCTGTGTTTATGAGGGCTGTGTTTTGAGGGCTGTGTTTATGAGGGGCTGTGTTTATGAGGACTGTGTTTATGAGGGCTGTGTTTATGAGGGGCTGTGTTTATAGAGGGCTGTGTTTATGAGGGGCTGTGTTTATGAGGGCTGTGTTTATGAGGCTGTGTTTATGAGGGCTGTGTTTATGAGGGGCTGTGTTTATGAGGGGCTGTGTTTATGAGAGGGCTGTGTTTATGAGGGCTGTGTTTATGAGGGCTGTGTTTATGAGGGCTGTGTTTATGAGGGCTGTGTTTATGAGGGGCTGTGTTTATGAGGGCTGTGTTTATGAGGGCTGTGTTTATGAGGGGCTGTGTTTATGAGGGCTGTGTTTATGAGGGGCTGTGTTTATGAGGGCTGTGTTTATGAGGGGCTGTGTTTATGAGGGCTGTGTTTATGAGGGTGTTTATGAGGGCGTGTTTATGAGGGGCTGTGTTTATGAGGGCTGTGTTTATGAGGGCTGTGTTTATGAGGGCTGTGTTTATGAGGGCTGTGTTTATGAGGGCTGTGTTTATGAGGGGCTGTGTTTATGAGGGCTGTGTTTATGAGGCTGTGTTTATGAGGGCTGTGTTTATGAGGGGCTGTGTTTATGAGGGCTGTGTTTATGAGGGCTGTGTTTATGAGGGCTGTGTTTATGAGGGCTGTGTTTATGAGGGCTGTGTTTATATGAGGGCTGTGTTTATGAGGGCTGTGTTTATGAGGGCTGTGTTTATGAGGGCTGTGTTTATGAGGGCTGTGTTTATGAGGGCTGTGTTTATGAGGGCTGTGTTTATGAGGCTGTGTTTATGAGGGGCTGTGTTTATGAGGGCTGTGTTTATGAGGGCTGTGTTTATGAGGGCTGTGTTTATGAGGGCTGTGTTTATGAGGGCTGTGTTTATGAGGGTGTGTTTATGAGGGGCTGTGTTTATGAGGGCTGTGTTTATGAGGGCTGTGTTTTGAGGGGCTGTGTTTATGAGGGCTGTGTTTATGAGGGGCTGTGTTTATGAGGGCTGTGTTTATGAGGGGCTGTGTTTATGAGGGCTGTGTTTATGAGGCTGTGTTTATGAGGGCTGTGTTTATGAGGGCTGTGTTTATGAGGGGCTGTGTTTATGAGGGGCTGTGTTATGAGGGCTGTGTTTATGAGGGCTGTGTTTATGAGGGCTGTGTTTATGAGGGGCTGTGTTTATGAGGACTGTGTTTATGAGGGCTGTGTTTATGAGGGCTGTGTTTATGAGGGGCTGTGTTTATGAGGGCTGTGTTTATGAGGGCTGTGTTTATGAGGGCTGTGTTTATGAGGGGCTGTGTTTATGAGGGCTGTGTTTATGAGGGGCTGTGTTTATGAGGGCTGTGTTTATGAGGGGCTGTGTTTATGAGGGCTGTGTTTATGAGGGCTGTGTTTATGAGGGCTGTGTTTATGAGGGCTGTGTTTATGAGGGCTGTGTTTTGAGGGGCTGTGTTTATGAGGGCTGTGTTTATGAGGGGCTGTGTTTATGAGGGCTGTGTTTACGAGGGCTGTGTTTATGAGGGGCTGTGTTTATGAGGGCTGTGTTTATGAGGGCTGTGTTTATGAGGGGCTGTGTTTAGGGGCTGTGTTTATGAGGGCTGTGTTTATGAGGGCTGTGTTTGAGGGCTGTGTTTATGAGGGCTGTGTTTATGAGGGCTGTGTTTATGAGGGCTGTGTTTATGAGGCTGTGTTTATGAGGGCTGTGTTTGAGGGGCTGTGTTTATGAGGGGCTGTGTTTATGAGGGGCTGTGTTTATGAGGGCTGTGTTTATGAGGGCTGTGTTTATGTGGGGCTGTGTTTACGAGGGCTGTGTTTATGAGGGCTGTGTTTATGTGGGGCTGTGTTTGAGGGGCTGTGTTTATGAGGGCTGTGTTTATGAGGGCTGTGTTTATGAGGGGCTGTGTTTATGAGGGCTGTGTTTATGAGGGGCTGTGTTTATGAGGGCTGTGTTTATGAGGGGCTGTGTTTATGAGGGCTGTGTTTATGAGGGGCTGTGTTTATGAGGGCTGTGTTTATGAGGGCTGTGTTTATGAGGGGCTGTGTTTACGAGGGCTGTGTTTATGAGGGGCTGTGTTTATGAGGGGCTGTGTTTATGAGGGCTGTGTTTATGAGGGCTGTGTTTATGAGGGCTGTGTTTATGAGGGGCTGTGTTTGAGGGGCTGTGTTTACGAGGGCTGTGTTTATGAGGGGCTGTGTTTATGAGGGCTGTGTTTTGAGGGCTGTGTTTATGAGGGGCTGTGTTTATGAGGGGCTGTGTTTTAGAGGGCTGTGTTTATGAGGGCTGTGTTTATGAGGGCTGTGTTTATGAGGGCTGTGTTTATGAGGGCTGTGTTTATGAGGGGCTGTGTTTATGAGGGCTGTGTTTATGAGGGCTGTGTTTATGAGGGGCTGTGTTTATGAGGGCTGTGTTTATGAGGGCTGTGTTTATGAGGGGCTGTGTTTATGAGGGCTGTGTTTATGAGGGCTGTGTTTATGAGGGGCTGTGTTTATGAGGGGCTGTGTTTATGAGGGCTGTGTTTATGAGGGCTGTGTTTATGAGGGTGTGTTTATGAGGGCTGTGTTTATGAGGGCTGTGTTTATGAGGGCTGTGTTTATGAGGGGCTGTGTTTATGAGGGCTGTGTTTATGAGGGCTGTGTTTAGTGGGGCTGTGTTTATGAGGGCTGTGTTTATGAGGCTGTGTTTATGAGGGCTGTGTTTATGAGGGCTGTGTTTATGAGGGCTGTGTTTATGAGGGCTGTGTTTATGAGGGGCTGTTTTTAGAGGGCTGTGTTTATGAGGGCTGTGTTTATGAGGGCTGTGTTTATGAGGGGCTGTGTTTACAGGGCTGTGTTTATGAGGGCTGTGTTTATGAGGGCTGTGTTTATGAGGGCTGTGTTTATGAGGGGCTGTGTTTATGAGGGCTGTGTTTATGAGGGTGTGTTTATGAGGGCTGTGTTTATGAGGGCTGTGTTTATGAGGGCTGTGTTTATGAGGGCTGTGTTTATGAGGGCTGTGTTTATGAGGGGCTGTGTTTATGAGGGGCTGTGTTTATGAGGGCTGTGTTTATGAGGGCTGTGTTTATGAGGGCTGTGTTTATGAGGGTGTGTTTATGAGGGGCTGTGTTTATGAGGGCTGTGTTTATGAGGGCTGTGTTTATGAGGGGCTGTGTTTATGAGGGCTGTGTTTATGAGGGCTGTGTTTATGAGGGCTGTGTTTATGAGGGCTGTGTTTATGAGGGGCTGTGTTTATGAGGGCTGTGTTTATGAGGGCTGTGTTTATGAGGGCTGTGTTTATGAGGGCTGTGTTTATGAGGGGCTGTGTTTATGAGGGGCTGTGTTTATGAGGGCTGTGTTTTGAGGGCTGTGTTTATGAGGGCTGTGTTTATGAGGGCTGTGTTTATGAGGGGCTGTGTTTATGAGGGCTGTGTTTATGAGGGTGTGTTTATGAGGGCTGTGTTTATGAGGGCTGTGTTTATGAGGGCTGTGTTTATGAGGGCTGTGTTTATGAGGGCTGTGTTTATGAGGGTGTGTTTATGAGGGGCTGTGTTATGAGGGCTGTGTTTATGAGGGCTGTGTTTATGAGGGCTGTGTTTATGAGGGGCTGTGTTTATGAGGGGCTGTGTTTATGAGGGGCTGTGTTTTTGAGGGCTGTGTTTATGAGGGCTGTGTTTATGAGGCTGTGTTTATGAGGACTGTGTTTATGAGGGCTGTGTTTATGAGGGCTGTGTTTATGAGGGGCTGTGTTTATGAGGGCTGTGTTTATGAGGGCTGTGTTTTGAGGGCTGTGTTTATGAGGGCTGTGTTTATGAGGGTGTTTATGAGGGCTGTGTTTATGAGGGCTGTGTTTATGAGGGGCTGTGTTTATGAGGGCTGTGTTTATGAGGGGCTGTGTTTATGAGGGCTGTGTTTATGAGGGGCTGTGTTTATGAGGGCTGTGTTTATGAGGGGCTGTGTTTATGAGGGCTGTGTTTATGAGGGGCTGTGTTTATGAGGGCTGTGTTTATGAGGGGCTGTGTTTATGAGGCTGTGTTTATGAGGGCTGTGTTTATGAGGGCTGTGTTTTGAGGGCTGTGTTTATGAGGGGCTGTGTTTATGAGGGCTGTGTTTATGAGGCTGTGTTTATGAGGGGCTGTGTTTATGAGGGGCTGTGTTTATGAGGGGCTGTGTTTATGAGGGGCTGTGTTTATGAGGGGCTGTGTTTATGAGGGCTGTGTTTATGAGGGCTGTGTTTATGAGGCTGTGTTTGAGGGCTGTGTTTATGAGGGGCTGTGTTTATGAGGGCTGTGTTTATGAGGGGCTGTGTTTATGAGGGCTGTGTTTGAGGGCTGTGTTTATGAGGGCTGTGTTTATGAGTGTGTTTATGAGGGGCTGTGTTTATGAGGGCTGTGTTTACGGAGGCTGTGTTTATGAGGGCTGTGTTTATGAGGGCTGTGTTTATGAGGCTGTGTTTATGAGGGCTGTGTTTATGAGGGCTGTGTTTATGAGGGGCTGTGTTTATGAGGGCTGTGTTTATGAGGGCTGTGTTTACGAGGGCTGTGTTTATGAGGGGCTGTGTTTATGAGGGCTGTGTTTATGAGGGGCTGTGTTTACGAGGGCTGTGTTTATGAGGGCTGTGTTTATGCGGGCTGTGTTTATGAGGGCTGTGTTTATGAGGCTGTGTTTATGAGGGCTGTGTTTATGAGGGGTTGTGTTTATGAGGGCTGTGTTTATGAGGGGATGTGGGCTTATGAGGGCTGTTGTTTATGAGGGCTGTGTTTATGAGGTCTGTGTTTATGAGGGCTGTGTTTATGAGGGGCTGTGTTTACTGAGGGGCTGTGTTTATGAGGGCTGTGTTTAGGAGGTGCTGTGTTTATGAGGGTTGTGTTATGTAGGGCTGTGTTTAAGAGGGCTGTGTTTATGAGGGCCTGTGTTTATGAGGGGCTGTGTTTATGAGGGCTGTGTTTATGAGGGGCTGTTTTATGAGGGCTGTGTTTATGATGGGCTGTGTTTATGGGGGCTGTGTTTATGAGGGCTGTGTTTATGAGGGGCTGTGTTTATGAGGGGCTGTGTTTATGAGGGCTGTGTTTATGAGGGGCTGTGTTATGAGGGCTGTGTTTATGAGGGCTGTGTTTATGAGGGGCTGTGTTTATGAGGGGCTGTGTTTATGAGGGCTGTGGTTTATGAGGGGCTGTGTTTATGAGGGCTGTGTTTATGAGGGGCTGTGTTTATGAGGGCTGTGTTTATGAGGGGCTGTGTTTATGAGGGGCTGTGTTTATGAGGGCTGTGTTTATGTGGGCTGTGTTTATGAGGGGCTGTGTTTATGAGGGCTGTGTTTATGAGGGCTGTGTTATGAGGGCTGTGTTTATGAGGGCTGTGTTTATGAGGGGCTGTGTTTACGAGGGCTGTGTTTATGAGGGGCTGTGTTTATGAGGGCTGTGTTTATGAGGGCTGTGTTTATGAGGGGCTGTGTTTATGAGGGCTGTGTTTATGAGGGGCTGTGTTTATGAGGGCTGTGTTTATGAGGGCTGTGTTTATGAGGGGCTGTGTTTATGAGGGCTGTGTTTATGAGGGCTGTGTTTATGAGGGGCTGTGTTTATGAGGGGCTGTGTTTATGAGGGCTGTGTTTATGAGGGCTGTGTTTATGAGGGGCTGTGTTTATGAGGGCTGTGTTTATGAGGGGCTGTGTTTATGAGGGGCTGTGTTTATGAGGGCTGTGTTTATGAGGGGCTGTGTTATGAGGGGCTGTGTTTAGAGGGCTGTGTTTATGAGGGCTGTGTTTATGAGGGCTGTGTTTATGAGGGCTGTGTTTATGAGGGGCTGTGTTTATGAGGGCTGTGTTTATGAGGGCTGTGTTTATGAGGGGCTGTGTTTATGAGGGCTGTGTTTATGAGGGCTGTGTTTATGAGGGCTGTGTTTATGAGGAGCTGTGTTTATGAGGGGCTGTGTTTATGAGGGGCTGTGTTTATGAGGGGCTGTGTTTATGTGAGGGCTGTGTTTATGAGGGGCTGTGTTTATGAGGGGCTGTGTTTATGAAGGGCTGTGTTATGAGGGGCTGTGTTTACTGAGGGCTGTGTTATGAGGGCTGTGTTTATGAGGGGCTGTTTTATGAGGGCTGTGTTTATGAGGGGCTGTGTTTATGAGGGCTGTGTTTATGAGGGGCTGTGTTTATGAGGGGCTGTGTTTATGAGGGGCTTGTGTTTATGAGGGGCTGTGTTTAGGAGGGGCTGTGTTTATGAGGGCTGTGTTATGAGGGCTGTGTTTTATGAGGGGCTGTGTTTATGGAGGGCTTGTGTTATGAGGGCTGTGTTATGAGGGGCTGTGTTTATGAGGGCTTGTTTATGAGGGGCTGTGTTTATGAGGGGCTGTGTTTATGTGGGGCTAGTGTTTATGAGGGCTGTGTTTACTGAGGGCTGTGTTTATGAGGGGCTGTGTTTATGAGGGCTGTGTTTATGAGGGCTGTGTTTATGAGGGCTGTGTTTATGAGGGCTGTGTTTTATGAGGGCTGTGTTTATGAGGGCTGTGTTATGAGTACATTGTTATGGGGGCTTGTTTATGAGGGGCTGTGTTTATGAGGCTGTGTTTATGAGGCTGTGTTTATGAGGGGCTGTGTTTATGAGGGCTGTGTTTATGAGGGGCTGTGTTTATGAGGGCTGTGTTTATGAGGGCTGTGTTTATGAGGGGCTGTGTTTATGAGGGCTGTGTTTATGAGGGCTGTGTTTATGAGGGCTGTGTTTATGAGGGCTGTGTTTATGAGGGCTGTGTTTATGAGGGGCTGTGTTTATGAGGGATGTGTTTATGAGGGGCTGTGTTTATGAGGGCTGTGTTTATGAGGGGCTGTGTTTATGAGGGGCTGTGTTTATGAGGGCTGTGTTTATGAGGGGCTGTGTTTATGAGGGCTGTGTTTATGAGGGCTGTGTTTATGAGGGGCTGTGTTTATGAAGGGCTGTGTTTATGAGGGTTGTGTTTATGAGGGGCTGTGTTTATGAGGGGCTGTGTTTATGAGGGGCTGTGTTTATGAGGGCTGTGTTTATGAGGGGCTGTGTTTATGAGGGCTTTGTTTATGAGGGGCTGTGCTTATGAGGGGCTGTGTTTATGAGGGGCTGTGTTTATGAGCGGCTGTGTTTATGAGGGGCTGTGTTTATGAGGGGCTGTGTTTATGTGGAGCTGTGTTTATGAGGGGCTGTGTTTATGAGGGCTGTGTTTATGAGGGGCTGTGTTTATGAGGGGCTGTGTTTATGAGGGCTGTGTTTATGAGGGCTGTGTTTATGGGAGCTGTGTTTGAGAGCTGTGTTTATGAGGGCTGTGTTTATGAGGGCTGTGTTTATGGGAGCTGTGTTTGAGAGCTGTGTTTATGAGGGCTGTGTTTATGAGGGGCTGTGTTTATGAGGGGCTGTGTTTATGAGGGCTGTGTTTATGAGGGGCTGTGTTTATGAGGGCTGTGCTTATGAGGGGCTGTGGTTATGAGGGGCTGTGTTTATGAGGGGCTGTGTTTATGAGGGGGCTGTGTTTATGAGGGGCTGTGTTTATGAGGGGCTGTGTTTATGAGGGCTGTGTTTATGAGGGGCTGTGTTTATGAGGGTTGTGTTTATGAGGGCTGTGTTTATGAGGGGCTGTGTTTATGAGGGGCTGTGTTTATGAGGGGCTGTGTTTGAGGGGTTGTGTTAATGAGGCCTGTGTTTATGAGGGGCTGTGTTTATGAGGGCTGTGTTTATGAGGGCTGTGTTTATGAGGGGCTGTGTTTATGAGGGGCTGTGTTTATGAGGGCTGTGTTTATGAGGGCTGTGTTTGAGGGGCTGTGTTTATGAGGACTGTGTTTATGAGGAGCTGTGTTTATGAGGGGCTGTGTTTATGAGGGGCTGTGTTCATGAGGGGCTGTGTTTATGAGGGGCTGTGTTTATGAGGGGCTGTGTTTATGAGGGGCTGTGTTTATGTGGAGCTGTGTTTATGAGGGGCTGTGTTTATGAGGGCTGTGTTATGAGGGGCTGTGTTTATGAGGGGCTGTGTTTATGAGGGCTGTGTTTATGAGGGCTGTGTTTATGGGAGCTGTGTTTGAGAGCTGTGTTTATGAGGGCTGTGTTTATGAGGGCTGTGTTTATGGGAGCTGTGTTTGAGAGCTGTGTTTATGAGGGCTGTGTTTATGAGGGGCTGTGTTTATGAGGGGCTGTGTTTATGAGGGCTGTGTTTATGAGGGGCTGTGTTTATGAGGGCTGTGTTTATGAGGGCTGTGTTTATGAGGGGCTGTGTTTATGAGGGCTGTGTTTATGAGGGCTGTGTTTATGAGGGCTGTGTTTATGAGGGCTGTGTTTATGAGGGCTGTGTTTATGAGGGGCTGTGTTTATGAGGGATGTGTTTATGAGGGGCTGTGTTTATGAGGGCTGTGTTTATGAGGGGTTGTGTTTATGAGGGGCTGTGTTTATGAGGGCTGTGTTTATGAGGGGCTGTGTTTATGAGGGCTGTGTTTATGAGGGCTGTGTTTATGAGGGGCTGTGTTTATGAAGGGCTGTGTTTATGAGGGTTGTGTTTATGAGGGGCTGTGTTTATGAGGGGCTGTGTTTATGAGGGGCTGTGTTTATGAGGGCTGTGTTTATGAGGGGCTGTGTTTATGAAGGGCTTTGTTTATGAGGGGCTGTGCTTATGAGGGGCTGTGTTTATGAGGGGCTGTGTTTATGAGCGGCTGTGTTTATGAGGGGCTGTGTTTATGAGGGGCTGTGTTTATGAGGAGTTGTGTTTTTGAGGGGCTGTGTTTATGAGGCCTGTGTTTATGAGGACAGTGTTTATGAGGGGCTGTGTTTATGAGGGGCTGTGTTTATGAGGGGCTGTGTTTATGAGGACAGTGTTTATGAGGGCTGTGTTTCTGAGGGACTGTGTTTATGAGGGGCTGTGTTTATGAGGACAGTGTTTATGAGGCATGTGTTTATGACGGCTGTGTTTATGAGGGGGCTGTGTTTATGAGGGGCTGTGTTTATGAGGGGCTGTGTTTATGAGGACAGTGTTTATGAGGGGCTGTGTTTATGAGGGCTGTGTTTATGAGGGGCTGTGTTTACGAGGGCTGTGTTTATGGGGGGCTGTGTTTATGAGGGCTGTGTTTATGAGGGGGCTGTGTTTATGAGGACTGTGTTTATGAGGGCTGTGTTTATGAGGGGCTGTGTTTAGGAGGGCTGTGTTTATGAGGGGCTGTGTTTATGAGGGGCTGTGTTTATGAGGACTGTGTTTATGAGGGGCTGTGTTTATGAGGGGCTGTGTTTATGAGGGGCTGTGTTTATGAGGGGCTGTGTTTATGAGGGGCTGTGTTTATGAGGGGCTGTGTTTATGAGGGGCTGTGTTTATGATAGGCTGTGTTTACGAGGGCTGTGTTTATGAGGGGCTGTGTTTATGAGAGGCTGTGTTTATGAGGGGCTGTGTTTATGAGGACAGTGTTTATGAGGGGCTGTGCTTATGAGGGCTGTGTTTATGAGGACAGTGTTTATTAGGACAGTGTTTATGAGGGGCTGTGTTTATGAGGGCTGTGTTTATGAGGGGCTGTGTTTATGAGGGCTGTGTTGATGAGGGGCTGTGTTTATGAGGGGCTGTGTTTATGAGGGGCTGTGTTTATGAGGGGTTGTGTTTATGAGGGGCTGTGTTTATGATAGGCTGTGTTTACGAGGGCTGTGTTTATGAGGGGCTGTGTTTATGAGAGGCTGTGTTTATGAGGGGCTGTGTTTATGAGGACAGTGTTTATGAGGGGCTGTGTTTATGAGGGCTGTGTTTATGAGGACAGTGTTTATTAGGACAGTGTTTATGAGGGGCTGTGTTTATGAGGGCTGTGTTTATGAGGGGCTGTGTTTATGAGGGCTGTGTTGTTGAGGGGCTGTGTTTATGAGGGGCTGTGTTTATGAGGGGCTGTGTTTATGAGCGGCTGTGTTTATGAGGGGCTGTGTTTATGAGGGGCTGTGTTTATGAGGGGCTGTGTTTATGAGGGGCTGTGTTTATGATAGGCTGTGTTTACGAGGGCTGTGTTTATGAGGGGCTGTGTTTATGAGAGGCTGTGTTTATGAGGGGCTGTGTTTATGAGGACAGTGTTTATGAGGGGCTGTGTTTATGAGGGCTGTGTTTATGAGGACAGTGTTTATTAGGACAGTGTTTATGAGGGGCTGTGTTTATGAGGGCTGTGTTTATGAGGGGCTGTGTTTATGAGGGCTGTGTTGATGAGGGTCTGTGTTTATGAGGGGCTGTGTTTATGAGGGGCTGTGTTTATGAGGGGTTGTGTTTATGAGGGGCTGTGTTTATGATGGCTGTGTTTACGAGGGCTGTGTTTATGAGGGGCTGTGTTTATGAGAGGCTGTGTTTATGAGGGGCTGTGTTTATGAGGACAGTGTTTATGAGGGGCTGTGTTTATGAGGGCTGTGTTTATGAGGACAGTGTTTATTAGGACAGTGTTTATGAGGGGCTGTGTTTATGAGGGCTGTGTTTATGAGGGGCTGTGTTTATGAGGGCTGTGTTGTTGAGGGGCTGTGTTTATGAGGGGCTGTGTTTATGAGGGGCTGTGTTTATGAGCGGCTGTGTTTATGAGGGCTGTGTTTATGAGGGGCTGTGTTTATGAGGGGCTGTGTTTATGAGGGTTGTGTTTATGAGGGTTGTGTTTATGAGGGTCTGTGTTTATGAGGGGCTGTGTTTATGAGGGGCTGTGTTTATGAGGGGCTGTGTTTACGAGGGCTGTGTTTATGAGGGCTGTGTTTACGAGGGGCTGTGTTTACGAGGGCTGTGTTTATGAGGGGCTGTGTTTATGTGGGGCTGTGTTTATGAGGGGCTCTGTTTATGAGGGGCTGTGTTT
Organism: Procambarus clarkii; assembly: GCF_040958095.1. Classification (NCBI taxonomy): domain Eukaryota; kingdom Metazoa; phylum Arthropoda; class Malacostraca; order Decapoda; family Cambaridae; genus Procambarus; species Procambarus clarkii. Next base: position 297,413 of record NW_027189303.1, on the reverse strand, counting down.
ACGAGGGCTGTGTTTATGAGGGGCAGTGTTTATGAGGGGCTGTGTTTACGAGGGCTGTGTTTATGTGGGGCTGTGTTTATGTGGGGCTGTGTTTACGAGGGCTGTGTTTATGAGGGGCTGTGTTTATGAGGGGCTGTGTTTACGAGGGCTGTGTTTATGTGGGGCTGTGTTTATGAGGGGCTGTGTTTACGAGGGCTGTGTTTATGTGGGGCTGTGTTTATGAGGGGCTGTGTTTATGAGGGCTGTGTTTATGAGGGGCTGTGTTTATGAGGGGCTGTGTTTATGAGGGCTGTGTTTATGAGGGCTGTGTTTATGAGGGGCTGTGTTTATGTGGGGCTGTGTTTATGAGGGGCTGTGTTTATGAGGGGCTGTGTTTATGAGGGGCTGTGTTTATGAGGGCTGTGTTTATGAGGGCTGTGTTTATGAGGGTTGTGTTTATGAGGGCTGTGTTTACGAGGGCTGTGTTTACGAGGGCTGTGTTTATGTGGGGCTGTGTTTATGAGGGCTGTGTTTACGAGGGCTGTGTTTATGTGGGGCTGTGTTTATGAGGGCTGTGTTTATGAGGGCTGTGTTTATGAGGGCTGTGTTTATGAGGGCTGTGTTTATAAGGGCTGTGTTTATGAGGGCTGTGTTTATGAGGGGCTGTGTTTATGAGGGCTGTGTTTATGAGGGCTGTGTTTATGAGGGGCTGTGTTTATGAGGGGCTGTGTTTATGAGGGCTGTGTTTATGAGGGGCTGTGTTCATGAGGGGCTGTGTTTATGAGGGGCTGTGTTTATGAGGGGCTGTGTTTATGAGGGGCTGTGTTTATGTGGAGCTGTGTTTATGAGGGGCTGTGTTTATGAGGGCTGTGTTTATGAGGGGCTGTGTTTATGAGGGGCTGTGTTTATGAGGGCTGTGTTTATGAGGGCTGTGTTTATGGGAGCTGTGTTTGAGAGCTGTGTTTATGAGGGCTGTGTTTATGAGGGCTGTGTTTATGGGAGCTGTGTTTGAGAGCTGTGTTTATGAGGGCTGTGTTTATGAGGGGCTGTGTTTATGAGGGGCTGTGTTTATGAGGGCTGTGTTTATGAGGGGCTGTGTTTATGAGGGCTGTGTTTATGAGGGCTGTGTTTATGAGGGGCTGTGTTTATGAGGGCTGTGTTTATGAGGGCTGTGTTTATGAGGGCTGTGTTTATGAGGGCTGTGTTTATGAGGGCTGTGTTTATGAGGGGCTGTGTTTATGAGGGCTGTGTTTATGAGGGGCTGTGTTTATGAGGGCTGTGTTTATGAGGGGCTGTGTTTATGAGGGGCTGTGTTTATGAGGGCTGTGTTTATGAGGGGCTGTGTTTATGAGGGCTGTGTTTATGAGGGCTGTGTTTATGAGGGGCTGTGTTTATGAAGGGCTGTGTTTATGAGGGTTGTGTTTATGAGGGGCTGTGTTTATGAGGGGCTGTGTTTATGAGGGGCTGTGTTTATGAGGGCTGTGTTTATGAGGGGCTGTGTTTATGAAGGGCTTTGTTTATGAGGGGCTGTGCTTATGAGGGGCTGTGTTTATGAGGGGCTGTGTTTATGAGCGGCTGTGTTTATGAGGGGCTGTGTTTATGAGGGGCTGTGTTTATGTGGAGCTGTGTTTATGAGGGGCTGTGTTTATGAGGGCTGTGTTTATGAGGGGCTGTGTTTATGAGGGGCTGTGTTTATGAGGGCTGTGTTTATGAGGGCTGTGTTTATGGGAGCTGTGTTTGAGAGCTGTGTTTATGAGGGCTGTGTTTATGAGGGCTGTGTTTATGGGAGCTGTGTTTGAGAGCTGTGTTTATGAGGGCTGTGTTTATGAGGGGCTGTGTTTATGAGGGGCTGTGTTTATGAGGGCTGCGTTTATGAGGGGCTGTGTTTATGAGGGCTGTGCTTATGAGGGGCTGTGGTTATGAGGGGCTGTGTTTATGAGGGGCTGTGTTTATGAGGGGGCTGTGTTTATGAGGGGCTGTGTTTATGAGGGGCTGTGTTTATGAGGGCTGTGTTTATGAGGGGCTGTGTTTATGAGGGTTGTGTTTATGAGGGCTGTGTTTATGAGGGGCTGTGTTTATGAGGGGCTGTGTTTATGAGGGGCTGTGTTTGAGGGGTTGTGTTAATGAGGCCTGTGTTTATGAGGGGCTGTGTTTATGAGGGCTGTGTTTATGAGGGCTGTGTTTATGAGGGGCTGTGTTTATGAGGGGCTGTGTTTATGAGGGCTGTGTTTATGAGGGCTGTGTTTGAGGGGCTGTGTTTATGAGGACTGTGTTTATGAGGAGCTGTGTTTATGAGGGGCTGTGTTTATGAGGGGCTGTGTTCATGAGGGGCTGTGTTTATGAGGGGCTGTGTTTATGAGGGGCTGTGTTTATGAGGGGCTGTGTTTATGTGGAGCTGTGTTTATGAGGGGCTGTGTTTATGAGGGCTGTGTTTATGAGGGGCTGTGTTTATGAGGGGCTGTGTTTATGAGGGCTGTGTTTATGAGGGCTGTGTTTATGGGAGCTGTGTTTGAGAGCTGTGTTTATGAGGGCTGTGTTTATGAGGGCTGTGTTTATGGGAGCTGTGTTTGAGAGCTGTGTTTATGAGGGCTGTGTTTATGAGGGGCTGTGTTTATGAGGGGCTGTGTTTATGAGGGCTGTGTTTATGAGGGGCTGTGTTTATGAGGGCTGTGTTTATGAGGGCTGTGTTTATGAGGGGCTGTGTTTATGAGGGCTGTGTTTATGAGGGCTGTGTTTATGAGGGCTGTGTTTATGAGGGCTGTGTTTATGAGGGCTGTGTTTATGAGGGGCTGTGTTTATGAGGGATGTGTTTATGAGGGGCTGTGTTTATGAGGGCTGTGTTTATGAGGGGTTGTGTTTATGAGGGGCTGTGTTTATGAGGGCTGTGTTTATGAGGGGCTGTGTTTATGAGGGCTGTGTTTATGAGGGCTGTGTTTATGAGGGGCTGTGTTTATGAAGGGCTGTGTTTATGAGGGTTGTGTTTATGAGGGGCTGTGTTTATGAGGGGCTGTGTTTATGAGGGGCTGTGTTTATGAGGGCTGTGTTTGAGGGGCTGTGTTTATGAAGGGCTTTGTTTATGAGGGGCTGTGCTTATGAGGGGCTGTGTTTATGAGGGGCTGTGTTTATGAGCGGCTGTGTTTATGAGGGGCTGTGTTTATGAGGGGCTGTGTTTATGAGGAGTTGTGTTTTTGAGGGGCTGTGTTTATGAGGCCTGTGTTTATGAGGACAGTGTTTATGAGGGGCTGTGTTTATGAGGGGCTGTGTTTATGAGGGGCTGTGTTTATGAGGACAGTGTTTATGAGGGCTGTGTTTCTGAGGGACTGTGTTTATGAGGGGCTGTGTTTATGAGGACAGTGTTTATGAGGCATGTGTTTATGACGGCTGTGTTTATGAGGGGCTGTGTTTATGAGGGGCTGTGTTTATGAGGGGCTGTGTTTATGAGGACAGTGTTTATGAGGGGCTGTGTTTATGAGGGCTGTGTTTATGAGGGGCTGTGTTTATGAGGGCTGTGTTTATGGGGGGCTGTGTTTATGAGGGCTGTGTTTATGAGGGGCTGTGTTTATGAGGACTGTGTTTATGAGGGCTGTGTTTATGAGGGGCTGTGTTTAGGAGGGCTGTGTTTATGAGGGGCTGTGTTTATGAGGGGCTGTGTTTATGAGGACTGTGTTTATGAGGGGCTGTGTTTATGAGGGGCTGTGTTTATGAGGGGCTGTGTTTATGAGGGGCTGTGTTTATGAGGGGCTGTGTTTATGAGGGGCTGTGTTTATGAGGGGCTGTGTTTATGATAGGCTGTGTTTACGAGGGCTGTGTTTATGAGGGGCTGTGTTTATGAGAGGCTGTGTTTATGACGGGCTGTGTTTATGAGGACAGTGTTTATGAGGGGCTGTGTTTATGAGGGCTGTGTTTATGAGGACAGTGTTTATTAGGACAGTGTTTATGAGGGGCTGTGTTTATGAGGGCTGTGTTTATGAGGGGCTGTGTTTATGAGGGCTGTGTTGATGAGGGGCTGTGTTTATGAGGGGCTGTGTTTATGAGGGGCTGTGTTTATGAGGGGTTGTGTTTATGAGGGGCTGTGTTTATGATAGGCTGTGTTTACGAGGGCTGTGTTTATGAGGACAGTGTTTATGAGGGGCTGTGTTTATGAGGGCTGTGTTTATGAGGACAGTGTTTATTAGGACAGTGTTTATGAGGGGCTGTGTTTATGAGGGCTGTGTTTATGAGGGGCTGTGTTTATGAGGGGCTGTGTTTATGAGGGGTTGTGTTTATGAGGGGCTGTGTTTATGAGAGGCTGTGTTTATGAGGGGCTGTGTTTATGAGGACAGTGTTTATGAGGGGCTGTGTTTATGAGGGCTGTGTTTATGAGGACAGTGTTTATTAGGACAGTGTTTATGAGGGGCTGTGTTTATGAGGGCTGTGTTTATGAGGGGCTGTGTTTATGAGGGCTGTGTTGTTGAGGGGCTGTGTTTATGAGGGGCTGTGTTTATTAGGGGCTGTGTTTATGAGCGGCTGTGTTTATGAGGGCTGTGTTTATGAGGGGCTGTGTTTATGAGGGGCTGTGTTTATGAGGGTTGTGTTTATGAGGGTTGTGTTTATGAGGGTCTGTGTTTATGAGGGGCTGTGTTTATGAGGGGCTGTGTTTATGAGGGGCTGTGTTTATGAGGGGCTGTGTTTATGAGGGCTGTGTTTATGAGGGGCTGTGTTTATGAGGACTGTGTTTATGAGGGGCTGTGTTTATGAGGGGCTGTGTTTATGAGGAGCTGTGTTTATGAGGGGCTGTGTTTATGAGGGCTGTGTTTATGAGTGGCTGTGTTTATGAGGGGCTGTGTTTATGAGGGGCTGTGTTTATAAGGGGCTGTGTTTATGAGGAGCTGTGTTTTTGAGGGGCTGTGTTTATGAGGGCTGTGTTTATGAGGCCTGTGTTTATGAGGACAGTGTTTATGAGGGGCTGTGTTTATGAGGGGCTGTGTTTATGAGGGGCTGTGTTTATGAGGACAGTGTTTATGAGGGCTGTGTTTCTGAGGGACTGTGTTTATGAGGGGCTGTGTTTATGAGGACAGTATTTATGAGGCATGTGTTTATGACGGCTGTGTTTATGAGGGGCTGTGTTTATGAGGGGCTGTGTTTATGAGGGCTGTGTTTATGAGGGCTGTGTTTATGAGGGGCTGTGTTTATGAAGGGCTGTGTTTATGAGGGTTGTGTTTATGAGGGGCTGTGTTTATGAGGACAGTGTTTATGAGGGGCTGTGTTTATGAGGGCTGTGTTTATGAGGGGCTGTGTTTATGAGGGCTGTGTTTATGAGGGGCTGTGTTTATGAGGGCTGTGTTTATGAGGGGCTGTGTTTATGAGGACTGTGTTTATGAGGGCTGTGTTTATGAGGGGCTGTGTTTAGGAGGGCTGTGTTTATGAGGGGCTGTGTTTATGAGGGGCTGTGTTTATGAGGACTGTGTTTATGAGGGGCTGTGTTTATGAGGGGCTGTGTTTATGAGGGGCTGTGTTTATGAGGGGGGAGGCTGTGTTTATGAGGGGCTGTGTTTATGAGGACAGTGTTTATGAGGGGCTGTGTTTATGAGGGCTGTGTTTATGAGGACAGTGTTTATTAGGACAGTGTTTATGAGGGGCTGTGTTTATGAGGGCTGTGTTTATGAGGGGCTGTGTTTATGAGGGCTGTGTTGATGAGGGGCTGTGTTTATGAGGGGCTGTGTTTATGAGGGGCTGTGTTTATGAGGGGCTGTGTTTATGAGGGGCTGTGTTTATGATAGGCTGTGTTTACGAGGGCTGTGTTTATGAGGGGCTGTGTTTATGAGAGGCTGTGTTTATGAGGGGCTGTGTTTATGAGGACAGTGTTTATGAGGGGCTGTGTTTATGAGGGCTGTGTTTATGAGGACAGTGTTTATTAGGACAGTGTTTATGAGGGGCTGTGTTTATGAGGGCTGTGTTTATGAGGGGCTGTGTTTATGAGGGCTGTGTTGTTGAGGGGCTGTGTTTATGAGGGGCTGTGTTTATGAGGGGCTGTGTTTATGAGCGGCTGTGTTTATGAGGGCTGTGTTTATGAGGGGCTGTGTTTATGAGGGGCTGTGTTTATGAGGGTTGTGTTTATGAGGGTTGTGTTTATGAGGGTCTGTGTTTATGAGGGGCTGTGTTTATGAGGGGCTGTGTTTTTGAGGGGCTGTGTTTATGAGGGGCTGTGTTTATGAGGGCTGTGTTTATGAGGGGCTGTGTTTATGAGGACTGTGTTTATGAGGGGCTGTGTTTATGAGGGGCTGTGTTTATGAGGGGCTGTGTTTATGAGGGCTGTGTTTATGAGTGGCTGTGTTTATGAGGGGCTGTGTTGATGAGGGGCTGTGTTTATGAGGGGCTGTGTTTATGAGGGGCTGTGTTTATGAGGAGCTGTGTTTATGAGGGGCTGTGTTTATGAGGGGCTGTGTTTATGAGGGGCTGTGTTTATGAGCTGTGTTTATGAGGGCTGTGCTTATGAGGGGCTGTGTTTATGAGGGGCTGTGTTTATGAGGACTGTGCTTATGAGGGCTGTGTTTATGAGGGGCTGTGTTTATGAGGGCTGTGTTTATGAGGGGCTGTGTTTATGAGGGCTGTGCTTATGAGGGGCTGTGGTTATGAGGGGCTGTGTTTATGAGGGGCTGTGTTTATGAGGGGGCTGTGTTTATGAGGGGCTGTGTTTATGAGGGGCTGTGTTTATGAGGGCTGTGTTTATGAGGGGCTGTGTTTATGAGGGTTGTGTTTATGAGGGCTGTGTTTATGAGGGGCTGTGTTTATGAGGGCTGTGTTTATATGGGGCTGTGTTTATGAGGGGCTGTGTTTGAGGGGTTGTGTTAATGAGGCCTGTGTTTATGAGGGGCTGTGTTTATGAGGGCTGTGTTTATGAGGGCTGTGTTTATGAGGGGCTGTGTTTATGAGGGGCTGTGTTTATGAGGGCTGTGTTTATGAGGGCTGTGTTTGAGGGGCTGTGTTTATGAGGACTGTGTTTATGAGGAGCTGTGTTTATGAGGGGCTGTGTTTATGAGGGGCTGTGTTCATGAGGGGCTGTGTTTATGAGGGGCTGTGTTTATGAGGGGCTGTGTTTATGAGGGGCTGTGTTTATGTGGAGCTGTGTTTATGAGGGGCTGTGTTTATGAGGGCTGTGTTTATGAGGGGCTGTGTTTATGAGGGGCTGTGTTTATGAGGGCTGTGTTTATGAGGGCTGTGTTTATGGGAGCTGTGTTTGAGAGCTGTGTTTATGAGGGCTGTGTTTATGAGGGCTGTGTTTATGGGAGCTGTGTTTGAGAGCTGTGTTTATGAGGGCTGTGTTTATGAGGGGCTGTGTTTATGAGGGGCTGTGTTTATGAGGGCTTTGTTTATGAGGGGTGTTTTTATGTGGGGCTGTGTTTATGAGGGGCTGTGTTTATGAGGGGCTGTGTTTATGAGGGGCTGTGTTTATGAGGGCTTTGTTTGAGGGGCTGTATTATTGATGGCTGTGTTTATGAGGGGCTGTGTTTATGAGGGCTTTGTTTGAGGGGCTGTATTAATGATGGCTGTGTTTATGAGGGGCTGTGTTTGAGGGGCTGTGTTTATGAGGGCTGTGTTTATGGGAGCTGTGTTTGAGAGCTGTGTTTATGAGGGCTGTGTTTATGAGGGCTGTGTTTGAGGGCTGTGTTTATGAGGGCTGTGTTTGAGGGCTGTGTTTGAGGGGCTGTGTTTATGAGGGGCTGTGTTTATGAGGGGATGTGTTTAAGAGGGGCTGTGTTTGAGGGTTGTGTTTATGAGGGCTGTGTTTATGAGGAGCTGTGTTTATGAGGGGCTGAGTTTATGAGGGGCTGAGTTTGAGGGGCTGTGTTTATGAGGGGCTGTGTTTATGAGGGGATGTGTTTGAGGGGCTGTGTTAATGAGAGCTGTGTTTATGAGGGGCTGTGTTTGTGAGGGGCTGTGTTTATGAGGGGCTGTACTCACCTAGTTGTGCTTGCGGGGGTTGAGCTCTGGCTCTTTGGTCCAGCCTCTCAACCGTCAATCAACAGGTGTACAGATTTCTGAGCCTATTGGGCTTTATCATGTCTACATTTGAAACTGTGTATGGAGTCAGCCTCCACCACATCACTTCCTAATGCATTCCATTTACTAACTACTCTGACACTGAAAAAGTTCTTTCTAACGTCTCTGTGGCTCATTTGGGTACTCAGCTTCCACCTGTGTCCCCTTGTTCGCGTCCCACCAGTGTTGAATAGTTCATCCTTGTTTACCCGGTCGATTCCACTGAGGATTTTGTAGGTTGTGATCATGTCCCCCCTTACTCTTCTGGCTGTGTTTGAGGGGCTGTGTTAATGAGGGCTGTGTTTATGAGGGCTGTGCTTATGAGGGCTGTGTTTGAGGGGCTGTTTTAATGAGGGGCTGTTTTAATGAGGGGCTGTGTTTATGAGGGGCTGTGTTTATGAGGGGCTGTGTTTATGAGGGGCTGTGTTTATGAGGGGCTGTGTTTATGAGGGGCTGTGTTCATGAGGGCTGTGTTTATGAGGGGCTGTGTTTATGAGGGCTGTGTTATGAGGGGCTGTGTTTATGAGGGGCTGTGTTTATGAGGGGCTGTGTTTATGAGGGCTGTGTTTATGAGGGGCTGTGTTTATGAGGGGCTGTGTTTATGAGGGGCTGTGTTTATGAGAAGCTGTGTTTATGAGGACTGTGTTTATGAGGGGCTGTGTTTATGAGGGGCTGTGTTTGAGGGGCTGTGTTTATGAGGGGCTGTGTTTATGATGGGCTGTGTTTATGAGGGCTGTGTTTATGAGGGCTGTGTTTATGAGGGCTGTGTTTATGAGGGCTGTGTTTATGAGGGCTGTGTTTATGAGGGCTGTGTTTATGAGGGGCTGTGTTTATGAGGGGCTGTGTTTATGAGGGGCTGTGTTTATGAGGGACTGTGTTTATGAGGGGCTGTGTTTTTGAGGGACTGTGTTTATGAGGATTGAGTAACGAAAAGGTAGCCCCCCTCACCTCCCTCCTCTCCCCCCTCCCTGGGGGAGTAGGTACCTGGGAGTTAGTCAGCTGTCACGGGTTGCTTCCTAGGGTTGGAGGCCTGGTCGAGGACCGGGCCGCGGAGACGCTAAGCCCCGAAATCCTCTCCAGATAACCTCAAGATAACTTCTTGATCATGCCAGGGTCGTCGAGGCGGTGATATATATGCATACAAGCATACGATACCGCATCGCTTCTTGCAGGTCAGGGTTCGATTCCCCGATGGTCCTATGTATGGTTTTGCCCCATTCCTTTCCCCGGGTCCTCATATTCCTGCTCCTTGTCCTCATAGGCCCTCACAGTGCGATTGATTGGTGATTGATGAAGATTAAGCCACCCAAGAGGTGGCACGGGCATGAATAGCCCGTGAGTGGTGGCCCTTTTGAGCCATTACCAGTATCAAGAGCTGATACTGGAGATCTGTGGAGGCTCACAGTGCTGTATAGGAATGCTAATATATCACCTTCTCCTCATTACCTCATGAGGCTGTTGCTGTGGATGAGTTTTACCTCATTTGTGTAATAGAAAATTGAAGTTGAAAGCATTTCCCCAACAAGAAATTTTGTAGACTTTTTCAACTTTCCAAAGATTGGGGGTCCCACGTTCGAATATATTATCTGCATGTCATAAATTGTTGGAAATTTTCCGAAAATTGAATGTTACCAATGATGATTATTAGGGAATTGATGAATATGTTGAGGATCTATTTTATCTTGAGATAATTTCGGGGCTTAGCGCCCCCTCGGCCCGGTTGTCGACCAGGCCTCCTTTTTTGTAACACATCCCCCAGAAAGCAGCCCGTAGCAGCTGTCTAACTCCCTGGTACCTATTTACTGCTAGGTGAACAGGGGGGCATCAGGGTGACAGAAACTCTATTCATTTGTTTCCGCCTCCACCGGGGATCGAATCCGGAACTTTAGGACTACGAAGCCCGAACGCTGTCCACTCAGCCGTCAGGTCCCTAGTTAGGATCTTCTTGAGTTGTATATATTCATCAGTCCTGAGACTCATCAATCGAATCAGACCTTGACGGTAGGGAGACGGTCTCGTTCATGAGTAGTGAATAAGGAGACAGATTGAGGTAAAAAAATTTCAGAAACGGTTGGGCACTTCCATGCCGACTTGACCCTGTTGGGCCAGATCGTCCATTCCTCTTATTTGGGTGGTTAGGTTAGGGCACAGTCAGCGCGCTCCTGGCTGGCTGGCGGTGGTCGGGTGGTGGTCCCCCCTGGGGTCCCGGGGGGACCACCACCAATGGTGTACCTGAGGAACTGGTGCCCTATCCTAACCTGTTTTCTTGAACGATTCGTCTCGAGCTTTTAAGATGAGTCTAGGGCCTCAATGAGGGGGTCTCTACTTATGAGAGGTACCGAGGATGAATGTACAATAGTTGGAAACCAAAAAAATACACTGGTGAAAGGCGTATAAACGTTTTTGGAGTATTTTAATGGCATGAGCAAAAATGCACGATTTGTCCCGGGGGTGTTACGAGAGTACTACGGTATCAATTTGGGGGCCCTTACTTTTGAATGGATCAGAGGGTGAATGTTCAATAGATTCAAACCAAGAAACGCAGTTGAAAGCGAATATAGAAGTTTTTGGAGTACTTTAATGAGGCTATGACTGAATAGTATAGGTAGTCCTTGGGCACAGCTCCATTTTCTGTAATGGTCAGAGGTGGATAACCCCAGTGGGAGTCAAGCATACAAGGGGGGGTCAAGATTCCTTACAAAGACCATTTTGGATATATAGGTGTAGTAAGCCTTATCTTGAATTTGCATGATACTGTGGGGTACATTGACATGAAGGGCGAGTCATAGAACAGGATCTGCATGTGAGATGGGTCATATTGGGGTTTTAAAGAAGTTAAGATAGCTTTAAAGAGTCCTGTGTGCTTGATAGTGGGGAAATGTTCAGTCAATAATTCTCGTGTTTTGAATCTGAATGAGGGGTCCTAGTTTGCGTTCTAGTCGTAAAATGAGTTCCTTAGTATATTTGCTATGGAAAATGAGCTTTCAGTACTCTATATAATTTGAAATGAGGTCAAGAAAGACATGTTTATGTGCGAGAAGAGTCAGGTTGGAAACTGTTTATTTCAGTCATCCCCCCTTGGCTTTGCTCCGTTTTCTGTAGCTAAAGTAAAGATTCCATTTTCTGTGGTATTCAGTTGAATACTGGTGAAAAAAGGCATACTTGCATTTGTATGGTTCTAACCTGTTTATAGATATATTTTTCGGGCCTCAAATTAGATTTTAATATGAAAAATAGCATAAAATGTATGTCTATCTTTTGTAATAAACATTACAAGCATTAACAATACCTGTGATATTTCATAGCATACGAAGAGAAGTTTAAATAGTGGGGCCTCAGTCATATTATGTTGGGTTTGACACTCCAAATATTAATTCGACGCTCATAAATATACTATAAATGAAAGTAGTTGAGTGGTTTAAGCAATTTAATACGTACTGGGACTCTGTTCGTATTCTGTATTAAATTTCATTTTTTAACATCATAATAGTTTTCAGCTATTGTGGTGGGGGCCCAATAACTTCATATAGCGCAACGACTGGCGCTATCTGTACTTAGTCCCCCCTAAACTTAAAACTGTTGCACAATCTTACTTAAACACATTGCTAAACTCTTATACACAAACAAAAACTCAATTTTTAACTTACACAAATAAACCCAGGGCTTTCACAGTTGCACAATCTTACTTAAACACATTGCTAAACTCTTATACACAAACAGAAACTCAATTTTTAACTTACACAAATAAACCCAGGGCTTTCACATTCGCGCAAAATACTTAGTCCCCCCTAAACTTGAACACTCACAATCTTATGGTGCTTTAATTTCCAAAGCCTTCCAAACCTGTACTGGGTCCTGCCCAGCTGACTTGCGGGTGGATGGATTACAATTGAGCCAAAAACAGTTGGTCAGGGCGAGATACGGCCTCATTTTTAGAGACATTTACTATAGCAAAAGCTTGAACGTCGAAAACTGAATGCGGGCCTGCACGAGAGTTGTTCTTGGCACTCGAATGTTTAGAGATTAAAATACATAGAATCTGCAAGAGCCCACCAAAGTCGCTTACGCGGGCAATAGACATGTTTTTCGCAAAAATGTATTTATTTAAAATAATACGTCAGATAGAAAGTGTTTCGCATTGCTATTATATTTACCTTATAAAGCCACTTTATAAAAATGATATGCCACTGCGTATTATGATTGTTTTATAATAAATATTGCATAAATACTTACACGATTTCATAAACAAAAAAAAACTTTTAATGAGCCATAGTTGGAAGGCTTCATCATTACAGTAAATACAAACTTTTAAAACTAATTAAAAATATATGTCTCATAGAGGAAGATTTATTCTTCAGGATATATATTATTTATTAATTAAGAGTTTCATTCTGTATAAAAAATGAAAGTTGCCAATATTTTCAAAACTCTGGCCACAAATTTTTTTATAAATGTTTTCTAAGGGAGTAAATCTTGTTTCCTCTCTTTCTCCCAAATGTTTCCTCATTTGCACAGGAGCAGAGCAACCTTCGTGCGGGCCCTGGTTCAGTTCCCCAACGTCCGAGCTAATGGACATTACAAATTTCACTAAATGATGCAGTATCTTAGCTGTCTCTCTAATTATAAAGGTGTTAATCTTTTTTTTTTATAACCTTTGAGTGCTAGTTCTCAAAAGGTTCTTTACCTCAGAAAGAGAGAGAGATTCTATTTTTGTCCATATTCGAGCGGAATGTTGAGCAACCTTCGTGCAGGACCCGGTTCAGTTCCCCAACGTCCGAGCTATTGCACATAGCAAATTTCTCTAAATGAGGCAGTATCTCGCCCCCCCCCCCCCCCCCCCCCCCGGATCAATGATTTTAGGGCAGTAAATAAGCAATTGCAATCCATCCAGCCGGCGACTTATCAGTGACTGTGGAAAGAATGTGTGTTCTTAGGACCATTATGGCCTCTTCGCGCATTTTCATTCCCTCACACATTTGAGTATTTGTTTCCCACATCAAGAATTTTGTCAAAAAACGTTCAAGGAAATACGAGCTTATTTATTCCAACTTATAGATAAAAAACAAAAAAAATAAACTGGCGACCCCTGGCAGCAAGTTCAGGAGGTCTCGGCCTATATCTGGCTGGGGTGGGTGTGGGGTTCTCAGTGAGAGATCATACGACCAAGCTGTGATGGAGACTATAAATGGTATGCATAAACCCTAATACTTTACAGGACTTGTCATGGTTTGTGCCTCATTGATAATTCGTTCCAAGTAGTTAAAAGTTAAATCTAAAAGAAATCCAATAAAGTTCAACGATTTTTCTCTCTCTCTCTATGGGCGTATGCAATTAATTTTTCTGTTATATCTTTTATCAGAGCTCGGCCATCAGGCTGTAGATGTTGAGGAAAAGAGGAAGATGCAATGCAGGGAATCGCCCCTGGTATTTATTTCACGAGGTCATTGCGTCGTGGAGTATGAGGAATTGCCCAAGTTCATCGCACACGTCAAGGCTTTGGCGGCAATTGAAAAGCAGTATGAAGGCGCAGATTTAGAAGACTCACATGTTCGAAGACAGAAAACAAAAAAAATTAACGCCGTTGAGACCGTATATGGCGGTTTTTGTGACGAAACAGAAATAAGACTACCTGTCGAAATAGGAATAGGCTTGATTAATGTGGCGTATAATGGAATACCCAACTTTATCGAGTGGGTGCAAGCCCAAGGTGAAATAGAAAAACAGTTTGCGGGGATTGATTTTAAACAGCGTGAAAACTGGTTTATTTATCATGACAAAGTTCGAGCGCAGAATGCATTTAGAGAAATTTTCTTTGGGGATTATGGGGATTATTGTTCCACCTCCGAAGCTGAGGAAATTGCGCCAGAGGATGAGGTTTATTGGAGGGAAAATTTGCATCCCGTCATTAAGGCAGATCTAGATAAAGCTCCACCCACAAGATAACTCTTAGGAACTAATGATGCAAAGGGGACATACTACAGGAACAATGTGCGGGTGGCCTGATGGGGGGGGGGGTTATCCCCAAATCCCGAGACTTTGTCCCCCAACCCAGACTCTGTTCAACCAGAACATTATTTTGTTTGTATATATATATATATATATATATATATATATATATATATATATATATATATATATATATATATATATATGTGTGTGTTTTTTACCTAAATAAAAAAAATCATGTATCATTATTATTATTATTATTGCACACTCCCCTTGAAGATGAAATATGTTAAAAAAAAATGTCGGGTAGTATTTGCTAGAGTACTTGTCATGGGGGTGAATAAGTGATGAGGTCTCTCTCTTATTTTTAAAAACTACTTTAACAGATAAAAAAAAAAAATTGACATTTATACAATTTTTTATTTTTATTATGAGTACATATACAAAAAAAAAGCACTTTTTTATTATTTGTCGTTAGTGTAATAAGATCTAAGGTTCCTCCTTTTACTCGATGGTCTTTTCACTACTTGTGGCGGTACTTGACCTTTCCCTGCTCCATCTTGTTTAGGACGCACCAGCACAAATTCTTTTTTGCATTTTTTCATTACATGGGCCAAATGAGCCAGTGTAGGGTAGTAAGATGCCAGCCATTCTTCTTCTTCTTCTTCACCTGCTCTAGACCAACCCACCCGAGAATTGCAGCCTATACCAAATGGCATAACTATCCGTTTGATAGAATTATTACTCTTGGCTTCGCTCATAATGCGACTCACGGCCTTTTTAAAACACCATCGTCTGTTGATAGTTGTATCTCTCCGCAATCCCGCTACTAAATCAATATCTTTACTGTGCTTAATATGAAATTGGTTAATGTCATTATTTTCAATAGACGCACCTACACTATATTGACATATGAGGGCTAAGAGATAAGGCTGCACATTAGGTTCTGGTGGCGGGGAGAGGATTATATTTCCTGGAGTGTCACGATCCGTAACTACAGCACAAAGCGTTTCAGGACATATTTTCTTTTCAACCACCCCATAAGGATATTTTTCCCACAGCTGTTGGGAGTAACCATTAGAAAACTGGTGTAGGGCAGGAAGATCATAGACAATACAGTCCCCGGGTTTAAATATATCATCGTTGGGGAAATCCACTTCAATAATAGAATCTTTGAGTCTCCGTAATTTGGCTCGCATGTAGTTGGAACACATCTCGAAGCGATTAAAAAGGTTTTTTTAACATAACCTTCGTCTTATATACACCTTGTCACATAGAGTTGTTAGAGGCTTTTATAATATGTAATTCATAGTTTTTCTCTTTGTACAGAGAAATTAGGAAACAATAAATAAATAAATGTGTGTGTGTGTGTGTGTGTGTGTGTGTGTAGAGAAATTAGGTAAAGTAAATAAAAATACAGGTTAACATTTCTTTTTTTGTGGTTTAATTTGTATGAAATATTACAATATAGATTCTACAGTTTTTCTAATCTCATCTTCATTATATTCCATTTCCATTTTCTCTTTGTCTTCATTGTCGTCGTCTTCCACAATAGTGAGCACTTCATCACCCACAGTAACAGACATGGCGCCGGTAGATGGATCATCTTCCACGACAGCTGACCCGTCTTCTCTCACGTCAGCGGCAGGTCCGACAGTAGAAACAGAGTCTTTATCATTCGTAGAAACAGGTGGAATGGCCATACGTGGAATCTTGTGTCTAAAGATGCCATGGGTTGGAGAGCGAGTTGGCGTGTCATTATTTACAGGACATATCATTAAAGTGTCTATACCACGTTCTTGCAGTTTCTGAGCTAATTTGCACATCACAGGGAAATATTTAGTCTCCCATATGTTGCGTTCGCCACTTGTGAGATACTGCCCGCAAGCCTTGCCCAACCCATATGGGAAAATAATCCTTCCCACTTGTCCTCTTCGGCTTCTCTGAAGAATATGTTCAATGGCTTTTCGCAGAGCTTTGTCAAACCAACGCCATCTTTGGTATTCGGTATCATTTTTCAGGCCGTCATAAAAATGCTCATCCAAACTCCATGCTTCGTACCTGGGCTTTTTGTAAGAAGATGGCGTCGCTGGACCGTTGGTAAACTGGGTGATTAATCCAATAAGGTGCGGTAAAACAGCATAACTTTCATAGGGGTCGTCATCCATCCTATTGCAGAATTCGGGTGCTTCGCCAACAAATATGAGGCCGGGGATATCTCTATCAGTTCTAACAGCACGATTTTTGTACGGCAGGTTTTTCCGATGCAATCGAGCATAGGGGTATCGTTCCCATAAAGTGTGCACCATTTCGCTCAACTGCACGCTTGTTGCATCCAAATCATAGAGCAGACAATCACGATTGTTATAGATGGGCAAAGAGGCAAAGTCGCCAATCATGGAGGGGAGCTCCATAGTGCTGGCTTGTGAGGTAGTGACTCGGAAGGGGGTCTATATACACTTTTCACGCCGGCGCGGGGGACAACTGCGCATCGTAGAGTTGCCAGGGGCATTTTTTTTTTCCTTGGAGCTCTGGTCATTACGCACCAATATAACATTAACATCGTAATGTTTTAAGTTTTCATACAGATCTTCGATAATTGGAAGATATGTTTCCTCCCAAACTTCATCTCTTTGAACACAGGTGCGACCAATACCCACAGGTAATACAACTCTTGCGATTTCCGGAGAAGACTTGATGAATCTCGTTATGGCTTCCATAGCCTTTTTGAAATAGATGAGGCGATTTTGCGTTGTATCTTCTTTTAATCCGGTGAGCATATCACGATCTTTGGATTTTTCTATATGCGACTTGGCGATCTCATTGTTCTCTACAGGCGCCCCTATACCATATTGCACTGCAGCAGCAATAATGCAGGGGAGATTTTCAGCTCGACGATTGGAGACATGAATTGAACCGGGAATTGGGCGATCATGGGGAACACATCTCTTGAGATTATACAAAGGCCTGCGTTCACCATAGGCGCTTGCGTGTTTGTATTTCACTGATATGTCCTTCGCCATCCCGTACGGGACGCAAGATATGCAGTTTACAGGATACACAATGCAAGTTTCATTATTGCAAAATTCTTCATCGGTTAAATATCCGGTGTGCGTTTCCAGCCACGTCTCCATTTTTCTTTTTTTTTTACTTTCCCTTATGTTTTGGATAAAGCCTAGTCAACCGCCCTGTGTCGACCCTGCGAATATTCGTCGTGGGGGCTTTGCGCCCTTATATCTCCATCCCTGCTAGTGCGTGTAAAAGTTACCACGTACTGAGCAAATATTTATATTATTATTATAAGGGCCTCGACCAACAAGAAGCCCATAGGAACATTTTTTTTTCACTGACTTAATTAGTATAAAAAAAAACCACCTCAAATAGCGCAATATGTATCTCAAAATATCTTGCCATAAAATATCAATATACGTCAGCTTAATACCCAAACACTGGCAACCTTTTTTTTCAGAAGCAGAAAAGGTCAAACACAGTGCGACATGTTACAATTTTTTTTTAATGTCCCCCCCCCCCCCCCCCCCCATGAAAAAACCATAGTCAGACCATATTCCTTTAATGAAATATATATAAAGTCATGGAGGCCACATCATTATTGGAAGGTTTGTGATAACTTATTGACATTAGGGATACCTTATGTAGTTAATGACATTTCTCGATAATTATCACAAAAAATAAGTACTTGGTCACCTTTCCTAGACTACCAACTGCCATCTTTTTTTTTTTTAATTCACTGCATTATGCAACATGATTTAGCACATTTGCGAGTCATTTTTTCCTTTCCCTGTTTCCTCATAATTATGCCATAAAAAAAAAGAGTAGCGGTGGCTAGAATTGCCAAACCAAAAAAAAAAAAAAAAAAAGAAACTAGCACATATGTAGCGATCTTTGACACTTATTTCGGGGAGGGAAAGGACGGGCAATATATAGCCTAGGATCTTGCCTCCATTCGCCAGTGTCGCACCAGTACACAATGGAACCTTCCCGTACTAAAACGTTTTACTCCAGGGACAGTCTTAAATGTGCCCAAATGCGTTTAGACACCTTTATAAATTGGCCTGTCGAGTGGCTAAACCCCCAAGACCTGGTGAATGAGGGATTTTATTATCTGAGAGTTGCGGATCATTGTTCATGCGCCTTTTGTTGTAAAGTTGTGCATGCTTGGATTGAGGGCGATACGCCCCGTAGTAGGCATGCGAAAGTGTCGCCAAATTGTTCCTTCATAAGAGGCGAAAAGGACAATAACGTTCCTTTGGAAATCACCAAACTGGCATTCGAATATGGGCTGGATTTCTTTTCACCCCTATTCGAACCAAAGAATATAGCAACATCTGATCGTGAGTATATTGTATAAATATAATTTACTAGTTTATCTGTGAATAATTAGTATTGGCGATGTGGAGGGAGGACAAAAAAAAATAAGTATAAACGCAGGAAGTCTTTTCAAATAATTTTTCTTTATTTTTTTTTGTTTTTGAAAGAATTGACTTAGAACCTGTGTCTTATGCATATATGTGATGGAGCATCTTTGTTTTTTTAGAGACCCCACCCCGCGAGGAAGAAACTAAAATGACTGGAGATGATTTGCAGGTTCTGGGGGTAATTCCATACGCTAAACCTAGATATCCAGGCTTGGCAACATACAAACAGCGTTTGGAAACATTCGACCTCAGCTGGACTGGTTGTGTCAAGCAAACATCTCACGAATTGGCAGAATCAGGATTTTTCTTCTGTGGTAAACAAATATTGTTGGAGTTTTTGTTATTTTTAGTGTGTGCGTGTGTATCCTCCTGGCCGGGGAGGATTTACTGGGCGCAAATCCTTAACTGTAGCCTCTGTTTAACTCAACAGTAAAATGGGTACTTGGTTGTAAAAAACGATTCTTCGAGGTGGGGATTGTATTCTAGGGACCTGCCCGAAATGCTAGGCCGTACAAGAATGTAACAACTCTTGTATATATCTGAAAAAAAAGTGTGTTTACTCCCCCAATTGTGCTTGCGGGGGTGTAGCTCTGGCTCTTTGGTCCCGGGAAGTGTGTGTGTGTGTTTGTGTTTGTGTTTGTGTTTGTGTTTGTGTTTGTGTGTGTGTGTGTGTGTGTGTGTGTGTGTGTGTGTGTGTGTGTGTGTGTGCGCGCGCGTGTGTTTTTGTATTACAACATTGCCGGATGTGAGCTATAATAATAATAATGAATGGGAATATTTTTTTTCTTAAATTTACAGGCCTAAGTGACCACATGCGCTGCTTTTTCTGTGGGAATGGTTTTCGTAATTGGGAACCCGCTGACGACCCTTGGACACTGCACGCGCAATGGTATCCTGAGTGCACCTTTGTCAACATTAAAAAGGATGCACAGTTCATTAAGAATGCTAGAGAATCTTCGCAGCGTCGAACTATAAAACCCATAGATGAACATCTTTTAACTGGTCTGATGGAAGGTTTGGGTTTTTTCCCAGCATTAATTGAACATTTTGGATTTCCTGATGTCTGTGTGAGACCTGCCTTAAGGCTATATCTCAAAAGCACCAAAGATTTATTACCGTTTGTTACAGAGGCCAGATGTATAGAATTAATGTTGTGGTATATGCAAGAGAGCACTAAAGCCGAAATGGGTTTAAGGGGAATTCATCATGAGGATGTGGAAGGTAGGGTAGAGCCTGCGAATCTGGAATGGCAATCCGCGCCCTCTGACATGGAAACAGTCGCCACAGCTAATGAAATGGATGTCGACGTTGTTGGGTCAATGAGCGGGTTCATGAGCACTAATCTTGGTTTGCGGGCTTTGCCTTCTCCTGTTGAAACAGAGGCGGAAGAGACGACTATAGTCGCTAATGAAATGGATGTTGAAACTGGCGAAGAGGCCACAGACTTTGATGCGACATCCCATGTTGAAACTGTGATGAACACATCTACGCCAACGTCTTGGGCTGCTGATATTTTGTGTAAGGTGTGCTTTAACAATGCGTTGAGTCTCGTACTGCTGCCCTGCAGACATATGGTAACATGCAGTAATTGTCTTGTATCTATGAGAAACTGCCCCATTTGCAGATGCACCATTTCGCATGTCCTTCGACCGATTATTTCCTAAGAAGACAAAAAAAGGCATAGAGACTAATTTATTTATGTAAATAAAAATTGTACAAATGTCGAGTTGTTTTTTTATATTCATAAATTAGTATAAATAAGCTCACATTTTCATGAACAGTATTTTTTTTTGGGGGGGGGGGGGGATTAGATTGCAATTGCTTATTTACTGCCCTAAAATCATTGATCCGGGGGGTGGGGGCGAGATACTGCCTCATTTAGAGAAATTTGCTATGTACAATAGCTCGGACATTGGGGAACTGAACCGGGTCCTGCACGAAGGTTGCTCAACATTCCGCTCGAATATGGACAAAAATAGAATCTCTCTCTCTCTCTCTTTCTGAGGTAAAGAACCTTTTTTGAGACCTAGCACTCAAAGGTTAAAAAAAAAAAGATTAACACCTTTATAATTAGAGAGACAGCTAAGATACTGCATCATTTAGTGAAATTTGTAATGTCCATTAGCTCGGACGTTGGGGAACTGAACCAGGGCCCGCACGAAGGTTGCTCTGCTCCTGTGCAAATGAGGAAACATTTGGGAGAAAAAGAGGAAGCAAGATTTACTTCCTTGGAAAACCTTTATAAAAAATTTGTGGCCAGAGTTTTGAAAATATTGGCAACTTTCATTTTTTATACAGAATGAAACTCTTAATTAATAAATAACATATATCCTGAAGAATAAATCTTCCTCTATGAGATATATATTTTTAATTAGTTTTAAAAGTTTGTATTTACTGTAATGATGAAGCCTTCCAACCATGGCTCATTAAAAGTTTTTTTTTGTTTATGAAATCGTGTAAGTATTTATGCAATATTTATTAAAAAACAATCATAATACGCAGTGGCATATCATTTTTATAGAGGCTTTATAAGGTAAATATAATAGCAATGCGAAACTCTTTCTATCTGACGTATTATTTTAAATAAATACATTTGGGCGAAAAACATGTCTATTGCCCGCGTAAGCGACTTTGGTGGGCTCTTGCAGATTCTATGTATTTTAATCTCTAAACATTCGAGTGCCAAGAACAACTCTCGTGCAGGCCCGCATTCAGTTCTCGACGTTCAAGCTTTTGCTATAGTAAATGTCTCTAAAAATGAGGCCGTATCTCGCCCTGACCAACTGTTTTTGGCTCAATTGTAATCCATCCAGCCGCAGTCAGCAGGGCAGGACCCAGTGCAGGTTTGGAAGGCTTTGGAAATTAAGCACCGTAAGATTGTGAGTGTTCAAGTTTAGGGGGGACTAAGTATTTTGCGCGAATGTGAAAGCCCTGGGTTTATTTGTGTAAGTTAAAAATTGAGTTTTTGTTTGTGTATAAGAGTTTAGCAATGTGTTTAAGTAAGATTGTGCAACTGTTTTAAGTTTAGGGGGGAGTAAGTATTTTGCGCGAATGTGAAAGCCCTGGGTTTATTTGTGTAAGTTAAAAATTGAGTTTTTGTTTGTATATAAGAGTTTAGCAATGTGTTTAAGTAAGATTGTACAACTGTGAAAGCCCTGGGTTTATTTGTGTAAGTTAAAAAAATTGAGTTTTTGTTTGTGTATAAGAGTTAAGCAATGTGTTTAAGTAAGATTGTGCAACTGTGAAAGCCCTGGGTTTATTTGTGTAAGTTAAAAATTGAGTTTTTGTTTGTGTATAAGAGTTTAGCAATGTGTTTAAGTAAGATTGTGCAACAGTTTTAAGTTTAGGGGGGACTAAGTACAGATAGCGCCAGTCGTTGCGCTATATGAAGTTATTGGGCCCCCACCACAATAGCTGAAAACTATTATGATGTTAAAAAATGAAATTTAATACAGAATACGAAGATTCCCAGTACGTATTAAATTGCTTAAACCACTCAACTACTTTCCTTTATAGTATATTTGCGCAGCCCGTCCTCCAAAAATGGGGTGGTAAATGTAAGAAGACAATTAAGTGCAATTATGTACTATTCATAGCAGTTAGGAATTGTACTTATTTTCACTTAGTATTAAATCGTACTGTCAAATATATTGTGAATATTTGAGTTTACCTGAAAAACTGAATAGAAAACCACAACCTCACCTAACCGTCTTAGTTTTTGAAGATAATAATTTTATTGCTTCCTAATTACAATTAGTACTTAACTTATAGCTATATTGATATTACAGTTTTATAAAACCAATAAAACAAAACTAAAATATATCAATAAATTGTAAATTAACTCAGGATATTTTAAAATTTTGCATAAAATCTATGTTGTTTAATAAACCTGAAAAAGAAATTCCTGATATTTAAAACTTGTGTATTGCAAATCGAAATTGAAAACGTCATCCTAAAATTCTGAGTGACTTAACAGAAAACGAGGAGAATTAAAGCGGGGGAGGGAGTTGGGTCAATGTAACAGCCCCGTAAGTGCAATTATGCACTGCTTATTACAGTAAGAAAGTGTACTTATTACACTTAGTATTAAATCGTACTGTCAATTCGGAGGATGGGTTGATTTGCGAGTGTTAAATTAATATTTGGAGTGTCAAACCCCAACACAATATGGCTGAGGCCCCATTATTTAAACTTCCCTTCGTATGCTATGAAATATCACAGGTATTGTTAATGCTTGTAACGTTTATTACAAAAGATAGACATACATTTGATGCTATTTTTCATATTAAAATCTAATTTGAGGCCCGAAAAATATATCTATAAACAGGTTAGAACCATACAAATGCAAGTATGCCTTTTTCACCAGTATTCAACTGAATACCACAGAAAATGGAATCTTTACTTTAGCTACAGAAAACGGAGCAAAGCCAAGGGAGGATGACTGGAATAAACAGTTTCCAACCTGACTCTTCTCGCACATAAACATGTCTTTCTTGACCTCATTTCAAATTATATAGAGTACTGAAAGCTCATTTTCCATAGCAAATATACTAAGGAACTCATTTTACGACTAGAACGCAAACTAGGACCCCTCATTCAGATTCAAAACACGAGAATTATTGACTGAACATTTCCCCACTATCAAGCACACAAGACTCTTTAAAGCTATCTTACCTTCTTTAAAACCCCAATATGACCCATCTCACATGCAGATCCTGTTCTATGACTCGCCCTTCATGTCAATGTACCTCACAGTATCATGCAAATTCAAGATAAGGCTTACTACACCTATATATCCAAAATGGTCTTTGTAAGGAATCTTGACCCCCCCTTGTATGCTTGACCCCCACTGGGGTTATCCACCTCTGACCATTACAGAAAATGGAGCTGTGCCCAAGGACTCCCTATACTATTCAGTCATAGCCTCATTAAAGTACTCCAAAAACTTCTATATTCGCTTTCAACTGTGTTTCTTGGTTTGAATCTATTGAACATTCACCCTCTGATCCAGTCAAAAGTAAGGGCCCCCAAATTGATACCGTAGTACTCTCGTAACACCCCCGGGACAAATCGTGCATTTTTGCTCATGCCATTAAAATACTCCAAAAACGTTTATACGCCTTTCACCAGTGTATTTTTTGGTTTCCAACTATTGAACATTCATCCTCGGTACCTCTCATAAGTAGAGACCCCCTCATTGAGGCCCTAGACTCATCTTAAAAGCTCGAGACGAATCGTTCAAGAAAACAGGTTAGGATAGGGCACCAGTTCCTCAGGTACACCATGGGTGGTGGTCCCCCCGGGACCCCAGGGGGGACCACCACCCGACCACCGCCAGCCAGCCAGGAGCGCGCTGACTGTGCCCTAACCTAACCACCCAAATAAGAGGAATGGACGATCTGGCCCGACAGGGTCAAGTCGGCATGGAAGTGCCCAACCGTTTCTGAAATTTTTTTACCTCAATCTGTCTCCTTATTCACTACTTTCATGCAGGTCGGCGTTCAATCCCCGACCATCCAACAAGTGGTTGGGGACCATTCCTTTCCCCCCGTCCCATCCCAAATCCTTATCTTGACCCCTTCCCAGTGCTATATATATATATATATATATATATATATATATATATATATATATATATATATATATATATATATATATATATATATATATATATATATATATATATATATATATATATATATATATGTCGTACCTAATAGCCAGAACGCACTTCTCAGCCAACTATGCAAGGCCCAATTTGCCTAATAAGCCAAGTTTTCATGAATTAATGTTTTTTCGACTACCTAACCTACCTAACCTAACCTAACTTTTTCTGCTACCTAACTTAACCTAACCTATAAAGATAGGTTAGGTTAGGTAGGGTTGGTTAGGTTCGGACATATATCTACGTTAATTTTAACTCCAATAAAAAAAATTGACCTCATACATAATGAAATGGGTAGCTATATCATTTCATAAGAAAAAAATTAGAAAAAATATATTAATTCAGGAAAACTTGGCTTATTAGGCAAATCGGGTCTTGCATAGTAGGCTGAGAAGTGCGTTCTGGCTATTAGGTACGACATTATATATATATATATATATATATATATATATATATATATATATATATATATATATATATATATATATATATATATATATATATATATATATATTATTAGTCGTAATGGCTTGGCGATTTCTCCTAATATTTCACTTACCTTACGTTAAGTTAATCTATAAAACATTTAACAAAACACTTGTTTTTTTTTTACACTTGTGTTTTAATAGTGGTTCAAAATGGTCCGAAACGTCGCCACTTCCCCTACTTACAAATGTGTAAATTGGGTAAATTGAGATGTTCAAGCACACTTACATAACTGAAAATAAGGGAAGCCACTATACATCAGAGGCCAGATTCACGAAAGCACTTATGCAAGCACTTACGAACCTATACATCTTTTCTCAATCTTTGGCGGCTTTGTTTACAATTATTAAACAGTAGATGAGCTCCGAAGCACCAGGAGGCTGTTTATAATAATAACAGCAGTTGAACGGCAAGTTTTCATGCTTCTAAACTGTTTAATAAATGTAACCAAAGCCGTCAAAGATTGAGGAAAGATGTACACATTCGTAAGTGCTTGCGTAAGTGCTTTCGTGAATCTGGCCCCAGGTCTGTCATGGACCCTTAAAACACTATTTTAAGGGTCCATGAATAGAGTTTTTAAGGGTTTAATTACTTCCTTTAAGTAACCTAATCTTGGGTTGGGTTAAGAGCTTCTTATCACACGGAGGAAATTATCTTGAAGAGCAATAATTTTATTCGGCTCAAAATCTTCCTTCATGTCAACAAACATTTGAGAACATGAGTGATTTGTTAAGGAACTAGCAACGTTATTGGCTGTTCTGCCCCTTTAACAACTCCTGGCCCACCTCCTGTAGGTGAGTTATTGTTGTTATTGTTAATAATTCACCTGTTCTCACAGGTGAGTTATTGTTCTAACTCATTAGAATAATATTATTATTATTTAATTATCATTATAATAACTATATTTTATAATAACTAAATAATATAAATTATATATAATAATAATAATAATAATAATAATTTTATTTAGGTAAGGTACATACATAAAGAGATTTTACAAAGTTTGTTGGCTTTATAGATAGAGCTAGTACATACAATGCCTAAAGCCACTATTACGCAAAGCGTTTCGGGCAGGAAAAACATTAATGACTAAAGCTTAAAACTAATGGGTAAAAAGACATACACACACATATACTAAATATATAAATTATAATAACTAGTTATTATTTAATTATAATAACTCACCTGTTTTCACAGGTGAGTTATTATTCCACCTCCTGAAGTCCCTCACACACTTCAGTTATTATCCACGTTAAGTAATGATAACTACAAAAGAACCAGAACACACATTTAAACTAACTATACACATGCAGACTGCTCCAAGAGACAACAGCTTAGCAGATCAAGCGGTCACAAGCCTAGCCGAAGGTCAGGGATTGTGTGTGTGTGTGTGTGTGTACTCACAATTAGGTGAGTACACACACACACACACACACACACACACACACACACACACACACACACACACACACACACACCACACACACACACACACACACACACACACACACACACACACACACACACCACACACACACACCCACACACACACACACACACACACCACACACACACCCACACACCCACACACACACACACACACACACCCACACACCCACACACACACACACCCACACACCCACCCACACACATCGGGTCGTAAGGGAGGGAGGGTGCCGAGTCGCCGTTGGCCGCGCTTGTTAATAAGGCTTCATATCTCGGGACATCAGAGGGATACACGGAAAATTCGGTGTTCAGTGATAATACAAAGTGCAACACACCACTTTGAAACTAGAAAACTTTTGGATAGTGTCCGTTAGTGCATATTAGACAAGATCAGGGGTACAACATCTGTGCCAGGACAAGCACGTGGGCCACTGATGGTCAGAGTGTACACAACTAGATGTGATAGTGAAGATCATAACAAATAGTGAATAGGATAGTGAAGAAGTGATTCTAAACGTGTGGCATTGAACTATATCGGTGCTAAGAGGATTAAGGAGCAGAATACTGGAGATATATAGTGACAAGTTGGAGGGACCTACGCCTGGCAGCGGCGTGGATGGAGACAGCAGGCCTACCCACCAATGTCAACAGTACTTAACACCTGTTTGTGCTACGGGTTTTGAAATTGGCGGTAAGGTAAAGCCTCTCACAAAGTCAGTCAGTCAATTGGTGTACAGTGTTATTGCTTTTTAATAGTTAGTCTTGGATATAAGGTAACAAACTGAAACGAATATCAAGGGAAATGGGAGGCTCATGTGGGAACTAGTTTCTGACACAAAAGTGTGAAAAACACTCCGCTCTACCTACACGGAGACAACTCTCTAACCCCCACCCCCTCCCAACATATCTATCATATTGTGAGTACATCACACGTGCAGTGAGTCAGATTACAAGTGTGTGATTCATTCATTATTGTGCAGTGATATACGGGGGAATTATACCAGTGTTAGTGTCACCCTGAGCCCCGCCCCCACCCAGCGCCCAGGCCGGGAAGTACCTGCAGCTGTCCCCCTCCTTCCCCACCCCACCATGTCGCCTCCCCACCCACGAGGCCACCTTGCCACCCGCCCATAGGGCCTAGGAGGCTCCCATGTGTGTCTACGCCACCCACTCACCCAATGTATACCCACATATTGTGTAGTGGGTGTATACCCACACTTCGTATAGAGGTGGTATATATATTACCACACATCTGAGTAGTAAGTGCCACTGCCAGCTGACTATCCCCCAGCCTCCAACCGCCGCCCACCCTCCAGTCTCCACCCGCCGTCCACCCTCCCGCCCAGCGCCCGCCCATGTCGCAGCTCTCAACAGACAGCCAGGCTTCTCCAAGCCAAGATGAGCCATCAAGCAGGGGTAGACAAGGCAGATGTCAGACGTGTGACAAGGTATGCTATATCCGATTGAGTGACGATAATGTGCGCCTTCATTACCACAACAGAGCCAGGTGTTTGGGTTCTGGGCGCCCTCCCAGGGAGAACACCAATCAACAGCCCACACCGCCCGTAAGGCAAAACACCTCCCAGACCTTCATTCCCACAGAAAACTTATTAGAAGCTATCAAAGCAACATCAGCCAGAACCTTGCAACACATCCCTAAAGCAGCCCGCCCCCATGCAGCAGCCAAATTATCTGCCCTCCTGAAACAGGTCAACGACTCTCCTGGAACGACCCAAGCATGGCACAACCTCCTACTGTTTGGCAACATATGTCTAGCCACCCCTGCAAGGAGAGACAAAACCTTAGCTGCCTCAGTCATCAAAGCTATAAATGATTTTCCCAGGGAGGACAACCAGGTGCGCCTTCCCACTCGTGCGAGAAACACCCACGGCAGGAAGAGCAACAGTGCCATATCCGAGACATCAAAAATCAGAACATCAGTCACCAAGAAAATAGAAGAAGGAAAAACTATTGGCGCAATAAGAGTCATCACCAGTGAGGACTCAATTGCCGACAGAGATGCCGCAACAGCTCAAGCCCTAAGGGAGAAACACCCACCCAGGGCTCCGCGTGAGGACGACATTGTACAAGTGGAGGCTACCGGAGCAGAACCTCTCTGGGTGGCTGAATCTGTGGTCCATTAAGCAGCCATGTCCTTCCCTACAGGATCAGCAGGTGGGTTCACAGGACTAAAACCCAACCACGTCAAGCAAATGCTCAACCCTGCACTGGGTGACATTGCAAAGAACCTCTTGGTGGAACTAACCAGATTCACCAACACATGTCTAGCTGGCAACATACCAGCGACCATAAGACCTATCATTTTTGGAGCATCTCTCTGTGCTCTAAAGAAAAAGGATGGAGGGATCAGGCCAATAGCTGTGGGCAATTCTCTCCGGCGTCTCGTCGCAAAGGCAGCTGCAAGAACAGTTAGTGATGCAGCGGCCAACATGCTGAAGCCAAAACAGCTCGGGTTCGGCATTCCACAAGGGTGTGAAGCGGCAGCCCATGCAGCTCGAGCCTTCATCGCCAACATCAAAGACGAAAAGGCCCTTATCAAGCTAGATTTCAAAAATGCCTTCAATTTGGTGCGGAGGGATGCTGTACTCCGTGCGGTTCATAGTCATTTCTCTTCCCTCTACCCTTTTGTACATTCATGCTACAGTATGGATCTTAAGCTACTTTTTGGCGAACATGAAATTGACTCGCGAGAAGGCGTCCAACAGGGTGACCCCCTTGCTCCTCTCCTTTTCTGCTTAGTCATCAAACAAATCACAGAGGTCCTGTCCAGCGAGCTTAACATCTGGTTCTTGGATGAGGAGCCGGTCGGCCGAGCGGACAGCACGCTGGAGTTGTGATCCTGTGGTCCCGGGTTCGATCCCGGGCGCCGGCGAGAAACAATGGGCAGAGTTTCTTTCACCCTATGCCCCTGTTACCTAGCAGTAAAAGTAGGTGCCTGGGTGTTAGTCAGCTGTCACGGGCTGCTTCCTGGGGGTGGAGGCCTGGTCGAGGACCGGGCCGCGGGGACACTAAAGCCCCGAAATCATCTCAAGATAACCTCTCAAGATAACCCTAGCTGGTTCCCAGGACTCCCTCCTGGAGGACATCAGAAAAATCCAGGAGCAAGGTGCAGTTTTAGGCCTCACCCTGAACCCCTTCTAAATGTGAAATAATATGTTCCAACCAGGGCATCGTAGAGAGAATAGAGGGTCTTCTGCCAAATATCCATAAAACTAAACTAAAAACTAAAGAGGATGGATGGGAGGATTGAGGATATTGATGCTCATGATGCACTCTACCTCATCACCAGATGTCTGTCCCTCTCCAGGTTAACCTACTTTCTGAGGTGTTCACCATCTTACAGCAGCCAAAAACTAAGTGAGTATGACCGGTTACTGAAATCAATGCTAGAAAAAGCCCTTAACCTCTCTCTTGATGACCAACAGTGGAAACAAGCCTCTCTTCCCGTAAGACTTGGGGGCCTCGGAGTTCAAACAGCAACGCAAATCGCTGTTCCAGTGTGTTGAGGTTGGGAAGTGTGTTGAGGTTGGGAGTGTGTTGAGGTTGGGAGTGTGTTGAGGGTGGTAGTGTGTTGAGGGTGGTAGTGTTTTGAGGTTGGGATTGTGATGTGGTTGGTAGTGTGTTGTTGAGGTTGGTAGTGTGTTGTGGTTCGTAGTGTGTTATAGTTGGTAGTGTGTTGCTGAGGTTGGTGGTGTGTTGTGGTTGGTAGTGTGTTGTGGTTGGTAGTGTGTTGAGGATGGTAGTGTGTTGAGGTTGGTAGTGTGTTGAGGTTGGTAGTGTGTTGTAGTTGGTAGTGTGTTGTGATTGGTAGTGTGTTGTAGTTGGTAGTGTGTTGTAGTGTGTGGTTGAGGTTGGTAGTGTATTGTGGTTGGTATTGTGTTGTGGTTGGTAGTGTGTTGAGGTTGGTAGTGTGTTGAGGTTGGTAGTGTGTTGTGGTTGGTAGTGTGTTCAGGTTGGTGGTGTGTTGAGGTTGGTGGTGTGTTGAAGTTGGTAGTGTGTTGTGGTTGGTTGTGTTGAGGTTGGTTGTGTTGAGGTTGGTTGTGTGTTGAGGTTGGTAGTGTGTTGAGGGTTTAAGTTTGTTGAGGTTAGGAGTGCTTTAAGGTTGGAAGTGTGTAGTGGTTGATAGTGTGTAGAGGTTGGGATTGTGTCGAGGTTGGGATTGTGTAGAGGCTGGGATTGTGTAGAGGTTGGGATTGTGTTGAGGTTGGGATTGTGTTGAGGTTGGTAGTTTCTTATAGTTGGGAGTGTTTTGAGATTGGTAGTGTGTTGTGGTTGGGATTGTGTAGTGGTTGGGATTGTGTAGAGGTTAGGATTGTATTGAGGTTGGGATTGTGGTGAGGTTGGGATTGTGTTGATGTTGGGAGTGTGTTGAGGTTGGGAGTGTGTTGAGGTTGGGAGTATTGAGGATGGGAGTTTGTTGAGGATGGGAGAGTGTTGAGGTTGGCGGTGTGTTGAGGTAGGGGGGTTGTCGAGGTTGGTAGTGTGTTGTGGTAAGAAGTGTCTCGTTGTGTAGTGTGTTGAGGTTGGGAGTGTGTTGAGGTTGGGAGTGTATTGAGGTTGGGAGTGTGTTGAGGTTGGGAGTGTGTTGAGGTTTGGAGTGTGTTGTGGTTGGTAGTGTGTTGAGGTTGGGAGTGTGTTGAGGTTGGGAGTGTGTTGAGGTTGGGACTGTGTTGAGGTTGGGAGTGTGTTGAGGTTGGGAGTGTGTTGAGGTTGGGAGTGCGTTGAGGTTGGTAGTGTGTTGAGGTTGGTAGTGTGTTGTGGTTGGTTGTGTTGAGGTTGGTTGTGTGTTGAGGTTGGTGGTGTGTTGAGGTTGGTAGTGTGTTGAAGTTGGTAGTGTGTTGAGGTTGGTAGTGTGTTGAAGTTGGTAGTGTGTTGTGGTTGGTTGTGTTGAGGTTGGTTGTGTGTTGAGGTTGGTGGTGTGTTGAGGTTGGTAGTGTGTTGAAGTTGGTAGTGTGTTGTGGTTGATTGTGTTGAGGTTGGTTGTGTGTTGAGGTTGGTAGTGTGTTGAGGTAGGGAGTCTGTTGTAGTTGGAAGTGTGTTGTGGTTGGTTGTGTGTTGAGGTTGGTAGTGTGTTGAAGTTGGTAGTGTGTTGTGGTTGGTTGTGTGTGGAGGTTGGTTGTGTGTTGTGGTTGGTAGTGTGTTCAGGTTAGTGGTGTGTTGAGGTAGGGAGGTTGTCGAGGTTGGTAGTGTGTTGAGGTTGGTAGTGTGTTATGGTAGGAAGTGTGCTGTGGTTGGTAGTGTGTTGTGGTTGGAGTGTCTTGTTGTGTAGTGTGGTGAAGTTGGGAGTGTGTTGAGGTTAGGAGAGTGTTGAAGGTGGGAGTGTGTTGTGGTTGGGAGTGTGTTGAGGTTGGGAGTGTGTGTGTTGAGGTTAGGAGAGTGTTGATGGCTAGGAGTGTGTTGAAGCTGGGAGTGTGCTGTGGTTGGTAGTGTGTTGACGTTGGGAGTGTGTTGTGGTTGGTAGTCTGTTGAGGGTTTAAGCTTGTTGAGGTTAGGAGTGCTTTAAGGTTGGAAGTGTGTAGTGGTTGATAGTGTGTAGAGGTTGGGATTGTGTCGAGGTTGGGATTGTGTAGAGGCTGGGATTGTGTAGAGGTTGGGATTGTGTTGAGGTTGGGATTGTGTTGAGGTTGGGAGTGTGTTGTGGTTGGGAGTGTGTTGAGGTTGGGAGTGTGTTGAGGTTGGGAGTGTGTTGAGGTTGGTAGTGTGTTGAGGTTGGCGGTGTGTTGAGGTTGGTAGTGTGTTGAGGTTGGGAGTGTGTTGAGGTTGGGAGTGTGTTGAGGTTGGGAGTGTGTTGAGGTTGGGATTGTGTTGAGGTTGGGATTGTGTTGATGTTGGGAATGTGTTGAGGTTGGGAGTGTGTTGAGGTTGGGAGTGTTCAGGTTGGGAGTGTTGCGGATGGGAGTGTGTTGAGGTTGGGATTGTGTTGATGTTGGGAATGTGTTGAGGTTGGGAGTGTGTTGAGGTTGGGAGTGTGTTGAGGT
This sequence comes from Procambarus clarkii, assembly GCF_040958095.1. Classification (NCBI taxonomy): domain Eukaryota; kingdom Metazoa; phylum Arthropoda; class Malacostraca; order Decapoda; family Cambaridae; genus Procambarus; species Procambarus clarkii. The sequence continues at coordinate 265,437 of NW_027189303.1, read as the reverse complement.
TGGGAGTGTTCAGGTTGGGAGTGTTGAGGATGAGAGTGTGTTGAGGTTGGGAGTGTGTTGAGGTTGGGAGTGTGTTGAGGTTGGGAGTGTTCAGGTTGGGAGTGTTGAGGATGAGAGTGTGTTGAGGTTGGTAGTGTGTTGAGGTTGGGAGTGTGTTGAGGTTGGGAGTGTGTTGAGGTTGGTAGTGTGTTGAGGTTGGCGGTGTGTTGAGGTAGGGGGGTTGTCGAGGTTGGTAGTGTGTTGTGGTAAGAAGTGTCTCGTTGTGTAGTGTGTTGAGGTTGGGAGTGTGTTGAGGTTGGGAGTGTATTGAGGTTGGGAGTGTGTTGTGGTTGGTAGTGTGTTGAGGTTGGTAGTGTGTTGAGGTTGGGAGTGTGTTGAGGTTGGGAGTGTGTTGAGGTTGGGAGTGTGTTGAGGTTGGGAGTGTGTTGAGGTTGGGATTGTGTAGTGGTTGGGATTGTGTTGAGGTTGGGATTGTGTTGATGTTGGGAATGTGTTGAGGTTGGGAGTGTGTTGAGGTTGGGAGTGTTCAGGTTGGGAGTGTTGAGGATGGGAATGTGTTGAGGTTGGGATTGTGTTGATGTTGGGAATGTGTTGAGGTTGGGAGTGTGTTGAGGTTGGGAGTGTGTTGAGGTTGGGAGTGTGTTGAGGTTGGGAGTGTTCAGGTTGGGAGTCTTGAGGATGGGAGTGTGTTGAGGTTGGGAGTGTGTTGAGGTTGGGAGTTTGTTGAGGTTGGGAGTGTGTTGACGTTGGTTGTGTGTTGAGGTTGGCGGTGTTTTGAGGTAGGGGGTTGTCGAGGTTGGTAGTGTGTTGTGGTAAGAAGTGTCTCGTTGTGTAGTGTGTTGAGGTTGGGAGTGTGTTGAGGTTGGGAGTGTGTTGAGGTTGGGAGTGTGTTGAGGTTGGGAGTGTATTGAGGTTGGGAGTGTGTTGAGGATGGGAGTGTGTTGAGGTTGGGAGTGTGTTGAGGATGGGAGTGTGTTGAGGTTGGGAGTGTGTTGAGGTTGGGAGTGTGTTGAGGTTGGGAGTGTTGAGGTTGGTAGTGCGTTGAGGTTGGTAGTGCGTTGAGGTTGGGAGTGTGTTGAGGTTGGGAGTGTGTTGAGGTTGGGAGTGTGTTGAGGATGGGAGTGTTGAGGTTGGAAGTGTGTTGAGGTTGGGAGTGTGTTGAGGGTGGTAGTGTTTTGAGGTTGGGATTGTGATGTGGTTGGTAGTGTGTTGTTGAGGTTGGTAGTGTGTTGTGGTTCGTAGTGTGTTATAGTTGGATGTGTGTTGCTGAGGTTGGTGGTGTGTTGTGGTTGGTAGTGTGTTGTGGTTGGTAGTGTGATGAGGATGGTAGTGTTTTGAGGTTGGTAGTGTGTTGAGGTTGGTAGTGTGTTGTAGTTGGTAGTGTGTTGTGGTTGGTACTGTGTTGTGGTTGGTAGTGTGTTGTGGTTGGTACTGTGTTGTGGTTGGTAGTGTGTTGTGATTGGTAGTGTGTTGTAGTTGGTAGTGTGTTGTAGTGTGTAGTGTGTGGTTGAGGTTGGTAGTGTATTGTGGTTGGTATTGGGTTGTGGTTGGTAGTGTGTTGATGTTGGTAGTGTGTTGTGGATGGTAGTGTGTTGTGGATGTTAGTGTGTTGTGGATGTTAGTGTGTTGTGGATGTTAGTGTGTTGTGGTTGGTAGTGTGTTGAGGTTGGTTGTGTGTTGAGGTTGGTAGTGTGTGGAGGTTGGTTGTGTGTTGAGGTTGGTTGTGTGTTGATGTAGGGAGTCTGTTGTAGTTGGAAGTGTGTTGTGGTTGGTTGTGTGTGGAGGTTGGTTGTGTGTTGTGGTTGGTAGTGTGTTCAGGTTAGCGGTGTGTTGAGGTAGGGAGGTTGTCGAGGATGGGAGTGTTGAGGTTGGAAGTGTGTTGAGGTTGGAAGTGTGTTGAGGTTGGGAGTGTGTTGAGGTTGGGAGAGTGTTGAGGGTGTAAGTTTGTTGAGGTTAGGAGTGCTTTATGGTTGGAAGTGTGTTGAGGGTGGTAGTGTTTTGAGGTTGGGATTGTGATGTGGTTGGTAGTGTGTTGTTGAGGTTGGTAGTGTGTTGAGGTTGGTAGTGTGTTGAGGGTGTAAGTTTGTTGAGGTTAGGAGTGCTTTATGGTTGGAAGTGTGTAGTGGTTGATAGTGTGTAGAGGTTGGGATTGTGTAGAGGTTGGGATTGTGTAGAGGTTGGGATTGTGTAGAGGCTGGGATTGTGTAGAGGTTGGTGTGACGGATCTAGATCCCTCAGCTAGTTTTCCTAGTTTCTAGATTAGGCTAGGCACTCTAGAAACTGAAGCTTTCAAAATAACATATACTTGTTGGGTGTTGAATGAAAGCTTATGTTATGGACTATCATTTGGGAGTAGTCAGAAGTCTGTGATTGCTCTGTAGAGAGAATTACAGAGATTTTCCTGTTTCTGTGAAACAGGATGATCGAGGTGAGAGTGAAGTGGGATGTGAGGTACTTGACTAAAACCGTTAGAGGTGGGGGGGAGAGTGGAGTGAACGTTGCCCCCCCACATGGGAGACATCACGCCACTGTCTTTTAGGCCTCCCCCTCCTTGTGACGTCACGGGATGCTCGAGGGTGAGTGAGCCTGTGATTGGTTTAGGCATATGTGCTGCAAGCCGAGTTTTGGCGCGAAGAGCTGTGGTTGGAAGCGGCATCTTAGTAGTGTGCCGGCTTCATGCTGATTGGTAAAGACAAAGTAGGGAGGAGGTATGGGTATTTGAGTTTCCCTGCCCGCCAGGGAGGGAGTTTGAATTGGGCGGCAAGCGGAGGAAGAAGTGTCTGGTGGAGGTGGCAGACCGGCCACCTCCACCTCCCGTTAATCGCTTCTGTCGTCCAAATTACTCATCGAATATGGCACTCCTGCCATCAGGGGTTGTGTCAAGGCCCAATTGGGTGAATTGGGGCCAAGGATTTACGGAAGGAACAGTAAAAAGCTAAAGAGACAGTTGACAGTGTTCACCCATGAGGCATCTGGCAGAGCCTCATGGTGTAACAGGTGGTTTGGATAACCTGTCTAGTGTTGTTGGGCAATTAGCGGAATCGAGCAGGGCCTCCTAGTGTAATTGTGGTGTGATTACAGGCCCATGTTGGACTTTGAATTCCGCCAGGCTGCGTCAGTGTGGGGACGCCGCCGGCCATTGTCACCCCAGTGTAGAGCAAGGCAGGCTCTGGTTTGATGGGGTTGTTAGTGATTTCCCATCTGCGTGTGTACTCCTGTGGGCGGCAGCCTGCCAGCCCGAGGCACCCAGGCCGCCCGCGGCCACCCGCGCCGCCCACCTTGGCCAGCTGCTCAGGAGGAGGGGGGGGTGCCACCCACGCCAGGCCACCCAGCCGCTCGGCCCGCGCGCCGGCTACCACCACCACCACCCCCCCCCCTGCTCTCAGCTCGGGAGGGGCACTGTGGGCCACGCGGTGGCCACATGCCTTGGCCACTTTCCCGGGACAGCCTAGGGCCACATCTTGTCGACGCATGAGGAGCAAGCAAGCTAAGTGTTGACAGCTAGTGTGGTAGTGACCTGGGAAATGAGAAAAAAAAGGGAAAAGAGGGCAGTAGACGTGAGTACTATAATCAATGTGTACAGTGTGATGGGTACCGGTGGAAATTCATGGTAAGAGTTGTCTCAGAGCCTCGCCAGGCTAGAGAAGCAGCTGAGTGACAGCTGTCAGTAGGGTCCAGGTGATTGGTAGGGCGGTACCTGGAGATAGATGTTATACACGGGACCACACTGTAGTATCATAATGTATATATAGCAGACTGACTAGAGTATGTAACTGGTCAGTGTAGAGATTTACCATATAAGTGATCCAGCCTGTCGATTCTTTATAATCATTCAGACTGGATTAATGCCATAGAGTACCGTAAATTATAATCATTAGAGGTAGGCAGGCCCGGTTGCAGTGATGTCAGTGGGGGGCCCTGAGGTCTGTGTAGTTAGTTACATTTACTTGATGATAAAATTTTAATTGATTATGTGAATGCCATTTCTATGTGTTCATTTGCATGGTTATGTACTGTGTTGTGTGGTAAGTCAGTAGATGTGATTGCTGACTGATTGCCTAATGATGTCATTAGCATGTGGGGTATGCTGATGGCATCATTATGTTGCAGGTTTGTGCAGTATTGTTATCAGTTTATACGATATTATTGCCCCAGGAACTGTGTTGAGGGTTTAAGGGACCTCTAGGATTATTCAGGGGAATTCACAATGCTTAATGAGAGCAGGCAATTGATGGGTTAATTGCCTTGCTGAGGTAAGTGTGTGTTCACAGTAGTCCTTTGCAACAGGTGCAAGAAAAAGGGGGGGCAGTAATATTAGTATACTCTTGTGTGTTGCACAACCGTGTGTCATTATTGTGTGGGCACAGTAATTAGCGAGTTGCAGTAGCCGCAACCGTATGTGGGCAGTGCATTTATGATGTTGCATGCCATTGTAGTGTGACCTATGTAACGCTGGGGTTACTTTGTTTCTTTAAGTTGTGTTGAGGACTTAAGGATTCAGTGAGTTAATTAAGTAAGGGGTAATTAACTGGATAAGGGGTACACACTTAGTATTGTGGAGTGAGTGAGAGCTGTTATAAGAGAGAACAGCATTGAGCTTGAGTGAGATACGTCTCGGGAGCAATTAATTGTCCGTGTGACAACTAATTGACCACTCTAGCTAATTATGTAATTATCCTTCTCATCATGAATTCATGTAGTGGGAGAGGATCTGTCAGAGTCTGTCAGTATTTGTGTTTACGTAATTTGCTCGAGACTAATTACCTTTCAGGGGTATAGCAATTAGTGGCTCAGGTTAATTAGTGGAGTAATTAACATTGGAGAGCTCCGATGACTCGGTAAAGCGAGGTCATGGAGCTAGCATAAATCGTTGTATTAATCATATCCTGTCTGAGGACAGTGGATTAGTGGCACATCTTGTTAATTAGGGTAATTAACTCCTTTCCCGTGAATTCACAGTGTTTGATGAGACCTGCTTAGGCAGTGCGGAGTGAGACGTATTTATGGATGATTAATTATCGGTCCTGGTGACAGTTAATTAATTGCTCAGAATTAATTAGGGAATTAATTAGGGTAATTAACACTCACTAGTAATTTTTTGACACAGACTGTTGTGAAGCTACCAAGTTAGGGTAGGCTTAGTTAACGTAACTCAATGGGGATGTAATTAGTGGTCCGTTTGACCTTAATTGAGAATTACTCACTGAATACTTGCAAGGAGTCAAGTGTGTTGTAATATAAGTTTGAGTTATTGTTAACAAGAGAGAGACCAGTGTTAAAGATTAACGTAGAGTATCATCATGTTGTTGTCTAGTGTGAGACAATTGTTTGTGATTACCGTAGTACTTTGTTGCTGACTGCTGCGATCAGTCAATTAACGTAATTAATCACTTCAGGCAATTTCTTTTGGTTGTCGTCTGGTGACGAGAGTAGAGTCATCTAGGGATCTGTGGAGCTGTGTCCCAGAATCCCGCCTTGCCTGTCTTTGTTACTGTTTACAACAGTGCAACTTCTTGTTGGGAGTTGCAAAGAGTGTTCACACTGGGTTGTGATAGGGGGGGGGGTCATTGTTGGACTACCCGCCTAGTTACGTGGGTCTCTCCTGGGGGGCGGGAGGACCCCTAAGCTTGTGATTATAGTAGCTGTCAGGGAAACCGAGACACTATTGATTGCATGCTTGTGTCTTCAGTGGATATCCTTCATTTGTTCAGTTAGTTCATGTTGTCAGCCCGAAGTGTCAGCAAGATGGAGCCTGCTGTCACTTCTCGAGGGGCTGTTGAATAGCTGTGTTGCAAATGCCACTTGATGTACAATAACGTAACCATTCGCTGTGGTGTAACTTAGTCTGTGATATTTTTCTTTGATTTGCAATATTGCGTCATCAGTGGGCACACCTGTGTTCAGGTTAGTTCAGTATGCAGCCTCACAGCAAGGGTTGCTATTTAGCTGTTTGTTATCGTGCCACTGGATGGACATTAACGTAACGTAAACTCGGTAATGTAGTAGTTAGTCTCTTGTTATTAATAAATTGTTATGTTATAGAAAACGGTCTTTGATGTCAACCCTTCAACCATATTATTCCACCATATTTCTGCATATTATTAAATGTTGATGTGATTCTGAAATGACGGCTGTTCTTGGGAATTCGAATTCCAATTCATAGCGCCACATCAATCGCCACGTTGCTCCTGGGAGTATGGGTTCGAGTCACTTCTGGGGTGTGAGTTTTCAGTTGCATATTGTCCTGGGGACCATTCAGGCTTGTTCGCATTTGTGTTCCTCACGTGTGCCCCAAAGAATGAGGTGATTTAGTTAAATGCTATGCCCAAGATTACCATCCGAGTGCCGGCGGTGGGGTGGTTCAAATAGCTTCGGCTATCACCTCATTATGTCCGGTCGTGATGGTCAAGTGGATTAAGGCGTCTTGTACATACCAGTTGCGTTGCTCCTGGGAGTATGGGTTCGAGTCACTTCTGGGGTGTGAGTTTTCAGTTACATATTGTCCTGGGGACCATTCAGGCTTGTTCGCATTTGTGTTCCTCACGTGTGCCCCAAAGAATGAGGTGATTTGGTAAAATGCTATGCCCAAGATTACCATCCGAGTGCCGGCGGTGGGGTGGTTCAAATAGCATCGGCTATCACCTCATTATGTCCGGTCGTGATGGTCAAGTGGATTAAGGCGTCTTGTACATACCAGTTCCGTTGCTCCTGGGAGTATGGGTTCGAGTCACTTCTGGGGTGTGAGTTTTCAGTTGCATATTGTCCTGGGGACCATTCAGGCTTGTTCGCAAATATAAATATTTGATTGTGAGAACCCGTCGGTTACCCTTTATTAGTTTTACGTCCTGTTTAACTAGGAGGAGCCAGGGGCCTATTGAGGACAGGTTTTCACCCTTGGTGGTGGAGGCCTGGCGGTTTGCTCCCGCTTTTCCTTTTCCTATTGGACTCATGCTTAACTGCTGTGAGCAGACTTTAAACTTGTTGTCCACCTCCTAAGGGAGGTAGGCGTAGAAAAAATCTCACAGTTGGGATTGTGTAGAGGTTGAGGTTGGGAGTGTGTTGAGGTTGGGAGTGTGTTGAGGTTGGGAGTGTGTTGAGGTTGGGAGTGTGTTGAGGTTGGGAGTGTGTTGAGGTTGGGAGTCTGTTGAGTTTGGGAGTGTGTTGTGGTTGGGAGTGTGTAGAGGGTGGGAGTGTGTAGAGGTTGGGAGTGTGTAGAGGTTGGGAGTGTGTTGAGGTTGGGAGTGTGTTGTGGTTGGTGGTGTGTTGAGGTTGGCGGTGTGTTGAGGTAGGGAGGTTGGTAATGTGTTGTGGTAGGAAGTGTGCTGTGGTTGATAGTGTGTTGTGGATGGTAGTGTGTTGAGGTTGGTAGTGTGTTGAGGTTGGTAGTGTGTTGAGGTTGGGAGCGTGTTGAGGTTGGGAGTGTGTTGAGGTTGGGAGTGTGTTGAGGTTGGGAGCGTGTTGAGGTTGGGAGCGTGTTGAGGTTGGGAGTGTGTTGAGGTTGGGAGTGTGTTGAGGTTGGGAGTGTGTTGAGGTTGGGAGTGTGTTGAGGTTGGGAGTGTGTTGAGGTTGGGAGTGTGTTGAGGTTGGGAGTGTGTTGAGGTTGGGAGTGTGTTGAGGTCGGGAGTGTGTTGAGGTCGGGAGTGTGTTGAGGTCGGGAGTGTGTTGAGATCGGGAGTGTGTTGAGATCAGGAGTGTGTTGAGGTTTGGAGTATGCTGAGGTTTGGAGTGTGCTGAGGTTTACAGTGTGTTGAGGTTGGTAATGTGTTGAGGTTGGTAGTGTGTTGAGGTTGGTAGTGTGTTGAGGTTGGGAGTGTGTTTAAGGTAGGGAGCGTGTTGAGGTTGGCAGTGTGTTGAGGTTGGTAGTGTGTTGTGGTTGGTACTGTCTTGAGGTTTATAGTGAGTTGTGGTTGGTAGTGTGTTGTTATTGGTAGTGTGTTGGGGTTTGAAGCGTGTTGAAGGCTAGGAGTATATTGAGGTTGGGAGTGTGTTGAGGTTGGAAGTGTGTTGAGGTTGGAAGTGTGTTGAGGTTGGAAGTGTGTTGAGGTTGGAAGTGTGTTGAGGTTGGGAGTTTTTGAGGTTGGGATGTGTTGAGGTTGGGAGTGTATTGTTGTTTGGAGTGTGTTGAGACTGGGATTGTGTTGAGGTTGGGATTGTGTTGAGGAAGGGAGTGTTGAGGTTGGGAGTGTTCAGGTTGGGAGTGTTGAGGTTGGGAGTGTGTTGAGGTTGGGAATGTGTTGAGGTTGGGAGTGTGTTGAGGTTGGTAGTGTGTTGAGGTTGGCGGTGTGTTGAAATTGGGAGTGTGTTGAGGTTGGGAGTGTGTTGAGGTTGGGAGTGTGTTGAGGTTGGGAGTGTGTTGAGGTTGGGAGTGTGTTGAGGTTGGGAGTGTGTTGAGGTTGGGAGTGTGTTGAGGTTGGGAGTGTGTTGACGTTGGGAGTGTGTTGAGGTTGGGAGCACGTTGAGGTTGGGAGTGTTGAGGTTGGTAGCGCATTGAGGTTGGGAGCACGTTGAGGTTGGGAGTGTGTACTAGTTGGTAGTGTGTTGTGGTTGGTAGTGTGTTGTGGTTGCTAGTGTGTTGTGGTTGCTAGTGTGTTAAGGATGGTAGTGTGTTGAGGATGGGAGTGTGTTGAGGTTGGGAGTGTATTGAGGATGGAAGTGTGTTGAGGATGGGAGTGTGTTGAGGATGGGAGTGTGTTGAGGATGGGAGTGTGTTGAGGATGGGAGTGTGTTGAGGATGGGAGTGTGTTGAGGATGGGAGTGTGTTGAGGATGGGAGTGTGTTGAGGATGGGAGTGTGTTGAGGATGGGAGTGTGTTATGGTTGGGATTGTGTTGTGGTTGGGAGTGGGTTGAAGGCTAGGAGTGTGTTGAGGTTGGTAGTGTGTTGTGGTTGGTAGTGTTGTAGTTGTTAGTGTGTTGTTGTTGGTAGTGTAGTAGTTGGGAGTGTAATGAGATTAGTAGTGTGTTGGGGTTGGGAGTGTGTTGAAGGCTAGGAGTGTGTTGAAGGCTAGGAGTGTGTTGAAGGCTAGGAGTGTGTTGAGGTCGGGAGTGTGTTGAGGTTGGGAGTGTGTTGAGGTTGGGAGTGTGTTGTGGTTGGGAGTGTGTTGTGGTTGGTAGTGTGTTGTGGTTGGTAGTGTGTTGTGGTTGGTAGTGTGTTGTGGTTGGTAGTGTGTTGTGGTTGGTAGTGTGTTGTGGTTGGTAGTGTGTTGTGGTTGGTAGTGTGTTGTGGTTGGTAGTATGTTGAGGGTGGTAGTGTGTTGAGGGTGGTAGTGTTTTGAGGTTGGGATTGTGATGTGGTTGGTAGTGTGTTGTTGAGGTTGGTAGTGTGTTGTGGTTCGTAGTGTGTTATAGTTGGTAGTGTGTTGCTGAGGTTGGTGGTGTGTTGTGGTTGGTAGTGTGTTGTGGTTGGGAGTGTGTTGAGGTTGGTAGTGTGTTGAGGTTGGTAGTGTGTTGTGTAGGTAGTGTGTTGTGGATGGTAGTGTGTTGTAGTTGGTAGTGTGTTGTTGTTGGTAGTGTGTTGTAGTTGGTAGTGTGTTGAGGATGGTAGTGTGTTGAGGTTAGTAGTGTGTTGAGGTTGGTAGTGTGTTGAGGTTGGTAGTGTGTTGTGGTTGGTAGTGTGTTGTGGTTGGTAGTGTGATGTTATTATTAGTGTGTTGTGGTTGGTAGTGTGTTGTAGTTGGTAGTGTGTTGTTGTTGGTAGTGTGTTGTTGAGGTTAGTAGTGTATTGTGGTTGGTAGTGTGTTGATGGATGGTAGTGTGTTGTGGATGGTAGTGTGTTGTGTATGTTAGTGTGGTGTGGTTGGTTTTCTGTTCTGGTTGGTAGAGTGTTGTGGTTGGTAGTGTGTTGAGGTTGGGAGTGTGTTGAGGTTGGGATTGTGTTGAGGTTGGGAGTGTGTTGAGGTTGGGAGTGTTGAGGTTGGGAGTGTTGAGGTTTGGAGTGTTGAGGTTGGGAGTGTGTTGATGTTGGGAGTGTGTTGAGGATGGGGGTGGGTTGAGGTTGGTAGTGTGTTGAGGTTGGAAGTGTGTTGAGGTTGGGAGTGTGTTGAGGTTGGGAGTGTGTTGAGGTTGGGAGTGTGTTGAGGTTGGGAGTGTGTTGAGGTTGGGAGCGTGTTGAGGTTGGGAGCGTGTTGAGGTTGGGAGCGTGTTGAGGTTTTGAGTGTGTTGAGGTTGGGAGTGGGTTGTGGTTGGTAGTGTGTTGAGGTTGGGAGTGTGTTGAGGTTGGGAGTGTGTTGAGGTTGGGAGTTTGTTGAGGTTGGGAGTTTGTTGAGGTTGGGAGTGTGTTGAGGTTCGGAGTGTGTTGAGGTTCGGAGTGTGTTGAGGTTCGGAGTGTGTTGAGGTTGGGAGTGTTGAGGTTGGGAGTGTTGAGGTTGAGAGTGTTGAGGATGGAAGTGTGTTGAGGATGGAAGTGTGTTGAGGATGGGAGTGTGTTGAGGTTGGGATTATGTTGTGGTTGGGAGTGTGTTGAAGGCTAGGAGTGTGTTGAGGTTGGTAGTGTGTTGTGGTTGGTAGTGTGTTGTAGTTGTTATTGTGTTGTTGTTGGTAGTGTAGTAGTTGGGAGTGTGTTGAGATTAGTAGTGTGTTGGGGTTGGGAGTGTGTTGAGGTTAGTATTGTGTTGAGGTTGGTATTGTGTTGAAGGCTAGGAGTGTGTTGAAGGCTAGGAGTGTGTTGAGGTTGGAAGTGTGTTGAAGGCTAGGAGTGTGCTGAAGGCTAGGAGTGTGTTGAGGTTGGGAGTGTGTTGAGGTTGGGAGTGTGTTGAGGTTAGGAGTGTGTTGTGGTTGGTAGTGTGTTGAGGTTCGTAGTGTGTTATAGTTGGTAGTGTGTTGCTGAGGTTGGTGGTGTGTTGTGGTTGGTAGTGTGTTGTGGTTAGCAGTGTTTTGTGGTTGGTAGTGTGTTGTGGTTGGTAGTGTGTTGAGATTGGTAGTGTGTTGTGGTTGGTAGTGTATTGTTGTTGGTAGTGTGTTGTTGTTGGTAGTATGTTGAAGTTGGTAGTGTGTTGTTGAGGATGGTAGTGTATTGTGGTTGGTAGTGTGTTGTGGATGGTAGTGTGTTGAGGTTGGTTGTGTGTTGAGGTTGGTAGTGTGTTGAGGTTGGTAGTGTGTTGAGGTTGGGAGTGTTGAGGTTGGTAGTGTGTTGAGGTTGGGAGTGTGTTGATGTTGGGCGTGTGTTGAGGATGGGGGTGGGTTAAGGTTGGGAGTGTGTTGAGGTTGGGAGTGTGTTGAGATTGGGAGTGTGTTGGGGTTGGGAGTGTGTTGAGGTTGGGAATGTGTTGAGGTTGGGAATGTGTTGAGGTTGGGAATGTGTTGAGGTTGGGAATGTGTTGAGGTTGGAAGTGTTTTGAGGTTGGGAGAGTGTTTAGGTTGGGAGTGTGTTGAGGTTGGGAGTGTGTTGAGGTTGGGAGTGTGTTGAGGTTGGGAGTGTGTTGAGGTTGGCGCTGTGTTGAGGTAGGGAGGTTGTCGAGGTAGGAAGGTTGTCGAGGTTGTTAGTGTGTCGAGGTTGGTAGTGTGTTAAGGTTGGTAGTGTGTTAAGGTTGGTAGTGTGTTGAGGTTGGGAGTGTGTGTAGGTTGGGAGTGTGTTGAGGTTGAGAGTGTGTTGAGGTTGGGAGTGTGTTGAGGTTGGGATTGTGTTGAGGTTGGGATTGTGTTGAGGTTGGGATTGTGTTGAGGTTGGGAATGTGTTGAGGTTGGGAATGTGTTGAGGTTGGGAGTGTGTTGAGGTTGGGAGTGTGTTGAGGTTGGTAGAGTGTTGAGGTTGGTAGTGTGTTGTGGTAAGAAGTGTCTCGTTGTGTACTGTGTTGAAGTTGGGAGTGTGTTGAGGTTGGGAGTGTGTTGAGGTTGGGAGTGTGTTGAGGTTGGGAGTGTGTTGAGGTTGGGAGCATGTTGAGGTTGGGAGCGTGTTGAGGTTGGGAGTGTGTTGAGGATGGAAGTGTGTTGAGGATGGAAGTGTGTTGAGGATAGGAGTGTGTTATGGTTGGGATTATGTTGTGGTTGGGAGTGTGTTGAAGGCTAGGAGTGTGTTGAGGTTGGTAGTGTGTTGTGGTTGGTAGTGTGTTGTAGTTGTTAGTGTGTTGTTGTTGGTAGTGTAGTAGTTGGGAGTGTGTTGAGATTAGCAGTGTGTTGGGGTTGGGAGTGTGTTGAGGTTAGTATTGTGTTGAGGTTGGTAGTGTGTTGAAGACTAGGAGTGTGTTGAAGGCTAGGAGTGTGTTGAAGGCTAGGAGTGTGTTGAGGTTGGAAGCGTGTTGAAGGCTAGGAGTGTGTTGAAGGCTAGGAGTGTGTTGAGGTTGGGAGTGTGTTGAGGTTGGGAGTGTGTTGAGGTTAGGAGTGTTTTGTGGTTGGTAGTGTGTTGAGGTTGGGAGTGTGTTGAGGTTGGAAGTGTGTTGAGGTCGGGAGTGTGTTGAGGTTGGGAGTGTGTTGAAGTTGGTAGTGTGTTGTAATTGGTAGTGTGTTGTGGTTGGTAGTGTGTTGTGGTTGGTAGTGTGTTGAGGGTGGTAGTGTTTTGAGGTTGGGATTGTGATGTGGTTGGTAGTGTGTTGTGGTTCGTAGTGTGTTATAGTTGGTAGTGTGTTGCTGAGGTTGGTGGTGTGTTGTGGTTGGTAGTGTGTTGTGGTTAGCAGTGTTTTGTGGTTGGTAGTGTGTTGTGGTTGGTAGTGTGTTGTGGTTGGTAGTGTGTTGTGGTTGGTAGTGTGTTGTGGATGGTAGTGTGTTGTAGTTGGTAGTGTGTTGTAGTTGGTAGTGTGTTGTAGTTGGTAGTGTGTTGTAGTTGGTAGTGTGTTGAGATTGGTAGTGTGTTGTGGTTGGTAGTGTATTGTGGTTGGTAGTGTGTTGTTGTTGGTAGTATGTTGAAGTTGGTAGTGTGTTGTTGAGGATGGTAGTGTATTGTGGTTGGTAGTGTGTTGTGGATGGTAGTGTGTTGAGGTTGGTTGTGTGTTGAGGTTGGTAGTGTGTTGAGGTTGGTAGTGTGTTGAGGTTGGGAGTGTTGAGGTTGGTAGTGTGTTGAGGTTGGGAGTGTGTTGATGTTGGGCGTGTGTTGAGGATGGGGGTGGGTTAAGGTTGGGAGTGTGTTGAGGTTGGGAGTGTGTTGAGATTGGGAGTGTGTTGGGGTTGGGAGTGTGTTGAGGTTGGGAATGTGTTGAGGTTGGGAATGTGTTGAGGTTGGAAGTGTTTTGAGGTTGGGAGAGTGTTTAGGTTGGGAGTGTGTTGAGGTTGGGAGTGTGTTGAGGTTGGGAGTGTGTTGAGGTTGGCGCTGTGTTGAGGTAGGGAGGTTGTCGAGGTAGGAAGGTTGTCGAGGTTGTTAGTGTGTCGAGGTTGGTAGTGTGTTAAGGTTGGTAGTGTGTTACGGTTGGTAGTGTGTTGAGGTTGGGAGTGTGTTGAGGTTGGGAGTGTGTTGAGGTTGAGAGTGTGTTGAGGTTGGGATTGTGTTGAGGTTGGGATTGTGTTGAGGTTGGGATTGTGTTGAGGTTGGGAATGTGTTGAGGTTGGGAGTGTGTTGAGGTTGGGAGTGTGTTGAGGTTGGTAGAGTGTTGAGGTTGGTAGTGTGTTGTGGTAAGAAGTGTCTCGTTGTGTACTGTGTTGAGGTTGGGAGTGTGTTGAGGTTGGGAGTGTGTTGAGGTTGGGAGTGTGTTGAGGTTGGGAGTGTGTTGAGGTTGGGAGCGTGTTGACGTTGGGAGTGTGTTGAGATTTTGAGTGTGTTGAGGTTGGGAGTGGGTTGTGGTTGGTAGTGTGTTGATGTTGGGAGTGTGTTGAGGTTGGGAGTGTGTCGAGGTAGGGAGGTTGTCGAGGTTGTTAGTGTGTCGAGGTTGGTAGTGTGTTAAGGTTGGTAGTGTGTTGAGGTTGGGAGTGTGTTGAGGTTGGGAGTGTGTTGAGGTTGGGATTGTGTTGAGGTTGGGATTGTGTTGAGGTTGGGAATGTGTTGAGGTTGGGAGTGTGTTGAGGTTGGGAGTGTGTTGAGGTTGGGAGTGTGTTGAGGTTGGGAGTGTGTTGAGGTTGGTAGAGTGTTGAGGTTGGTAGTGTGTTGTGGTAAGAAGTGTCTCGTTGTGTAGTGTGTTGAGGTTGGGAGTGTGTTGAGGTTCGGAGTGTGTTGAGGTTGAGAGTGTTGAGGTTGGTAACGCGTTGAGGTTGGGAGTGTGTTGAGGTTGGGAGTGTGTTGAGGTTGGTAGAGTGTTGAGGTTGGTAGTGTGTTGTGGTAAGAAGTGTCTCGTTGTGTAGTGTGTTGAGGATGGCAGTGTGTTGAGGTTCGGAGTGTGTTGAGGTTGAGAGTGTTGAGGTTGGTAACGCGTTGAGGTTGGGAGTGTGTTGAGGTTGGGAGTGTGTTGAGGTCGGGAGTGTGTTGAGGTCGGGAGTGTGTTGAGGTCGGGAGTGTGTTGAGGTTCTTAGTGTGTTATAGTTGGTAGTGTGTTGCTGAGGTTGGTAGTGTGTTGTGGTTGGTAGTGTGTTGTGGTTAGGAGTGTGTTGAGGTTGGGAGTGTGTTGAGGTTAGTATTGTGTTGAGGTTTGTAGTGTGTTGAGGTTGGTAGTGTGTTGAGGTTGGTAGTGTGTTGAGGTTGGTAGTGTGTTGAGGTTGGTAGTGTGTTGAGGTTGGGAGTGTGTTGAGGTTAGTATTGTGTTGAGGTTTGTAGTGTGTTGAGGTTGGTAGTGTGTTGAGGTTGGTAGTGTGTTGAGATTGGGAGTGTGTTGAGGTTGGGAGTGTGTTGAGGTTGGGAGTGTGTTGAAGTTGGTAGTGTGTTGTGGTTGGTAGTGTGTTGTGGTTGGTAGTGTGTTGAGGTTGGGAGTTTGTTGAGGTTGGTAGTGTGTTCAGGATTGTAGTGTGTTGAGGCTGGGAGTGTGTTGAGGCTGGGAGTGTGTTGAGGCTGGGAGTGTGTTGAGCCTGGGAGTGTGTTGAGGCTGGGAGTGTGTTGAGGCTGGGAGTGTGTTGAGGCTGGGAGAGTGTTGAGGTTGGGAGAGTGTTGAGGTTGGAAGTGTGTTGAGGTTGGGAGTGTGTTGAGGTTGGGAGTGTGTTGAGGTTGGGAATGTGTTGAGGTTGGTAGTGTGATGAGGTTGGGAGTGTGTTGAGGTTGGGAGTGTGTTGAGGTTGGGAGTGTGTTGAGGTTGGGAGTGTGTTGAGGTTAAGAGTGTGTTGAGGTTGGGAGTGTTGAGGTTGGGAGTGTGTTGATGTTGGGCGTGTGTTGAGGTTGTGAGTGTGTTGAGATTGGGAGTGTGTTGGGGTTGGGAGTGTGTTGAGGTTGGGAATGTGTTGAGGTTGGGAATGTGTTGAGGTTGGAAGTGTGTTGAGGTTGGGAATGTGTTGAGGTTGGAAGTGTGTTGAGGTTGGGAGAGTGTTTAGGTTGGGAGTGTGTTGAGGTTGGGAGTGTGTTTAGGTTGGGAGTGTGTTGAGGTTGGGAGTGTGTTGAGGTTGGCGCTGTGTTGAGGTAGGGAGGTTGTCGAGGTAGGGAGGTTGTCGAGGTTGTTAGTGTGTCGAGGTTGGTAGTGTGTTAAGGTTGGTAGTGTGTTAAGGTTGGTAGTGTGTTGAGGTTGGGAGTGTGTTGAGGTTAGGAGTGTGTTGAGGTTGGGAGTGTGTTGAGGTTGGGAGTGTGTTGAGGTTGGGATTGTGTTGAGGTTGGGATTGTGTTGAGGTTGGGAATGTGTTGAGGTTGGGAGTGTGTTGAGGTTGGGAGTGTTGAGGTTGGGAGTGTTGAGGCTGGGAGTGTTGAGGTTGGGAGTGTGTTGAGGTTGGGAGTGTGTTGAGGTTGGTAGAGTGTTGAGGTTGGTAGTGTGTTGTGGTAAGAAGTGTCTCGTTGTGTAGTGTGTTCCGGTTGGGAGTGTGTTGAGGTTGGGTGTGTGTTGAGGTTGGTAGTGTGTTGAGGTTGGTAGTGTGTTGAGGTTGGTAGTGCGTTGAGGTTGGGAGTGTGTTGAGGTTGGGAGTGTGTTGAGGTTGGGAGTGTTTTGAGGTTGGGAGTGTGTTGAAGTTGGTAGTGTGTTGTGGTTGGTAGTGTGTTGTGGTTGGTAGTGTGTTGAGGTTGGGAGTTTGTTGAGGTTGGTAGTGTGTTCAGGATAGTAGTGTGTTGAGGCTGGGAGTGTGTTGAGGCTGGGAGTGTGTTGAGGCTGGGAGTGTGTTGAGCCTGGGAGTGTGTTGAGGCTGGGAGTGTGTTGAGGCTGGGAGTGTGTTGAGGCTGGGAGTGTGTTGAGGCTGGGAGTGTGTTGAGGCTGGGAGTGTGTTGAGGCTGGGAGTGTGTTGAAGTTAGGAGTGTGTTGAGGTTGGGAGAGTGTTGAGGTTGGAAGTGTGTTGAGATTGTGAGTGTGTTGAGGTTGGGAGTGTGTTGAGGTTGGGAATGTGTTGAGGTTGGGAGTGTGTTGAGGTTGGGAGTGTGTTGAGGTTGGGAGTGTGTTGAGGTTGGGAGTGTGTTGAGGTTGGTAGTGTGTTGAGGTTGGCAGTGTGTTGAGGTTGGGAGTGTGTTGAGGTTGGGAGTGTCTTGTGGTTGTTAGAGTGTTGAGGTTGGGAGTGTACTGAGGTAGGGAGTGTACTGAGGTTGGGAGTGTACTGAGGTTGGGAATGTACTGAGGTTGAGGTTGGGAGTGTACTGAAGTTGGGAGTGTACTGAGGTGTGCAGTGTACTGAGGTGTGAAGTGTACTGAGGTGTGCAGTGTACTGAGGTGTGAAGTGTACTGAGGTGTGCAGTGTACTGAGGTTGGGAGTGTGTTGAGGTTACGAGTGTGTGTTGAGGTTAGGAGTTTGTGTGTTGAGGTTAGGAGTGTGTGTGTTGAGGTTAGGAGTGTGTATGTTGAGGTTAGAAGTGTGTGTGTGTGTACAGGTTAGGAGTGTGTGTTTAGGTTAGGAGTGTGTGTTTAGGTCAGGAGTGTGTGTTTAGGTCAGGAGTGTGTGTTTAGGTCAGGAGTGTGTGTTTAGGTTAGGAGTGTGTGTTCAGGTTAGTAGGGTGTTGAGGTTGGGGGTGTTGAGGTTGGAAGTGTGTTGAGGTTGGGAGTGTGTTGAGGCTGGTAGTGTGTTGGGGCTGGGAGTGTGTTGAGGCTGGGAGTGTGTTGAGGAAGGGAGTGTGTTGAGGAAGGGATTGTGTTGAGGTTGGGAGTGTGTGTAGAGGCTGGGATTGTGTAGAGGTTGGGATTGTGTTGAGGTTGGGATTGTGTTGAGGTTGGGATTGTGTTGAGGTTGGGAGTGTGTTGTGGTTGGGAGTGTGTTGAGGTTGGTAGTTTCTTAAAGTTGGGAGTGTTTTGAGATTGGTAGCGTGTTGTGGTTGGGATTGTGTAGAGGTTGGGATTGTGTTGAGGTTGGCATTGTGGTGAGGTTAGGATTGTGTTCAGGTTGGGAGTGTTCAGGTTGGGAGTGTGTTGAGGTTGGGAGTGTGTTGAGGTTGGGAGTGTGTTGAGGATGGGAGTGTGTTAAGATTGGTAGTGTATTGAGGTTGGCAATGTGTTGCGGTAGGGGGGTTGTCGAGGTTGGTAGTGTGTTGAGGTTGGTAGTGTGTTGTGGTAAGAAGTGTCTCGTTGTGTAATGTGGTGAGGTTGGGAGTGTGTTGAGGATGGGAGTGTGTTGAGATTGGGAGTGTGTTGAGGTTGGGAGTGTGTTGTGGTTGGTAGTGTGTTGAGGTTGGGAGTGTGTTGAGGTTGGGAGTGTGTAGAGGTTGGGAGTGTTTTGAGGTTGGGAGAGTGTTTAGGTTGGGAGTGTGTTGAGGTTGGGAGTGTGTTGAGGTTGGGAGTGTGTTGAGGTTGGCGCTGTGTTGAGGTAGGGAGGTTGTCGAGGTAGGAAGGTTCTCGAGGTTGTTAGTGTGTCGAGGTTGGTAGTGTGTTAAGGTTGGTAGTGTGTTAAGGTTGGTAGTGTGTTGAGGTTGGGAGTGTGTTGAGGTTGGGAGTGTGTTGAGGTTGAGAGTGTGTTGAGGTTGGGATTGTGTTGAGGTTGGGATTGTGTTGAGGTTGGGAATGTGTTGAGGTTGGGAGTGTGTTGAGGTTGGGAGTGTGTTGAGGTTGGTAGAGTGTTGAGGTTGGTAGAGTGTTGAGGTTGGTAGTGTGTTGTGGTAAGAAGTGTCTCGTTGTGTACTGTGTTGAGGTTGGGAGTGTGTTGAGGTTGGGAGTGTGTTGAGGTTGGGAGTGTGTTGAGGTTGGGAGTGTGTTGAGGTTGGGAGCGTGTTGAGGTTGGGAGTGTGTTGAGGTTTTGAGTGTGTTGAGGTTGGGAGTGGGTTATATTTGGTAGTGTGTTGATGTTGGGAGTGTGTTGAGGTTGGGAGTGTGTCGAGGTAGGGAGGTTGTCGAGGTTGTTAGTGTGTCGAGGTTGGTAGTGTGTTAAGGTTGGTAGTGTGTTGAGGTTGGGAGTGTGGTGAGGTTGGGAGTGTGTTGAGGTTGGGATTGTGTTGAGGTTGGGATTGTGTTGAGGTTGGGAATGTGATGAGGTTGGGAGTGTGTTGAGGTTGGGAGTGTGTTGAGGTTGAGAGTGTGTTGAGGTTGGGAGTGTGTTGAGGTTGGGAGTGTGTTGAGGTTGGTAGAGTGTTGAGGTTGGAAGTGTGTTGTGGTAAGAAGTGTCTCGTTGTGTAGTGTGTTGAGGTTGGGAGTGTGTTGAGATTGAGAGTGTTGAGGTTGGTAACGCGTTGAGGTTGGGAGTGTGTTGAGGTTGGGAGTGTGTTGAGGTTGGTAGAGTGTTGAGGTTGGTAGTGTGTTGTGGTAAGAAGTGTCTCGTTGTGTAGTGTGTTGAGGATGGAAGTGTGTTGAGGTTCGGAGTGTGTTGAGGTTGAGAGTGTTGAGGTTGGTAACGCGTTGAGGTTGGGAGTGTGTTGAGGTCGGGAGTGTGTTGAGGTCGGGAGTGTGTTGAGGTTCTTAGTGTGTTATAGTTGGTAGTGTGTTGCTGAGGTTGGTAGTGTGTTGTGGTTGGTAGTGTGTTGTGTTTGGTAGTGTGTTGTCGTTAGGAGTGTGTTGAGGTTAGTATTGTGTTGAGGTTTGTAGTGTGTTGAGGTTGGTAGTGTGTTGAGGTTGGTAGTGTGTTGAGGTTGGTAGTGTGTTGAGGTTGGGAGTGTGTTGAGGTTGGGAGTGTTTTGAGGTTGGGAGTGTGTTGAAGTTGGTAGTGTGTTGTGGTTGGTAGTGTGTTGTGGTTGGTAGTGTGTTGAGGTTGGGAGTGTGTTGAGGTTGGGAGTTTGTTGAGGTTGGTAGTGTGTTCAGGATTGTAGTGTGTTGAGGCTGGGAGTGTGTTGAGGCTGGGAGTGTGTTGAGGCTGGGAGTGTGTTGAGCCTGGGAGTGTGTTGAGGCTGGGAGTGTGTTGAGGCTGGGAGTGTGTTGAGGCTGGGAGTGTGTTGAGGTTGGGAGAGTGTTGAGGTTGGGAGAGTGTTGAGGTTGGAAGTGTGTTGAGGTTGGGAGTGTGTTGAGGTTGGGAGTGTGTTGAGGTTGGGAATGTGTTGAGGTTGGTAGTGTGATGAGGTTGGGAGTGTGTTGAGGTTGGGGGTGTGTTGAGGTTAAGAGTGTGTTGAGGTTAAGAGTGTGTTGAGGTTGGGAGTGTTGTGGTTGGTAGTGTGTTGTAGCTGTTAGTGTGTTGTTGTTGGTAGTGTAGCAGTTGGGAGTGTGTTGAGATTAGTAGTGTAGCAGTTGGGAGTGTGTTGAGATTAGTAGTGTGTTGGGGTTGGGAGTGTGTTGAGATTAGTAGTGTGTTGGGGTTGGGAGTGTGTTGAGGTTGGGGATGTGTTGAGGTTGGTAGTGTGTTGAGGTTGGGTGTGTGTTGAGGTCGGGAGTGTGTTGAGGTCGGGAGTGTGTTGAGGTTGGGAGTGTGTTGAGGTTGGGAGTGTGTTGAAGTTGGTAGTGTGTTGTGGTTGGTAGAGTGTTGAGGTCGGGAGTGTGTTGAGGTTGGGAGTGTGTTGAGGTTGGGAGTGTGTTGAGGTTGGTAGTGTGTTGTGGTTGGTAGTGTGTTGTGGTTGGTAGTGTGTTGTGGTTGGTAGTGTGTTGTGGTTGGGAGTGAGTTGAGGGTGGTAGTGTTTTGAGGTTGGGATTGTGATGTGGTTGGTAGTGTGTTGTTGAGTTTGGTAGTGTGTTGTGGTTCATAGTGTGTTATAGTTGGTAGTGTGTTGAAGATGGTAGTGTGTTTTGGTTGGTAGTGTGTTGAGGTTGGGAGTTTGTTGAGGTTGGTAGTGTGTTGAGGCTGGGAGTGTGTTGAGGCTGGGAGTGTGTTGAGGCTGGGAGTGTGTTGAGGCTGGGAGTGTGTTGAGGCTGGGAGTGTGTTGAGGCTGGGAGTGTGTTGAGGCTGGGAGTGTGTTGAGGCTGGGAGTGTGTTGAGGCTGGGAGTGTGTTGAGGCTGGGAATGTGTTGAGGCTGGGAGTGTATTGAGGCTGGGAGTGTGTTGAGGCTGGGAGTGTATTGAGGTTGGTAGAGTGTTGAGGTTGGTAGTGTGTTGTGGTAAGAAGTGTCTCGTTGTGTAGTGTGTTGAGGTTGGGAGTGTGTTGAGGTTCGGAGTGTGTTGAGGTTGAGAGTGTTGAGGTTGGTAACGCGTTGAGGTTGGGAGTGTGTTGAGGTTGGGAGTGTGTTGAGGTTGGTAGAGTGTTGAGGTTGGTAGTGTGTTGTGGTAAGAAGTGTCTCGTTGTGTAGTGTGTTGAGGATGGAAGTGTGTTGAGGTTCGGAGTGTGTTGAGGTTGAGAGTGTTGAGGTTGGTAACGCGTTGAGGTTGGGAGTGTGTTGAGGTTGGGAGTGTGTTGAGGTCGGGAGTGTGTTGAGGTCGGGAGTGTGTTGAGGTTCTTAGTGTGTTATAGTTGGTAGTGTGTTGCTGAGGTTGGTAGTGTGTTGTGGTTGGTAGTGTGTTGTGTTTGGTAGTGTGTTGTGGTTAGGAGTGTGTTGAGGTTGGGAGTGTGTTGACGTTAGTATTGTGTTGAGGTTTGTAGTGTGTTGAGGTTGGTAGTGTGTTGAGGTTGGTAGTGTGTTGAGGTTGGTAGTGTG
Organism: Procambarus clarkii; assembly: GCF_040958095.1. NCBI lineage: Eukaryota > Metazoa > Arthropoda > Malacostraca > Decapoda > Cambaridae > Procambarus > Procambarus clarkii. The sequence continues at coordinate 244,560 of NW_027189303.1, read as the reverse complement.
TTGAGGTTGGTAGTGTGTTGAGGTTGGGAGTGTGTTGAGGTTAGTATTGTGTTGAGGTTTGTAGTGTGTTGAGGTTGGTAGTGTGTTGAGGTTGGTAGTGTGTTGAGATTGGGAGTGTGTTGAGGTTGGGAGTGTGTTGAGGTTGGGAGTGTGTTGAAGTTGGTAGTGTGTTGTGGTTGGTAGTGTGTTGTGGTTGGTAGTGTGTTGAGGTTGGGAGTTTGTTGAGGTTGGTAGTGTATTCAGGATTGTAGTGTGTTGAGGCTGGGAGTGTGTTGAGGCTGGGAGTGTGTTGAGGCTGGGAGTGTGTTGAGCCTGGGAGTGTGTTGAGGCTGGGAGTGTGTTGAGGCTGGGAGTGTGTTGAGGCTGGGAGTGTGTTGAGGCTGGGAGAGTGTTGAGGTTGGGAGAGTGTTGAGGTTGGAAGTGTGTTGAGGTTGGGAGTGTGTTGAGGTTGGGAGTGTGTTGAGGTTGGGAATGTGTTGAGGTTGGTAGTGTGTTGAGGTTGGGAGTGTGTTGAGGTTGGGAGTGTGTTGAGGTTAAGAGTGTGTTGAGGTTGGGAGTGTTGAGGTTGGGAGTGTGTTGATGTTGGGCGTGTGTTGAGGTTGTGAGTGTGTTGAGATTGGGAGTGTGTTGGGGTTGGGAGTGTGTTGAGGTTGGGAATGTGTTGAGGTTGGGAATGTGTTGAGGTTGGAAGTGTGTTGAGGTTGGGAATGTGTTGAGGTTGGAAGTGTGTTGAGGTTGGGAGAGTGTTTAGGTTGGGAGTGTGTTGAGGTTGGGAGTGTGTTGAGGTTGGGAGTGTGTTGAGGTTGGCGCTGTGTTGAGGTAGGGAGGTTGTCGAGGTAGGGAGGTTGTCGAGGTTGTTAGTGTGTCGAGGTTGGTAGTGTGTTAAGGTTGGTAGTGTGTTAAGGTTGGTAGTGTGTTGAGGTTGGGAGTGTGTTGAGGTTGGGAGTGTGTTGAGGTTGAGAGTGTGTTGAGGTTGGGAGTGTGTTGAGGTTGGGAGTGTGTTGAGGTTGGGAATGTGTTGAGGTTGGGAGTGTGTTGAGGTTGGGAGTGTGTTGAGGTTGGTAGAGTGTTGAGGTTGGTAGAGTGTTGAGGTTGGTAGTGTGTTGTGGTAAGAAGTGTCTCGTTGTGTACTGTGTTGAGGTTGGGAGTGTGTTGAGGTTGGGAGTGTGTTGAATGTTGGGAGTGTGTTGAGGTTGGGAGTGTGTTGAGGTTGGGAGCGTGTTGAGGTTGGGATTGTGTTGAGGTTGGGAATGTGTTGAGGTTGGGAGTGTGTTGAGGTTGGGAGTGTGTTAAGGTTGGTAGTGTGTTAAGGTTGGTAGTGTGTTAAGGTTGGTAGTGTGTTGAGGTTGGGAGTGTGTTGAGGTTGGGAGTGTGTTGAGGTTGGGATTGTGTTGAGGTTGGGATTGTGTTGAGGTTGGGAATGTGTTGAGGTTGGGAGTGTGTTGAGGTTGGGAGTGTGTTGAGGTTGGGAGTGTGTTGAGGTTGGTAGAGTGTTGAGGTTGGTAGAGTGTTGAGGTTGGTAGTGTGTTGTGGTAAGAAGTGTCTCGTTGTGTACTGTGTTGAGGTTGGGAGTGTGTTGAGGTTGGGAGTGTGTTGAGGTTGGGAGTGTGTTGAGGTTGGGAGTGTGTTGAGGTTGGGAGCGTGTTGAGGTTGGGAGTGTGTTGAGGTTTTGAGTGTGTTGAGGTTGGGAGTGGGTTATGGTTGGTAGTGTGTTGATGTTGGGAGTGTGTTGAGGTTGGGAGTGTGTTGAGGTTGGGAGTGTGTTGAGGTTGGGAATGTGATGAGGTTGGGAGTGTGTCGAGGTAGGGAAGTGTGTCGAGGGTGGTAGTGTGTTGAGGTTGGGAGTGTGTTGAGGTTGGGAGTGTGTTGAGGTTGGGATTGTGTTGAGGTTGGGAATGTGATGAGGTTGGGATTGTGTTGAGGTTGGGAATGTGATGAGGTTGGGAGTGTGTTGAGGTTGGGAGTGTGTTGAGGTTGGGATTGTGTTGAGGTTGGGATTGTGTTGAGGTTGGGAATGTGATGAGGTTGGGAGTGTGTTGAGGTTGGGAGTGTGTTGAGGTTGGGAGTGTGTTGAGGTTGGGAGTGTGTTGAGGTTGGGAGTGTGTTGAGGTTGGTAGAGTGTTGAGGTTGGTAGTGTGTTGTGGTAAGAAGTGTCTCGTTGTGTAGTATGTTGAGGTTGGGAGTGTGTTGAGGTTGAGAGTGTTGAGGTTGGTAACGCGTTGAGGTTGGGAGTGTGTTGAGGTTGGGAATGTGTTGAGGTTGGTAGAGTGTTGAGGTTGGTAGTGTGTTGTGGTAAGAAGTGTCTCGTTGTGTAGTGTGTTGAGGATGGAAGTGTGTTGAGGTTCGGAGTGTGTTGAGGTTGAGAGTGTTGAGGTTGGTAACGCGTTGAGGTTGGGAGTGTGTTGAGGTTGGGAGTGTGTTGAGGTCGGGAGTGTGTTGAGGTCGGGAGTGTGTTGAGGTTCTTAGTGTGTTATAGTTGGTAGTGTGTTGCTGAGGTTGGTAGTGTGTTGTGGTTGGTAGTGTGTTGTGTTTGGTAGTGTGTTGTGGTTAGGAGTGTGTTGAGGTTAGTATTGTGTTGAGGTTTGTAGTGTGTTGAGGTTGGTAGTGTGTTGAGGTTGGTAGTGTGTTGAGGTTGGTAGTGTGTTGAGGTTGGTAGTGTGTTGAGATTGGGAGTGTGTTGAGGTTGGGAGTGTGTTGAGGTTGGGAGTGTTTTGAGGTTGGGAGTGTGTTGAAGTTGGTAGTGTGTTGTGGTTGGTAGTGTGTTGTGGTTGGTAGTGTGTTGAGGTTGGGAGTTTGTTGAGGTTGGTAGTGTGTTCAGGATTGTAGTGTGTTGAGGCTGGGAGTGTGTTGAGGCTGGGAGTGTGTTGAGGCTGGGAGTGTGTTGAGCCTGGGAGTGTGTTGAGGCTGGGAGTGTGTTGAGGCTGGGAGTGTGTTGAGGTTGGGAGAGTGTTGAGGTTGGGAGAGTGTTGAGGTTGGAAGTGTGTTGAGGTTGGGAGTGTGTTGAGGTTGGGAGGGTGTTGAGGTTGGGAATGTGTTGAGGTTGGTAGTGTGATGAGGTTGGGAGTGTGTTGAGGTTGGGAGTGTGTTGAGGTTGGGAGTGTGTTGAGGTTGGGAGTGTGTTGAGGTTAAGAGTGTGTTGAGGTTAAGAGTGTGTTGAGGTTGGGAGTGTTGAGGTTGGGAGTGTGTTGATGTTGGGCGTGTGTTGAGGATGGGGGTGGGTTAAGGTTGGGAGTGTGTTGAGCTTGGGAGTGTGTTGAGGTTGTGAGTGTGTTGAGATTGGGAGTGTGTTGGGGTTGGGAGTGTGTTGAGGTTGGGAATGTGTTGAGGTTGGGAATGTGTTGAGGTTGGAAGTGTGTTGAGGTTGGGAATGTGTTGAGGTTGGAAGTGTGTTGAGGTTGGGAGAGTGTTTAGGTTGGGAGTGTGTTGAGGTTGGGAGTGTGTTGAGGTTGGGAGTGTGTTGAGGTTGGGAGTGTGTTGAGGTTGGCGCTGTGTTGAGGTAGGGAGGTTGTCGAGGTAGGGAGGTTGTCGAGGTTGTTAGTGTGTCGAGGTTGGTAGTGTGTTAAGGTTGGTAGTGTGTTAAGGTTGGTAGTGTGTTGAGGTTGGGAGTGTGTTGAGGTTGGGAGTGTGTTGAGGTTGAGAGTGTGTTGAGGTTGGGAGTGTGTTGAGGTTGGGAGTGTGTTGAGGTTGGGATTGTGTTGAGGTTGGGATTGTGTTGAGGTTGGGAATGTGTTGAGGTTGGGAGTGTGTTGAGGTTGGGAGTGTTGAGGTTGGGAGTGTTGAGGTTGGGAGTGTTGAGGTTGGGAGTGTGTTGAGGTTGGGAGTGTGTTGAGGTTGGTAGAGTGTTGAGGTTGGTAGTGTGTTGTGGTAAGAAGTGTCTCGTTGTGTAGTGTGTTCCGGTTGGGAGTGTGTTGAGGTTGGGTGTGTGTTGAGGTTGGTAGTGTGTTGAGGTTGGTAGTGTGTTGAGGTTGGTAGTGTGTTGAGGTTGGGAGTGTGTTGAGGTTGGGAGTGTGTTGAGGTTGGGAGTGTTTTGAGGTTGGAAGTGTGTTGAAGTTGGTAGTGTGTTGTGGTTGGTAGTGTGTTGTGGTTGGTAGTGTGTTGAGGTTGGAGTTTGTTGAGGTTGGTAGTGTGTTCAGGATAGTAGTGTGTTGAGGCTGGGAGTGTGTTGAGGCTGGGAGTGTGTTGAGGCTGGGAGTGTGTTGAGCCTGGGAGTGTGTTGAGGCTGGGAGTGTGTTGAGGCTGGGAGTGTGTTGAGGCTGGGAGTGTGTTGAGGCTGGGAGTGTGTTGAGGCTGGGAGTGTGTTGAGGCTGGGAGTGTGTTGAGGCTGGGAGTGTGTTGAAGTTAGGAGTGTGTTGAGGTTGGGAGTGTGTTGAGGTTGGGAGTGTGTTGAGGTTGGTGGTGTGATGAGGTTGGTAGTGTGATGAGGTTGGTAGTGTGATGAGGTTGGTAGTGTGATGAGGTTGGGAGTGTGTTGAGGCTGGGAGTGTGTTGAGGTTGGGAGTGTGTTGAGGCTGGGAGTGTGTTGAGGCTGGGAGTGTGTTGAGGCTGGGAGTGTGTTGAGGTTGGGAGTGTGTTGAGGTTGGGAGTGTGTTGAGGTTGGGGGTGTGTTGAGGTTGGGAGTGTCTTGTGGTTGTTAGAGTGTTGAGGTTGGGAGTGTACTGAGGTTGGGAGTGTACTGAGGTTGGGAATGTATTGAGGTTGGGAATGTACTGAGGTTGAGGTTGGGAGTGTACTGAAGTTGGGAGTGTACTGAGGTGTGCAGTGTACTGAGATGTGAAGTGTACTGAGGTGTGCAGTGTACTGAGGTGTGAAGTGTACTGAGGTGTGCAGTGTACTGAGGTTGGGAGTGTGTTGAGGTTACGAGTGTGTGTTGAGGTTAGGAGTTTGTGTGTTGAGGTTAGGAGTGTGTATGTTGAGGTTAGAAGTGTGTGTGTGTGTTCAGGTTAGGAGTGTGTGTTTAGGTTGGGATTGTGTGTTTAGGTCAGGAGTGTGTGTTTAGGTCAGGAGTGTGTGTTTAGGTTAGGAGTGTGTGTTCAGGTTAGTAGGGTGTTGAGGTTGGGAGTGTGTTGAGGTTGGGAGTGTTTTGAGGTTGGGAGTGTGTTGAAGTTGGTAGTGTGTTGTGGTTGGTAGTGTGTTGTGGTTGGTAGTGTGTTGAGGTTGGGAGTTTGTTGAGGTTGGTAGTGTGTTCAGGATTGTAGTGTGTTGAGGCTGGGAGTGTGTTGAGGCTGGGAGTGTGTTGAGGCTGGGAGTGTGTTGAGCCTGGGAGTGTGTTGAGGCTGGGAGTGTGTTGAGGCTGGGAGTGTGTTGAGGCTGGGAGTGTGTTGACGTTGGGAGAGTGTTGAGGTTGGGAGAGTGTTGAGGTTGGAAGTGTGTTGAGGTTGGGAGTGTGTTGAGGTTGGGAGTGTGTTGAGGTTGGGAATGTGTTGAGGTTGGTAGTGTGATGAGGTTGGGAGTGTGTTGAGGTTGGGAGTGTGTTGAGGTTGGGAGTGTGTTGAGGTTGGGAGTGTGTTGAGGTTAAGAGTGTGTTGAGGTTAAGAGTGTGTTGAGGTTGGGAGTGTTGAGGTTGGGAGTGTGTTGATGTTGGGCGTGTGTTGAGGATGGGGGTGGGTTAAGGTTGGGAGTGTGTTGAGCTTGGGAGTGTGTTGAGGTTGTGAGTGTGTTGAGATTGGGAGTGTGTTGGGGTTGGGAGTGTGTTGAGGTTGGGAATGTGTTGAGGTTGGGAATGTGTTGAGGTTGGAAGTGTGTTGAGGTTGGGAATGTGTTGAGGTTGGAAGTGTGTTGAGGTTGGGAGAGTGTTTAGGTTGGGAGTGTGTTGAGGTTGGGAGTGTTTTGAGGTTGGGAGTGTGTTGAGGTTGGCGCTGTGTTGAGGTAGGGAGGTTGTCGAGGTAGGGAGGTTGTCGAGGTTGTTAGTGTGTCGAGGTTGGTAGTGTGTTAAGGTTGGTAGTGTGTTAAGGTTGGTAGTGTGTTGAGGTTGGGAGTGTGTTGAGGTTGGGAGTGTGTTGAGGTTGAGAGTGTGTTGAAGTTGGGAGTGTGTTGAGGTTGGGAGTGTGTTGAGGTTGGGATTGTGTTGAGGTTGGGATTGTGTTGAGGTTGGGAATGTGTTGAGGTTGGGAGTGTGTTGAGGTTGGGAGTGTTGAGGTTGGGAGTGTTGAGGTTGGGAGTGTTGAGGTTGGGAGTGTGTTGAGGTTGGGAGTGTATTGAGGTTGGGAGTGTGTTGAGGTTGGGAGTGTGTTGAGGTTGGTAGAGTGTTGAGGTTGGTAGTGTGTTGTGGTAAGAAGTGTCTCGTTGTGTAGTGTGTTCCGGTTGGGAATGTGTTGAGGTTGGGAGTGTGTTGAGGTTGGGAGTGTTGAGGTTATGAGTGTTGAGGTTGGGAGTGTGTTGAGGTTGGGAGTGTGTTGAGGTTGGTAGTGTGTTGTGGTAAGAAGTGTCTCGTTGTGTAGTGTGTTCCGGTTGGGAGTGTGTTGAGGTTGGGTGTGTGTTGAGGTTGGTAGTGTGTTGAGGTTGGTAGTGTGTTGAGGTTGGTAGTGTGTTGAGGTTGGGAGTGTGTTGAGGTTGGGAGTGTGTTGAGGTTGGGAGTGTTTTGAGGTTGGGAGTGTGTTGAAGTTGGTAGTGTGTTGTGGTTGGTAGTGTGTTGTGGTTGGTAGTGTGTTGAGGTTGGGAGTTTGTTGAGGTTGGTAGTGTGTTCAGGATAGTAGTGTGTTGAGGCTGGGAGTGTGTTGAGGCTGGGAGTGTGTTGAGGCTGGGAGTGTGTTGAGCCTGGGAGTGTGTTGAGGCTGGGAGTGTGTTGAGGCTGGGAGTGTGTTGAGGCTGGGAGTGTGTTGAGGCTGGGAGTGTGTTGAGGCTGGGAGTGTGTTGAAGTTAGGAGTGTGTTGAGGTTGGGAGTGTGTTGAGGTTGGGAGTGTGTTGAGGTTGGTAGTGTGATGAGGTTGGTAGTGTGATGAGGTTGGTAGTGTGATGAGGTTGGTAGTGTGATGAGGTTGGGAGTGTGTTGAGGCTGGGAGTGTGTTGAGGTTGGGAGTGTGTTGAGGCTGGGAGTGTGTTGAGGCTGGGAGTGTGTTGAGGTTGGGAGTGTGTTGAGGTTGGGAGTGTGTTGAGGTTGGGAGTGTGTTGAGGTTGGGAGTGTCTTGTGGTTGTTAGAGTGTTGAGGTTGGGAGTGTACTGAGGTTGGGAGTGTACTGAGGTTGGGAATGTACTGAGGTTGGGAATGTACTGAGGTTGAGGTTGGGAGTGTACTGAAGTTGGGAGTGTACTGAGGTGTGCAGTGTACTGAGGTGTGAAGTGTACTGAGGTGTGCAGTGTACTGAGGTGTGAAGTGTAATGAGGTGTGCAGTGTACTGAGGTTGGGAGTGTGTTGAGGTTACGAGTGTGTGTTGAGGTTAGGAGTTTGTGTGTTGAGGTTAGGAGTGTGTGTGTTGAGGTTAGGAGTGTGTATGTTGAGGTTAGAAGTGTGTGTGTGTGTGTTCAGGTTAGGAGTGTGTGTTTAGGTTAGGAGTGTGTGTTTAGGTCAGGAGTGTGTGTTTAGGTCAGGAGTGTGTGTTTAGGTTAGGAGTGTGTGTTCAGGTTAGTAGGGTGTTGAGGTTGGGAGTGTTGAGGTTGGAAGTGTGTTGAGGTTGGGAGTGTGTTGAGGCTGGTAGTGTGTTGGGGCTGGGAGTGTGTTGAGGCTGGGAGTGTGTTGAGGAAGGGAGTGTGTTGAGGAAGGGATTGTGTTGAGGTTGGGAGTGTGTAGAGGCTCGGATTGTGTAGAGGTTGGGATTGTGTTGAGGTTGGGATTGTGTTGAGGTTGGGATTGTGTTGAGGTTGGGAGTGTGTTGTGGTTGGGAGTGTGTTGAGGTTGGTAGTTTCTTATAGTTGGGAGTGTTTTGAGATTGGTAGTGTGTTGTGGTTGGGATTGTATAGAGGTTGGGATTGTGTTGAGGTTGGCATTGTGGTGAGGTTAGGATTGTGTTCAGGTTGGGAGTGTTCAGGTTGGGAGTGTGTTGAGGTTGGGAGTGTGTTGAGGTTGGGAGTGTGTTGAGGATGGGAGTGTGTTAAGGTTGGTAGTGTATTGAGGTTGGCAATGTGTTGCGGTAGGGGGGTTGTCGAGGTTGGTAGTGTGTTGAGGTTGGTAGTGTGTTGTGGTAAGAAGTGTCTCGTTGTGTAATGTGGTGAGGTTGGGAGTGTGTTGAGGATGGGAGTGTGTTGAGATTGGGAGTGTGTTGAGGTTGGGAGTGTGTTGTGGTTGGTAGTGTGTTGAGGTTGGGAGTGTGTTGAGGTTGGGAGTGTGTAGAGGTTGGGAGTGTGTTGAGGTTGGGAGTGTGTTGAGGATGGGAGTGTGTTGAGATTGGGAGTGTGTTGAGGTTGGGAGTGTGTTGAGGTTGGGAGTGTGTTGAGGTTATGAGTGTGTTGAGGTTGGGAGTGTGTTGTGGTTGGGAGTGTGTTGTGGTTGGGAGTGTGCTGAGGTTGGGAGTGTGCTGAGGTTGGGAGTGTGTTATAGTTGGTAGTGTGTTGTGGCTGGTAGTGTGTTGTGGTTGCTAGTGTGTTGTGGTTGCTAGTGTGTTGTGGTTGGTAGTGTGTTGTGGTTGCTAGTGTGTTGTGGTTGCTAGTGTGTTGTGGTTGGTAGTGTGTTGTGTTTCGTATTGTGTTGTGGTTGGGAGTGTTTTGTGGTTGGGAGTGTGTTGAAGGCTAAGAGTGTGTTGAGGTTGGTAGTGAGTTGTGGTTGGTAGTGTGTTGTAGCTGTTAGTTTGTTGTTGTTGGTAGTGTAGCAGTTGGGAGTGTGTTGAGATTAGTAGTGTGTTGGGGTTGGGAGTGTGTTGAGATTAGTAGTGTGTTGGGGTTGGGAGTGTGTTGAGGTTAGTATTGAGTTGAGGTTTGTAGTGTGTTGAGGTTGGGGATGTGTTGAGGTTGGTAGTGTGTTGAGGTTGGGTGTGTGTTGAGGTCGGGAGTGTGTTGAGGTCGGGAGTGTGTTGAGGTTGGGAGTGTGTTGAGGTTGGGAGTGTGTTGAAGTTGGTAGTGTGTTGTGGTTGGTAGAGTGTTGAGGTCGGGAGTGTGTTGAGGTTGGGAGTGTGTTGAGGTTGGGAGTGTGTTGAGGTTGGTAGTGTGTTGTGGTTGGTAGTGTGTTGTGGTTGGTAGTGTGTTGTGGTTGGTAGTGTGTTGTGGTTGGGAGTGAGTTGAGGGTGGTAGTGTGTTGAGGGTGGTAGTGTTTTGAGGTTGGGATTGTGATGTGGTTGGTAGTGTGTTGTTCAGTTTGGTAGTGTGTTGTGGTTCATAGTGTGTTATAGTTGGTAGTGTGTTGAAGATGGTAGTATGTTTTGGTTGGCAGTGTGTTGAGGTTGGGAGTTTGTTGAGGTTGGGAGTTTGTTGAGGTTGGTAGTGTGTTGAGGCTGGGAGTGTGCTGAGGCTGGGAGTGTGTTGAGGCTGGGAGTGTGTTGAGGCTGGGAGTGTGTTGAGGCTGGGAGTGTGTTGAGGCTGGGAGTGTGTTGTGGCTGGGAGCGTGTTGAGGCTGGGAATGTGTTGAGGCTGGGAGTGTATTGAGGCTGGGAGTGTGTTGAGGCTGGGAGTGTATTGAGGTTGGTAGAGTGTTGAGGTTGGTAGTGTGTTGTGGTAAGAAGTGTCTCGTTGTGTAGTGTGTTGAGGTTGGGAGTGTGTTGAGGATCGGAGTGTGTTGAGGTTGAGAGTGTTGAGGTTGGTAACGCGTTGAGGTTGGGAGTGTGTTGAGGTTGGGAGTGTGTTGAGGTTGGTAGAGTGTTGAGGTTGGTAGTGTGTTGTGGTAAGAAGTGTCTCGTTGTGTAGTGTGTTGAGGATGGAAGTGTGTTGAGGTTCGGAGTGTGTTGAGGTTGAGAGTGTTGAGGTTGGTAACGCGTTGAGGTTGGGAGTGTGTTGAGGTTGGGAGTGTGTTGAGGTCGGGAGTGTGTTGAGGTCGGGAGTGTGTTGAGGTTCTTAGTGTGTTATAGTTGGTAGTGTGTTGCTGAGGTTGGTAGTGTGTTGTGGTTGGAAGTGTGTTGTGTTTGGTAGTGTGTTGTGGTTAGGAGTGTGTTGAGGTTGGGAGTGTGTTGAGGTTAGTATTGTGTTGAGGTTTGTAGTGTGTTGAGGTTGGTAGTGTGTTGAGGTTGGTAGTGTGTTGAGGTTGGTAGTGTGTTGAGGTTGGTAGTGTGTTGAGGTTGGGAGTGTGTTGAGGTTAGTATTGTGTTGAGGTTTGTAGTGTGTTGAGGTTGGTAGTGTGTTGAGGTTGGTAGTGTGTTGAGATTGGGAGTGTGTTGAGGTTGGGAGTGTGTTGAGGTTGGGAGTGTGTTGAAGTTGGTAGTGTGTTGTGGTTGGTAGTGTGTTGTGGTTGGTAGTGTGTTGAGGTTGGGAGTTTGTTGAGGTTGGTAGTGTGTTCAGGATTGTAGTGTGTTGAGGCTGGGAGTGTGTTGAGGCTGGGAGTGTGTTGAGGCTGGGAGTGTGTTGAGCCTGGGAGTGTGTTGAGGCTGGGAGTGTGTTGAGGCTGGGAGTGTGTTGAGGCTGGGAGAGTGTTGAGGTTGGGAGAGTGTTGAGGTTGGAAGTGTGTTGAGGTTGGGAGTGTTGAGGTTGGGAGTGTTGAGGTTGGGAGTGTTGAGGTTGGGAGTGTGTTGAGGTTGGGAGTGTGTTGAGGTTGGGAGTGTGTTGAGGTTGGGAGTGTGTTGAGGTTGGTAGAGTGTTGAGGTTGGTAGTGTGTTGTGGTAAGAAGTGTCTCGTTGTGTAGTGTGTTCCGGTTGGGAATGTGTTGAGGTTGGGAGTGTGTTGAGGTTGGGAGTGTTGAGGTTATGAGTGTTGAGGTTGGGAGTGTGTTGAGGTTGGGAGTGTGTTGAGGTTGGTAGTGTGTTGTGGTAAGAAGTGTCTCGTTGTGTAGTGTGTTCCGGTTGGGAGTGTGTTGAGGTTGGGTGTGTGTTGAGGTTGGTAGTGTGTTGAGGTTGGTAGTGTGTTGAGGTTGGTAGTGTGTTGAGGTTGGGAGTGTGTTGAGGTTGGGAGTGTGTTGAGGTTGGGAGTGTTTTGAGGTTGGGAGTGTGTTGAAGTTGGTAGTGTGTTGTGGTTGGTAGTGTGTTGTGGTTGGTAGTGTGTTGAGGTTGGGAGTTTGTTGAGGTTGGTAGTGTGTTCAGGATAGTAGTGTGTTGAGGCTGGGAGTGTGTTGAGGCTGGGAGTGTGTTGAGGCTGGGAGTGTGTTGAGCCTGGGAGTGTGTTGAGGCTGGGAGTGTGTTGAGGCTGGGAGTGTGTTGAGGCTGGGAGTGTGTTGAGGCTGGGAGTGTGTTGAGGCTGGGAGTGTGTTGAAGTTAGGAGTGTGTTGAGGTTGGGAGTGTGTTGAGGTTGGGAGTGTGTTGAGGTTGGGAGTGTGTTGCGGTTGGTAGTGTGATGAGGTTGGTAGTGTGATGAGGTTGGTAGTGTGATGAGGTTGGTAGTGTGATGAGGTTGGGAGTGTGTTGAGGCTGGGAGTGTGTTGAGGTTGGGAGTGTGTTGAGGCTGGGAGTGTGTTGAGGCTGGGAGTGTGTAGAGGTTGGGAGTGTGTTGAGGTTGGGAGTGTGTTGAGGTTGGGAGTGTGTTGAGGTTGGGAGTGTCTTGTGGTTGTTAGAGTGTTGAGGTTGGGAGTGTACTGAGGTTGGGAGTGTACTGAGGTTGGGAATGTACTGAGGTTGGGAATGTACTGAGGTTGAGGTTGGGAGTGTACTGAAGTTGGGAGTGTACTGAGGTGTGCAGTGTACTGAGGTGTGAAGTGTACTGAGGTGTGCAGTGTACTGAGGTGTGAAGTGTAATGAGGTGTGCAGTGTACTGAGGTTGGGAGTGTGTTGAGGTTACGAGTGTGTGTTGAGGTTAGGAGTTTGTGTGTTGAGGTTAGGAGTGTGTGTGTTGAGGTTAGGAGTGTGTATGTTGAGGTTAGAAGTGTGTGTGTGTGTTCAGGTTAGGAGTGTGTGTTTAGGTTAGGAGTGTGTGTTTAGGTCAGGAGTGTGTGTTTAGGTCAGGAGTGTGTGTTTAGGTTAGGAGTGTGTGTTCAGGTTAGTAGGGTGTTGAGGTTGGGAGTGTTGAGGTTGGAAGTGTGTTGAGGTTGGGAGTGTGTTGAGGCTGGTAGTGTGTTGGGGCTGGGAGTGTGTTGAGGCTGGGAGTGTGTTGAGGAAGGGAGTGTGTTGAGGAAGGGATTGTGTTGAGGTTGGGAGTGTGTAGAGGCTCGGATTGTGTAGAGGTTGGGATTGTGTTGAGGTTGGGATTGTGTTGAGGTTGGGATTGTGTTGAGGTTGGGAGTGTGTTGTGGTTGGGAGTGTGTTGAGGTTGGTAGTTTCTTATAGTTGGGAGTGTTTTGAGATTGGTAGTGTGTTGTGGTTGGGATTGTGTAGAGGTTGGGATTGTGTTGAGGTTGGCATTGTGGTGAGGTTAGGATTGTGTTCAGGTTGGGAGTGTTCAGGTTGGGAGTGTGTTGAGGTTGGGAGTGTGTTGAGGTTGGGAGTGTGTTGAGGATGGGAGTGTGTTAAGGTTGGTAGTGTATTGAGGTTGGCAATGTGTTGCGGTAGGGGGGTTGTCGAGGTTGGTAGTGTATTGAGGTTGGTAGTGTGTTGTGGTAAGAAGTGTCTCGTTGTGTAATGTGGTGAGGTTGGGAGTGTGTTGAGGATGGGAGTGTGTTGAGATTGGGAGTGTGTTGAGGTTGGGAGTGTGTTGTGGTTGGTAGTGTGTTGAGGTTGGGAGTGTGTTGAGGTTGGGAGTGTGTAGAGGTTGGGAGTGTGTTGAGGTTGGGAGTGTGTTGAGGTTGGGATTGTGTTGAGATTGGGAGTGTGTTGAGGTTGGGAGTGTGTTGAGGTTGGGAGTGTGTTGAGGTTATGAGTGTGTTGAGGTTGGGAGTGTGTTGTGGTTGGGAGTGTGTTGTGGTTGGGAGTGTGCTGAGGTTGGGAGTGTGCTGAGGTTGGGAGTGTGTTATAGTTGGTAGTGTGTTGTGGCTGGTAGTGTGTTGTGGTTGCTAGTGTGTTGTGGTTGCTAGTGTGTTGTGGTTGGTAGTGTGTTGTGGTTGCTAGTGTGTTGTGGTTGCTAGTGTGTTGTGGTTGGTAGTGTGTTGTGTTTCGTATTGTGTTGTGGTTGGGAGTGTTTTGTGGTTGGGAGTGTGTTGAAGGCTAAGAGTGTGTTGAGGTTGGTAGTGAGTTGTGGTTGGTAGTGTGTTGTAGCTGTTAGTTTGTTGTTGTTGGTAGTGTAGCAGTTGGGAGTGTGTTGAGATTAGTAGTGTGTTGGGGTTGGGAGTGTGTTGAGATTAGTAGTGTGTTGGGGTTGGGAGTGTGTTGAGGTTAGTATTGATTTGAGGTTTGTAGTGTGTTGAGTTTGGGAATGTGTTGAGGTTGGTAGTGTGTTGAGGTTGGGTGTGTGTTGAGGTCGGGAGTGTGTTGAGGTCGGGAGTGTGTTGAGGTTGGGAGTGTGTTGAGGTTGGGAGTGTGTTGAAGTTGGTAGTGTGTTGTGGTTGGTAGAGTGTTGAGGTCGGGAGTGTGTTGAGGTTGGGAGTGTGTTGAGGTTGGGAGTGTGTTGAGGTTGGTAGTGTGTTGTGGTTGGTAGTGTGTTGTGGTTGGTAGTGTGTTGTGGTTGGTAGTGTGTTGTGGTTGGGAGTGAGTTGAGGGTGGTAGTGTGTTGAGGGTGGTAGTGTTTTGAGGTTGGGATTGTGATGTGGTTGGTAGTGTGTTGTTCAGTTTGGTAGTGTGTTGTGGTTCATAGTGTGTTATAGTTGGTAGTGTGTTGAAGATGGTAGTATGTTTTGGTTGGTAGTGTGTTGAGGTTGGGAGTTTGTTGAGGTTGGGAGTTTGTTGAGGTTGGTAGTGTGTTGAGGCTGGGAGTGTGTTGAGGCTGGGAGTGTGTTGAGGCTGGGAGTGTGTTGAGGCTGGGAGTGTGTTGAGGCTGGGAGTGTGTTGAGGCTGGGAGTGTGTTGAGGCTGGGAGTGTGTTGAGGCTGGGAGTGTGTTGAGGCTGGGAATGTGTTGAGGCTGGGAGTGTATTGAGGCTGGGAGTGTGTTGAGGCTGGGAGTGTATTGAGGTTGGTAGAGTGTTGAGGTTGGTAGTGTGTTGTGGTAAGAAGTGTCTCGTTGTGTAGTGTGTTGAGGTTGGGAGTGTGTTGAGGATCGGAGTGTGTTGAGGTTGAGAGTGTTGAGGTTGGTAACGCGTTGAGGTTGGGAGTGTGTTGAGGTTGGGAGTGTGTTGAGGTTGGTAGAGTGTTGAGGTTGGTAGTGTGTTGTGGTAAGAAGTGTCTCGTTGTGTAGTGTGTTGAGGATGGAAGTGTGTTGAGGTTCGGAGTGTGTTGAGGTTGAGAGTGTTGAGGTTGGTAACGCGTTGAGGTTGGGAGTGTGTTGAGGTTGGGAGTGTGTTGAGGTCGGGAGTGTGTTGAGGTCGGGAGTGTGTTGAGGTTCTTAGTGTGTTATAGTTGGTAGTGTGTTGCTGAGGTTGGTAGTGTGTTGTGGTTGGAAGTGTGTTGTGTTTGGTAGTGTGTTGTGGTTAGGAGTGTGTTGAGGTTGGGAGTGTGTTGAGGTTAGTATTGTGTTGAGGTTTGTAGTGTGTTGAGGTTGGTAGTGTGTTGAGGTTGGTAGTGTGTTGAGGTTGGTAGTGTGTTGAGGTTGGTAGTGTGTTGAGGTTGGGAGTGTGTTGAGGTTAGTATTGTGTTGAGGTTTGTAGTGTGTTGAGGTTGGTAGTGTGTTGAGGTTGGTAGTGTGTTGAGATTGGGAGTGTGTTGAGGTTGGGAGTGTGTTGAGGTTGGGAGTGTGTTGAAGTTGGTAGTGTGTTGTGGTTGGTAGTGTGTTGTGGTTGGTAGTGTGTTGAGGTTGGGAGTTTGTTGAGGTTGGTAGTGTGTTCAGGATTGTAGTGTGTTGAGGCTGGGAGTGTGTTGAGGCTGGGAGTGTGTTGAGGCTGGGAGTGTGTTGAGCCTGGGAGTGTGTTGAGGCTGGGAGTGTGTTGAGGCTGGGAGTGTGTTGAGGCTGGGAGAGTGTTGAGGTTGGGAGAGTGTTGAGGTTGGAAGTGTGTTGAGGTTGGGAGTGTGTTGAGGTTGGGAGTGTGTTGAGGTTGGGAATGTGTTGAGGTTGGTAGTGTGATGAGGTTGGGAGTGTGTTGAGGTTGGGAGTGTGTTGAGGTTGGGAGTGTGTTGAGGTTAAGAGTGTGTTGAGGTTGGGAGTGTTGAGGTTGGGAGTGTGTTGATGTTGGGCGTGTGTTGAGGTTGTGAGTGTGTTGACATTGGGAGTGTGTTGGGGTTGGGAGTGTGTTGAGGTTGGGAATGTGTTGAGGTTGGGAATGTGTTGAGGTTGGAAGTGTGTTGAGGTTGGGAATGTGTTGAGGTTGGAAGTGTGTTGAGGTTGGGAGAGTGTTTAGGTTGGGAGTGTGTTGAGGTTGGGAGTGTGTTGAGGTTGGGAGTGTGTTGAGGTTGGCGCTGTGTTGAGGTAGGGAGGTTGTCGAGGTAGGGAGGTTGTCGAGGTTGTTAGTGTGTCGAGGTTGGTAGTGTGTTAAGGTTGGTAGTGTGTTAAGGTTGGTAGTGTGTTGAGGTTGGGAGTGTGTTGAGGTTGGGAGTGTGTTGAGGTTGAGAGTGTGTTGAGGTTGGGAGTGTGTTGAGGTTGGGAGTGTGTTGAGGTTGGGATTGTGTTGAGGTTGGGATTGTGTTGAGGTTGGGATTGTGTTGAGGTTGGGAATGTGTTGAGGTTGGGAGTGTGTTGAGGTTGGGAGTGTTGAGGTTGGGAGTGTTGAGGCTGGGAGTGTTGAGGTTGGGAGTGTGTTGAGGTTGGGAGTGTGTTGAGGTTGGTAGAGTGTTGAGGTTGGTAGTGTGTTGTGGTAAGAAGTGTCTCGTTGTGTAGTGTGTTCCGGTTGGGAGTGTGTTGAGGTTGGGTGTGTGTTGAGGTTGGTAGTGTGTTGAGGTTGGTAGTGTGTTGAGGTTGGTAGTGTGTTGAGGTTGGGAGTGTGTTGAGGTTGGGAGTGTGTTGAGGTTGGGAGTGTGTTGAGGTTGGTAGTGTGATGAGGTTGGAAGTGTGATGAGGTTGGTAGTGTGATGAGGTTGGGAGTGTGTTGAGGCTGGGAGTGTGTTGAGGCTGGGAGTGTGTTGAGGCTGGGAGTGTGTTGAAGTTAGGAGTGTGTTGAGGTTGGGAGAGTGTTGAGGTTGGAAGTGTGTTGAGATTGTGAGTGTGTTGAGGTTGGGAGTGTGTTGAGGTTGGGAATGTGTTGAGGTTGGGAGTGTGTTGAGGTTGGGAGTGTGTTGAGGTTGGGAGTGTGTTGAGGTTGGGAGTGTGTTGAGGTTGGTAGTGTGATGAGGTTGGTAGTGTGATGAGGTTGGTAGTGTGATGAGGTTGGGAGTGTGTTGAGGCTGGGAGTGTGTTGAGGTTGGGAGTGTGTTGAGGCTGGGAGTGTGTTGAGGCTGGGAGTGTGTTGAGGCTGGGAGTGTGTTGAGGCTGGGAGTGTGTTGAGGTTGGCAGTGTGTTGAGGTTGGGAGTGTGTTGAGGTTGGGAGTGTCTTGTGGTTGTTAGAGTGTTGAGGTTGGGAGTGTACTGAGGTAGGGAGTGTACTGAGGTTGGGAGTGTACTGAGGTTGGGAATGTACTGAGGTTGAGGTTGGGAGTGTACTGAAGTTGGGAGTGTACTGAGGTGTGCAGTGTACTGAGGTGTGAAGTGTACTGAGGTGTGCAGTGTACTGAGGTGTGAAGTGTACTGAGGTGTGCAGTGTACTGAGGTTGGGAGTGTGTTGAGGTTACGAGTGTGTGTTGAGGTTAGGAGTTTGTGTGTTGAGGTTAGGAGTGTGTGTGTTGAGGTTAGGAGTGTGTATGTTGAGGTTAGAAGTGTGTGTGTGTGTTCAGGTTAGGAGTGTGTGTTTAGGTTAGGAGTGTGTGTTTAGGTCAGGAGTGTGTGTTTAGGTCAGGAGTGTGTGTTTAGGTTAGGAGTGTGTGTTCAGGTTAGTAGGGTGTTGAGGTTGGGAGTGTTGAGGTTGGAAGTGTGTTGAGGTTGGGAGTGTGTTGAGGCTGGTAGTGTGTTGGGGCTGGGAGTGTGTTGAGGCTGGGAGTGTGTTGAGGAAGGGAGTGTGTTGAGGAAGGGATTGTGTTGAGGTTGGGAGTGTGTAGAGGCTGGGATTGTGTAGAGGTTGGGATTGTGTTGAGGTTGGGATTGTGTTGAGGTTGGGATTGTGTTGAGGTTGGGAGTGTGTTGTGGTTGGGAGTGTGTTGAGGTTGGTAGTTTCTTATAGTTGGGAGTGTTTTGAGATTGGTAGTGTGTTGTGGTTGGGATTGTGTAGAGGTTGGGATTGTGTTGAGGTTGGCATTGTGGTGAGGTTAGGATTGTGTTCAGGTTGGGAGTGTTCAGGTTGGGAGTGTGTTGAGGTTGGGAGTGTGTTGAGGTTGGGAGTGTGTTGAGGATGGGAGTGTGTTAAGGTTGGTAGTGTATTGAGGTTGGCAATGTGTTGCGGTAGGGGGGTTGTCGAGGTTGGTAGTGTGTTAAGGTTGGTAGTGTGTTGAGGTTGGGAGTGTGTTGAGGTTGGGAGAGTGTTGAGGTTGGGAATGTGATGAGGTTGGGAGTGTGTTGAGGTTGGGAATGTGATGAGGTTGGGATTGTGTTGAGGTTGGGAATGTGATGAGGTTGGGAGTGTGTTGAGGTTGGGAATGTGATGAGGTTGGGATTGTGTTAAGGTTGGGAGTGTGTTGAGGTTGGGAGTGTGTTGAGGTTGGGATTGTGTTGAGGTTGGGAATGTGATGAGGTTGGGATTGTGTTGAGGTTGGGAATGTGATGAGGTTGGGAGTGTGTTGAGGTTGGGAGTGTGTTGAGGTTGGGATTGTGTTGAGGTTGGGATTGTGTTGAGGTTGGGAATTGATGAGGTTGGGAGTGTGTTGAGGTTGGGAGTGTGTTGAGGTTGGGAGTGTGTTGAGGTTGGGAGTGTGTTGAGGTTGGGAGTGTGTTGAGGTTGGTAGAGTGTTGAGGTTGGTAGTGTGTTGTGGTAAGAAGTGTCTCGTTGTGTAGTGTGTTGAGGTTGGGAGTGTGTTGAGGTTGAGAGTGTTGAGGTTGGTAACGCGTTGAGGTTGGGAGTGTGTTGAGGTTGGGAGTGTGTTGAGGTTGGTAGAGTGTTGAGGTTGGTAGTGTGTTGTGGTAAGAAGTGTCTCGTTGTGTAGTGTGTTGAGGATGGAAGTGTGTTGAGGTTCGGAGTGTGTTGAGGTTGAGAGTGTGTTGAGGTCGGGAGTGTGTTGAGGTTCTTAGTGTGTTATAGTTGGTAGTGTGTTGCTGAGGTTGGTAGTGTGTTGCTGAGGTTGGTAGTGTGTTGTGGTTGGTAGTGTGTTGTGTTTGGTAGTGTGTTGTGGTTAGGAGTGTGTTGAGGTTAGTATTGTGTTGAGGTTTGTAGTGTGTTGAGGTTGGTAGTGTGTTGAGGTTGGTAGTGTGTTGAGGTTGGTAGTGTGTTGAGGTTGGTAGTGTGTTGAGATTGGGAGTGTGTTGAGGTTGGGAGTGTGTTGAGGTTGGGAGTGTTTTGAGGTTGGGAGTGTGTTGAAGTTGGTAGTGTGTTGTGGTTGGTAGTGTGTTGTGGTTGGTAGTGTGTTGAGGTTGGGAGTTTGTTGAGGTTGGTAGTGTGTTCAGGATTGTAGTGTGTTGAGGCTGGGAGTGTGTTGAGGCTGGGAGTGTGTTGAGGCTGGGAGTGTGTTGAGCCTGGGAGTGTGTTGAGGCTGGGAGTGTGTTGAGGCTGGGAGTGTGTTGAGGTTGGGAGAGTGTTGAGGTTGGGAGAGTGTTGAGGTTGGAAGTGTGTTGAGGTTGGGAGTGTGTTGAGGTTGGGAATGTGTTGAGGTTGGTAGTGTGATGAGGTTGGGAGTGTGTTGAGGTTGGGAGTGTGTTGAGGTTGGGAGTGTGTTGAGGTTAAGAGTGTGTTGAGGTTAAGAGTGTGTTGAGGTTGGGAGTGTTGAGGTTGGGAGTGTGTTGATGTTGGGCGTGTGTTGAGGATGGGGGTGGGTTAAGGTTGGGAGTGTGTTGAGCTTGGGAGTGTGTTGAGGTTGTGAGTGTGTTGAGATTGGGAGTGTGTTGGGGTTGGGAGTGTGTTGAGGTTGGGAATGTGTTGAGGTTGGGAATGTGTTGAGGTTGGAAGTGTGTTGAGGTTGGGAATGTGTTGAGGTTGGAAGTGTGTTGAGGTTGGGAGAGTGTTTAGGTTGGGAGTGTGTTGAGGTTGGGAGTGTGTTGAGGTTGGGAGTGTGTTGAGGTTGGCGCTGTGTTGAGGTAGGGAGGTTGTCGAGGTAGGGAGGTTGTCGAGGTTGTTAGTGTGTCGAGGTTGGTAGTGTGTTAAGGTTGGAAGTGTGTTAAGGTTGGTAGTGTGTTGAGGTTGGGAGTGTGTTGAGGTTGGGGGTGTGTTGAGGTTGAGAGTGTGTTGAGGTTGGGAGTGTGTTGAGGTTGGGAGTGTGTTGAGGTTGGGATTGTGTTGAGGTTGGGAATGTGTTGAGGTTGGGAGTGTGTTGAGGTTGGGAGTGTTGAGGTTGAGAGTGTTGAGGTTGGGAGTGTTGAGGTTGGGAGTGTGTTGAGGTTGGGAGTGTGTTGAGGTTGGTAGAGTGTTGATGTTGGTAGTGTGTTGTGGTAAGAAGTGTCTCGTTGTGTAGTGTGTTCCGGTTGGGAGTGTGTTGAGGTTGGGTGTGTGTTGAGGTTGGTAGTGTGTTGAGGTTGGTAGTGTGTTGAGGTTGGTAGTGTGTTGAGGTTGGTAGTGTGTTGAGGTTGGTAGTGTGTTGAGGTTGGGAGTGTGTTGAGGTTGGGAGTGTGTTGAGGTTGGGAGTGTGTTGAGGTTGGGAGTGTTTTGAGGTTGGGAGTGTGTTGAAAATGGTAGTGTGTTGTGGTTGGTAGTGTGTTGTGGTTGGTAGTGTGTTGAGGTTGGGAGTTTGTTGAGGTTGGTAGTGTGTTCAGGATAGTAGTGTGTTGAGGCTGGGAGTGTGTTGAGGCTGGGAGTGTGTTGAGGCTGGGAGTGTGTTGAGCCTGGGAGTGTGTTGAGCCTGGGAGTGTGTTGAGGCTGGGAGTGTGTTGAGGCTGGGAGTGTGTTGAGGCTGGGAGTGTGTTGAGGCTGGGAGTGTGTTGAGGCTGGGAGTGTGTTGAAGTTAGGAGTGTGTTGAGGTTGGGAGTGTGTTGAGGTTGGGAGTGTGTTGAGGTTGGTAGTGTGATGAGGTTGGTAGTGTGATGAGGTTGGTAGTGTGATGAGGTTGGGAGTGTGTTGAGGCTGGGAGTGTGTTGAGGTTGGGAGTGTGTTGAGGCTGGGAGTGTGTTGAGGCTGGGAGTGTGTTGAGGCTGGGAGTGTGTTGAGGTTGGGAGTGTGTTGAGGTTGGGAGTGTGTTGAGGTTGGGAGTGTGTTGAGGTTGGGAGTGTCTTGTGGTTGTTAGAGTGTTGAGGTTGGGAGTGTACTGAGGTTGGGAGTGTACTGAGGTTGGGAATGTACTGAGGTTGGGAATGTACTGAGGTTGAGGTTGGGAGTGTACTGAAGTTGGGAGTGTACTGAGGTGTGCAGTGTACTGAGGTGTGAAGTGTACTGAGGTGTGCAGTGTACTGAGGTGTCAAGTGTACTGAGGTGTGCAGTGTACTGAGGTTGGGAGTGTGTTGAGGTTACGAGTGTGTGTTGAGGTTAGGAGTTTGTGTGTTGAGGTTAGGAGTGTGTGTGTTGAGGTTAGGAGTGTGTATGTTGAGGTTAGAAGTGTGTGTGTGTGTTCAGGTTAGGAGTGTGTGTTTAGGTTAGGAGTGTGTGTTTAGGTCAGGAGTGTGTGTTTAGGTCAGGAGTGTGTGTTTAGGTTAGGAGTGTGTGTTCAGGTTAGTAGGGTGTTGAGGTTGGGAGTGTTGAGGTTGGAAGTGTGTTGAGGTTGGGAGTGTGTTGAGGCTGGTAGTGTGTTGGGGCTGGGAGTGTGTTGAGGCTGGGAGTGTGTTGAGGAAGGGAGTGTGTTGAGGAAGGGATTGTGTTGAGGTTGGGAGTGTGTAGAGGCTGGGATTGTGTAGAGGTTGGGATTGTGTTGAGGTTGGGATTGTGTTGAGGTTGGGATTGTGTTGAGGTTGGGAGTGTGTTGTGGTTGGGAGTGTGTTGAGGTTGGTAGTTTTTTATAGTTGGGAGTGTTTTGAGATTGGTAGTTTCTTATAGTTGGGAGTGTTTTGAGATTGGTAGTGTGTTGTGGTTGGGATTGTGTAGAGGTTGGGATTGTGTTGAGGTTGGCATTGTGGTGAGTTTAGGATTGTGTTCAGGTTGGGAGTGTTCAGGTTGGGAGTGTGTTGAGGTTGGGAGTGTGTTGAGGTTGGGAGTGTGTTGAGGATGGGAGTGTGTTAAGGTTGGTAGTGTATTGAGGTCGGGAGTGTGTTGAGGTTGGGAGTGTGTTGAGGTTGGTAGTGTGATGAGGTTGGTAGTGTGATGAGGTTGGGAGTGTGTTGAGGTTGGGAGTGTGTTGAGGTTGGGAGTTTCTTGAGGTTGGTAGTGTGTTCAGGATAGGAGTGTGTTGAGGCTGGGAGTATGTTGAGGTTGGGAGTGTGTTGAGGTTGGGAGTGTGTTGAGGTTGGGAGTGTACTGAGGTTGGGAGTGAACTGAGGTTGGGAGTGTACTGAGGTTGGGAGTGTACTGAGGTTGGGAATGTACTGAGGTTGGGAATGTACTGAGGTTGGGAATGTACTGAGGTTGGGAATGTACTGAAGTTGAGGTTGAGAGTGTACTGAAGTTGGGAGTGTACTGAGGTGTGCAGTGTACTGAGGTGTGAAGTGTACTGAGGTGTGCAGAGTACTGAGGTTGGGAGTGTGTTGAGGTTACGAGTTTGTGTGTTGAGGTTAGGAGTTTGTGTGTTGAGGTTAGGAGTGTGTGTGTTGAGGTTAGGAGTGTGTGTGTTGAGGTTAGGAGTGTGTGTTTAGGTTAGGAGTGTGTGTTTAGGTTAGGAGTGTGTGTTGAGGTTAGTATTGTGTTGAGGTTGGGAGTGTTGAGGTTGGAAGTGTGTTGAGGTTGGGAGTGTGTTGAGGCTGGGAGTGTGTTGGGGCTGGGAGTGTGTTGAGGCTGGGAGTGTGTTGGGGAAGGGAGTGTGTTGAGGTTGGGAGTGTGTTCAGGTTGGGAGTGTGTTGAGGTTGGTAGTGTGTTGAGGTTGGGAGTGTGTTGAGGTTGGGAGTGTGTTGAGGTTGGGAGTGTGTTGAGGTTGGGAGTGTGTTGAGGATGGGAGTGTGTTGAGGATGGGAGTGTGTTGAGGATGGGAGTGTTGAGGTTGGGAGTGTGTTGAGGGTGGTAGTGTGTTGAGGTTGGGAGTGTGTTGAGGTTGGTAGTGTGTTGTGGATGGTAGTGTGTTGTGGATGTTAGTGTGTTGTGGTTGGTAGTGTGTTGATGTTGGTAGTGTGTTGTGGATGGTAGTGTGTTGTGGATGTTAGTGTGTTGTGGTTGGTAGTGTGTTGTGGTTGGTAGTGTGTTGATGTTGGTAGTGTGTTATAGTTGGTAGTGTGTTGCTGAGGTTGGTGTGTTGTGGTAGGTAGTGTGTTGATGTTGGTAGTGTGTTGTGGATGGTAGTGTGTTGTGGATGTTAGTGTGTTGTGGTTGGTAGTGTGTTGTGGTTGGGAGTGTGTTGAGGTTGGTAGTGTGTTGAAGTTGGTAGTGTGTTGTGGTTGTTTGTGTTGAGGTTGGTAGTGTGTTGTGGTTGGTAGTGTGTTGAGGTTGGGATTGTGATGTGGTTGGTTGTGTGTGGAGGTTGGTAGTGTGTTGTGGTTGGGATTGTGTAGAGGTTGGGATTGTGTTGAGGTTGGGAATGTGTTGAGGTTTGTCGTGTGTTGAGGTTGGGAGTGTGTTGAGGTTGGGAGTGTTCAGGTTGGGAGTGTTCAGGTTGGAAGTGTGTTCAGGTTGGGAGTGTGTTGAGATTGGGAGTGTGTTGAGGTTGGGAGTGTGTTGAGGTTGGGATTGTGTTGAGGTTAGGATTGTGTTGAGGATGGGAGTGTGTTAAGGTTGGTAGTGTGTTGTGGTAAGAAGTGTCTCGTTGTGTAGTGTAGTGAGGTTGGGAGTGTGTTGAGGTTGGGAGTGTGTTGAGGTTGGGAGTGTGTTGAGGTTGGGAGTGTGTTGTGGTTGGTAGTGTGTTGAGGTTGGTAGTGTGTAGAGGTTGGGAGTGTGTAGAGGTTGGGAGTGTGTAGAGGTTGGGAGTGTGTTGAGATTGGGAGTGTGTTGAGGTTGGGAGTGTGTTGAGGTTGGGAGTGTGTTGAGGTTGGGAGTGTGTTGAGGTTGGGAGTGTGTTGAGGTTGGGAGTGTGTTGAGGTTGGGAGTGTGTTGAGGTTGGGAGTGTGTTGAGGTTGGGAGTGTGTTGAGGATGGGAGTGTGTTATGGTTGGGATTGTGTTGTGGTTGGGAGTGTGTTGAAGGCTAGGAGTGTGTTGAGGTTGGTAGTGAGTTGTGGTTGGTAGTGTGTTGTAGTTGTTAGTGTGTTGTTATTGGTAGTGTAGCAGTTGGGAGTGTGTTGAGATTAGTAGTGTGTTGGGGTTGGGAGTGTGTTGGGATTAGTAGTGTGTTGGGGTTGGGAGTGTGTTGAGGTTAGTATTGAGTTGACGTTTGTAGTGTGTTGAGGTTGGTAGTGTGTTGAGGTTGGTAGTGTGTTGAGGTTGGTAGTGTGTTGAGGTTGGGAGTGTGTTGAGGTTGGTAGTGTGTTGAGGTTGGTAGTGTGTTGAGGTTGGGGATGTGTTGAGGTCGGGAGTGTGTTGAAGTTGGTAGTGTGTTGTGGTTGGTAGTGTTTTGTGGTTGGGAGTGTGTTGAGGGTGGTAGTGTGTTGAGGGTGGTAGTGTTTTGAGGTTGGTATTGTGATGTGGTTGGTAGTGTGTTGTTGAGGTTGGTAGTGTGTTGTGGTTCGTAGTGTGTTATAGTTGGTAGTGTGTTGCTGAGGTTGGTAGTGTGTTGTGGTTGGTAGTGTGTTGTGGTTGGTAGTGTGTTGTGGTTGGTAGTGTGTTGTTGTTGGTAGTGTGTTGAGGTTGGTAGTGTGTTGAGGTTGGTAGTGTGTTGTGGTTGGTAGTGTGTTGTGGTTGGTAGTGTGTTGTGGTTGGTAGTGTGTTGTAGTTGGTAGTGTGTTGTGGTTGGTAGTGTGTTGTGGTTGGTAGTGTGTTGTTGTTGGTAGTGTGTTGTTGTTGGTAGTGTGTTGTTGTTGGTAGTGTGTTGTAGTTGGTATTGTGTTGAGGTTGTTAGTGTGTTGTGGTTGGTAGTGTGTTGAGGATGGTAGTGTGTTGAGGTTGGTAGTTGGTTGAGGTTTGTAGTGTGTTAAGGTTGGTAGTGTGTTGTAGTTGGTATTGTGTTGAGGTTGTTAGTGTGTTGTGGTTGGTAGTGTGTTGAGGATGGTAGTGTGTTGAGGTTGGTAGTTGGTTGAGGTTTGTAGTGTGTTGAGGTTGGTAGTGTGTTGTAGTTGGTAGTGTGCTGTGGTTGGTAGTGTGTTAAATTTGAGAGTGTGTTGTAGTTGGTAGTGTGTTGTAGTTGGTAGTGTGTTGTAGTTGGTAGTGTGTTGTTGAGGGTGGTAGTGTGTTGTTGTTGGTAGTGTAGTAGTTGGGAGTGTGTTGAGATTAGTAGTGTGTTGGGGTTGGGAGTGTGTTGAGGTTATTATTGTGTTGAGGTTTGTAGTGTGTTGAGGTTGGAAGTGTGTTGAGGTTGGTAGTGTGTTGAGGTTGGTAGTGTGTTGAGGTTGGTAGTGTGTTGAGGTTGGGAGTGTGTTGAGGTTGGGAGTGTGTTGAGGTTGGGAGTGTTGAGGTTGGGAGTGTGTTGAGGTTGGGAGTGTGATGAGGTTGGGAGTGTGATGAGGTGGGGAGTGTGATGAGGTTGGGAGTTTCTTGAGGTTGGTAGTGTGTTCAGGATAGGAGTGTGTTGAGGTTGGGAGTGTACTGAGGTTGGGAGTGTACTGAGGTTGGGAGTGTACTGAGGTTAGGAATGTACTGAGGTTGAGGTTGGGAGTGTACTGAAGTTGGGAGTGTACTGAGGTGTGCAGTGTACTGAGGTTGGGAGTGTGTTGAGGTTAGGAGTTTGTGTGTTGAGGTTAGGAGTGTGTGTGTTGAGGTTAGGAGTGTGTGTGTTGTGGTTCGGAGTGTGTGTGTTGAGGTTAGGAGTGTGTGTGTTGAGGTTAGGAGTGTGTGTGTTGAGGTTAGGAGTGTGTGTGTTGAGGTTAGGAGTGTGAGTGTTGAGGTTAGGAGTGTGTATGTTGAGGTTAGAAGTGTGTGTGTGTGTTGAGGTTAGGAGTGTGTGTTTAGGTTAGGAGTGTGTGTTCAGGTTAGTAGGGTGTTGAGGTTGGGAGTGTTGAGGTTGGAAGTGTGTTGAGGTTGGGAGTGTGTTGAGGCAGGGAGTGTGTTGAGGAAGGGAGTGTGTTGAGGCTGGGAGTGTGTTGAGGAAGGGAGTGTGTTGAGGTTGGGAGTGTGTTGAGGTTGGGAGTGTGTTGATGTTGGTAGTGTGTTATAGTTGGTAGTGTGTTGCTGAGGTTGGTGGTGTGTTGTGGTAGGTAGTGTGTTGATGTTGGTAGTGTGTTGTGGATGGTAGTGTGTTGTGGATGGTAGTGTGTTGTGGATGTTAGTGTGTTGTGGTTGGTAGTGTGTTGATGTTGGTAGTGTGTTGTGGATGGAAGTGTGTTGTGATTGGTAGTGTGTTCAGGTTGGTAGTGTTTTGGTTGTTTGTGTTGAGGTTGGTTGTGTGTTGAGGTTGGTAGTGTGTTGATGTAGGGAGTCTGTTGTAGTTGGAAGTGTGTTGTGGTTGGTTGTGTGTGGAGGTTGGTAGTGTGTTGTGGTTGGGATTGTGTAGAGGTTGGCATTGTGGTGAGGTTAGGATTGTGTTGAGGTTGGGAAAGTGTTGAGGTTGGGAGTGTGTTGAGGTTGGGAGTGTTCAGGTTGGGAGTGTTCAGGTTGGGAGTGTGTTCAGGTTGGGAGTGTGTTGAGGTTGGGATTGTGTTGAGGTTGGTATTGTGTTGAGGATGGAAGTGTGTTAAGGTTGGTAGTGTGTTGAGGTTGGCAATGTGTTGCGGTAGGGGGGTTGTCGAGGTTGGTAGTGTGTTGAGGTTGGTAGGGTGTTGTGGTTGGTGGTGTGTTGTGGTTGGTAGTGTGTTGTGGTTGGTAGTGTGTTGTGGTTGGTAGTGTGTTGTGGTTGCTAGTGTGTTGTGGTTGCTAGTGTGTTGTGGTTGCTAGTGTGTTGAGGTTGGGAGTTTGTTGAGGTTGGTAGTGTGTTCAGGATAGTAGTGTGTTGAGGCTGGGAGTGTGTTGAGGCTGGGAGTGTGTTGAGGCTGGGAGTGTGTTGAGGCTGGGAGTGTGTTGAGGCTGGGAGTGTGTTGAGGCTGGGAGTGTGTTGAGGCTGGGAGTGTGTTGAGGCTGGGAGTGTGTTGAGGTTGGGAGTGTGTTGAGGTTGGGAGAGTGTTGAGGTTGGAAGTGTGTTGAGGTTGGAAGTGTGTTGAGGTTGGGAGTGTGCTGAGGTTGGGTGTTGAGGTTGGTAGTGTGTTGTGGTTGGTAGTGTGTTGAGGTTGGGAGTGTGTTGAGGTTGGGAGTGTGTTGAAGTTGGGAGTGTGTTGTAGTTTTTAGTGTGTTGTTGTTGGTAGTGTAGTAGTTGGGAGTGTGTTGAAATTAGTAGTGTGTTGGGGTTGGGAGTGTATTGAGGTTAGTATTTTGTTGAGGTTTGTAGTGTGTTGAGGTTGGTAGTGTGTTGAGGTTGGTAGTGTGTTGAAGGCTAGGAGTGTGTTGAAGGCTAGGAGTGTGTTGAGGTTGGGAGTGTGTTGAGGTTGGGAGTGTGTTGAGGTTGGGAGTGTGTTGAGGTTGGGAGTGTGTTGAGGTTGGGAGTGTGTTGAGGTTGGTAGTGTGTTGAGGTTGGTAGTGTGTTGAGGTCGGGAGTGTGTTGAGGTTGGGAGTGTGTTGAAGTTGGGAGTGTGTTGTGGTTGGTAGTGTGTTGTGGTTGGGAGTGTGTTGAGGGTGGTAGTGTATTGAGGGTGGTAGTGTTTTGAGGTTGGGAATGTGATGTGGTTGGTAGTGTGTTGTTGAGGTTGGTAGTGTGTTGTGGTTCATAGTGTGTTATAGTTGGTAGTGTGTTGAAGATGGTAGTGTGTTTTGGTTGGTAGTGTGTTGTGGTTGGTAGTGTGTTGAGGTTGGGAGTGTGTTGAGGTTTGTAGTGTGTTGAGGTTAGTAGTGTGTTGAGGTTGGGAGTGTGTTGAGGTTGGGAGTTTGTTGAGGTTGGTAGTTTGTTCAGGATAGTAGTGTGTTGAGGCTGGGAGTGTGTTGAGGCTGAGTGTGTGTTGAGGCTGGGATTGTGTTGAGGCTGAGTGTGTGTTTAGGCTGGGAGTGTGTTGAGGCTGGGAGTGTGTTGAGGCTGAGTGTGTGTTGAGGCTGAGTGTGTGTTGAGGCTGGGAGTGTGTAGAGGCTGGGAGTGTGTAGAGGCTGGGAGTGTGTTGAGGCTGAGTGTGTGTTGAGGCTGGGAGTGTGTTGAGGCTGGGAGTGTGTTGAGGCTGGGAGTGTGTTGAGGCTGGGAGTGTGTTGAGGCTGGGAGTGTGTTGAGGCTGGGAGTATGTTGAGGTTGGGAGAGTGTTGAGGTTGGAAGTGTGTTGAGGTTGGGAGTGTGTTGAGGTTGGTAGTGTGTTGAGGTTGAGAATGTGTTGAGGTTGAGAATGTGTTGAGGTTGGGAGTGTGTTGAGGTTGGGAGTGTGTTGAGGTTGGTAGTGTGATGAGGTTGGTAGTGTGATGAGGTTGGTAGTGTGTTGAGGCTGGGAGTGTGTTGAGGTTGGGAGTGTGTTGAGGTTGGGAGTGTGTTGAGGTTGGGAGAGTGTTGAGGTTGGAAGTGTGTTGAGGTCGGGAGTGAGTTGAGGTCGGGAGTGTGTTGAGGTTGGTAGTGTGTTGAAGTTGGCAGTGTGTTGTGGTTCGTAGTGTGTTGTGGTTGGGAGTGTGTTGAGGGTGGTAGTGTTTTGAGGTTGGGATTGTGATGTGGTTGGTAGTGTGTTGAGGTTAGTAGTGTGTTGTGGTTGGTAGTGTGTTGTGTTTGGTAGTGTGTTGTGGTTGGGAGTGTGTTGAGGTTGGGATTGTGTTGAGGTTGGGAGTGTGTTGAGGTTGGTAGTTTTTTATAGTTGGGAGTGTTTTGAGATTGGTAGTGTGTTGTGGTTGATAGTGTGTTGTGGTTGATAGTGTGTTGTGGTTGATAGTGTGTTGTGGTTGGGATTGTGTAGAGGTTGGGATTGTGTAGAGGTTGGGATTGTGTTGAGGTTGGCATTGTGGTGAGGTTGGTAGTGTGTTGTGGTTGGTAGTGTGTTGTGGTTGGTAGTGTATTGTGGTTGGGAGTGTGTTGAAGGCAAGGAGTGTGTTGAGGTTGGTAGTGTGTTGTGGTTGGTAGTGTGTTGAGATTAGTAGTGTGTTGAGGTTGGTAGTGTGTTGAGGTTGGTAGTGTGTTGAGGTTGGCAGTGTGTTGAGGTTGGTAGTGTGTTGAGGTTGGTAGTGTGTTGAGGTTGGTATTGTGTTGAGGTTGGTAGTGTGTTGAGGTTGGTAGTGTGTTGAGGTTGGTAGTGTGTTGAGGTTGGTAGTGTGTTGAGGTTGATATTGTGTTGAGGTTGGGAGTGTGTTGAGGTTAGTATTGTGTTGAGGTTGGGAGTTTCTTGAGGTTGGGAGTGTGTTGAGGTTGGTAGTGTGATGAGGTTGGGAGTGTGTTCAGGATAGGAGTGTGTTGAGGCTGGGAGTGTGTTGAGGGTGGGAGTGTGTTGAGGGTGGGAGTGTGTTGAGGCTGGGAGTGTGTTGAGGTTGGGAGTGTGCTGAGGTTGGGAGAGTGTTGAGGTTGGGAGAGTGTTGAGGTTGGGAGTGTGTTGAGGTTGGGAGTGTGTTGAGGTTGGGAGTGTGTTGAGGTTGGGAGTGTGTTGAGGTTGGGAGTGTGTTGAGGTTGGGAGTGTGCTGAGGTTGGGAGTGTGTTGAGGATGGTAGTGTGTTGAGGATGGGAGTGTGTTGAGGTTGGGAGTGTGTTGAGGTTGGGAGTGTGTTGAGGTTGGGAGTGTACTGAGGTTGGGAGTGTACTGAGGTTGGGAGTGTACTGAGGTTGGGAGTGTGTTGAGGTTAGGAGTGTGTGTGTTGAGGTTAGGAGTGTGTGTGTTGAGGTTAGGAGTGTGTGTGTGTTGAGGTTAGGAGTGTGTGTGTTGAGGTTAGGAGTGTGAGTGTTGAGGTTAGGAGTGTGTGTGTTGAGGTTAGGAGTGTGTATGTTGAGGTTAGAAGTGTGTGTGTGTGTTGAGGTTAGGAGTGTGTGTTTAGGTTAGGAGTGTGTGTTTAGGTTAGGAGTGTGTGTTTAGGTTAGGAGTGTGTGTTTAGGTTAGGAGTGTGTGTTCAGGTTAGTAGGGTGTTGAGGTTGGGAGTGTACTGAATTTGGGAGTGTACTGAGGTGTGCAGTGTACTGAGGTGTGCAGTGTACTGAGGTGGTGTGCAATGTACTGAGGTGTGCAGTGTACTGAGGTGTGAAGTGTACTGAGGTTGGGAGTGTGTTGAGGTTAGGAGTGTGTGTGTTGAGGTTAGGAGTGTGTGTTGAGGTTAGGAGTGTGTGTGTGTTGAGGTTAGGAGTGTGTGTGTTGAGGTTAGGAGTGTGAGTGTTGAGG
Organism: Procambarus clarkii; assembly: GCF_040958095.1. Taxonomy (NCBI): domain Eukaryota; kingdom Metazoa; phylum Arthropoda; class Malacostraca; order Decapoda; family Cambaridae; genus Procambarus; species Procambarus clarkii. The sequence continues at coordinate 215,119 of NW_027189303.1, read as the reverse complement.
TTAGGAGTGTGTGTGTTGAGGTTAGGAGTGTGTATGTTGAGGTTAGAAGTGTGTGTGTGTGTTGAGGTTAGGAGTGTGTGTTTAGGTTAGGAGTGTGTGTTTAGGTTAGGAGTGTGTGTTTAGGTTAGGAGTGTGTGTTCAGGTTAGTAGGGTGTTGAGGTTGGGAGTGTTGAGGTTGGAAGTGTGTTGAGGTTGGGAGTGTGTTGAGGCTGGTAGTGTGTTGGGGCTGGGAGTGTGTTGAGGCTGGGAGTGTGTTGAGGAAGGGAGTGTGTTGAGGTTGGTTGTGTGTTGTGGTTGGTAGTGTGTTGATGTAGGGAGTCTGTTGTGGTTGGTTGTGTGTGGAGGTTGGTTGTGTGTTGTGGTTGGGAGTGTGTTGAGGTTGGGATTGTGTAGAGGTTTGGAATGTGTTGAGGTTTGGAATGTGTTGAGGTTGGGAGTGTGTTGAGGTTGGGAGTGTTGAGGTTGGGAGTGTTCAGGTTGGGAATGTGTTGAGGTTGGGAGTGTGTTGAGGTTGGGAGTGTGTTGAGGTTGGGATTGTGTTGAGGTTGGGATTGTGTTGAGGTTGGGATTGTGTTGAGGATGGGAGTGTGTTGAGGTTGGGAGTGTGTTGAGGTTGGGAGTGTGTTGAGGTTGGGAGTGTGTTGAGGTTGGGAGTGTGTTGAGGTTGGGAGTGTGTTGAGGTTGGGAGTGTGTTGAGGTTGGTAGTGTGTTGAGGTTGGCAATGTGTTGCGGTAGGGGGGTTGTCGAGGTTGGTAGTATGTTGAAATTGGTAGTGTGTTGTGGTAAGAAGTGTCTCGTTGTGTAGTGTGGTGAGGTTGGGAGTGTGTTGAGGTTGGGAGTGTGTTGAGGTTGGGAGTGTGTTGAGGTTGGTAGTGTGATGAGGTTGGGAGTGTGTTGAGGTTGGGAGTGTGTTGAGGTTGGGAGTTTCTTGAGGTTGGGAGTGTGTTCAGGATAGGAGTGTGTTGAGGCTGGGAGTGTGTTGAGGGAGGGAGTGTGTTGAGGGTGGGAGTGTGTTGAGGCTGGGAGTGTGTTGAGGTTGGGAGTGTGCTGAGGTTGGGAGAGTGTTGAGGTTGGGAGTGTGTTGAGGTTGGGAGTGTGTTGAGGTTGGGAGTGTGCTGAGGTTGGGAGTGTGTTGAGGATGGTAGTGTGTTGAGGATTGGAGTGTGTTGAGGTTGGGAGTGTGTTGAGGTTGGGAGTGTGTTGAGGTTGGGAGTTTGTTGAGGTTGGTAGTTTGTTCAGGATAGTAGTGTGTTGAGGCTGGGAGTGTGTTGAGGCTGAGTGTGTGTTGAGGCTGGGATTGTGTTGAGGCTGAGTGTGTGTTTAGGCTGGGAGTGTGTTGAGGCTGGGAGTGTGTTGAGGCTGAGTGTGTGTTGAGGCTGAGTGTGTGTTGAGGCTGGGAGTGTGTAGAGGCTGGGAGTGTGTAGAGGCTGGGAGTGTGTTGAGGCTGAGTGTGTGTTGAGGCTGGGAGTGTGTTGAGGCTGGGAGTGTGTTGAGGCTGGGAGTGTGTTGAGGCTGGGAGTGTGTTGAGGCTGGGAGTGTGTTGAGGCTGGGAGTATGTTGAGGTTGGGAGAGTGTTGAGGTTGGAAGTGTGTTGAGGTTGGGAGTGTGTTGAGGTTGGTAGTGTGTTGAGGTTGAGAATGTGTTGAGGTTGAGAATGTGTTGAGGTTGGGAGTGTGTTGAGGTTGGGAGTGTGTTGAGGTTGGTAGTGTGATGAGGTTGGTAGTGTGATGAGGTTGGTAGTGTGTTGAGGCTGGGAGTGTGTTGAGGTTGGGAGTGTGTTGAGGTTGGGAGTGTGTTGAGGTTGGGAGAGTGTTGAGGTTGGAAGTGTGTTGAGGTCGGGAGTGAGTTGAGGTCGGGAGTGTGTTGAGGTTGGTAGTGTGTTGAAGTTGGCAGTGTGTTGTGGTTCGTAGTGTGTTGTGGTTGGGAGTGTGTTGAGGGTGGTAGTGTTTTGAGGTTGGGATTGTGATGTGGTTGGTAGTGTGTTGAGGTTAGTAGTGTGTTGTGGTTGGTAGTGTGTTGTGTTTGGTAGTGTGTTGTGGTTGGGAGTGTGTTGAGGTTGGGATTGTGTTGAGGTTGGGAGTGTGTTGAGGTTGGTAGTTTCTTATAGTTGGGAGTGTTTTGAGATTGGTAGTGTGTTGTGGTTGATAGTGTGTTGTGGTTGATAGTGTGTTGTGGTTGATAGTGTGTTGTGGTTGGGATTGTGTAGAGGTTGGGATTGTGTAGAGGTTGGGATTGTGTTGAGGTTGGCATTGTGGTGAGGTTGGTAGTGTGTTGTGGTTGGTAGTGTGTTGTGGTTGGTAGTGTATTGTGGTTGGGAGTGTGTTGAAGGCAAGGAGTGTGTTGAGGTTGGTAGTGTGTTGTGGTTGGTAGTGTGTTGAGATTAGTAGTGTGTTGAGGTTGGTAGTGTGTTGAGGTTGGTAGTGTGTTGAGGTTGGCAGTGTGTTGAGGTTGGTAGTGTGTTGAGGTTGGTAGTGTGTTGAGGTTGGTATTGTGTTGAGGTTGGTAGTGTGTTGAGGTTGGTAGTGTGTTGAGGTTGGTAGTGTGTTGAGGTTGGTAGTGTGTTGAGGTTGATATTGTGTTGAGGTTGGGAGTGTGTTGAGGTTAGTATTGTGTTGAGGTTGGGAGTTTCTTGAGGTTGGGAGTGTGTTGAGGTTGGTAGTGTGATGAGGTTGGGAGTGTGTTCAGGATAGGAGTGTGTTGAGGCTGGGAGTGTGTTGAGGCTGGGAGTGTGTTGAGGGTGGGAGTGTGTTGAGGCTGGGAGTGTGTTGAGGTTGGGAGTGTGCTGAGGTTGGGAGAGTGTTGAGGTTGGGAGAGTGTTGAGGTTGGGAGTGTGTTGAGGTTGGGAGTGTGTTGAGGTTGGGAGTGTGTTGAGGTTGGGAGTGTGTTGAGGTTGGGAGTGTGTTGAGGTTGGGAGTGTGCTGAGGTTGGGAGTGTGTTGAGGATGGTAGTGTGTTGAGGATGGGAGTGTGTTGAGGTTGGGAGTGTGTTGAGGTTGGGAGTGTGTTGAGGTTGGGAGTGTACTGAGGTTGGGAGTGTACTGAGGTTGGGAGTGTACTGAGGTTGGGAGTGTGTTGAGGTTAGGAGTGTGTGTGTTGAGGTTAGGAGTGTGTGTGTTGAGGTTAGGAGTGTGTGTGTGTTGAGGTTAGGAGTGTGTGTGTTGAGGTTAGGAGTGTGAGTGTTGAGGTTAGGAGTGTGTGTGTTGAGGTTAGGAGTGTGTATGTTGAGGTTAGAAGTGTGTGTGTGTGTTGAGGTTAGGAGTGTGTGTTTAGGTTAGGAGTGTGTGTTTAGGTTAGGAGTGTGTGTTTAGGTTAGGAGTGTGTGTTCAGGTTAGTAGGGTGTTGAGGTTGGGAGTGTACTGAATTTGGGAGTGTACTGAGGTGTGCAGTGTACTGAGGTGTGCAGTGTACTGAGGTGGTGTGCAATGTACTGAGGTGTGCAGTGTACTGAGGTGTGAAGTGTACTGAGGTTGGGAGTGTGTTGAGGTTAGGAGTGTGTGTGTTGAGGTTAGGAGTGTGTGTGTTGAGGTTAGGAGTGTGTGTGTGTTGAGGTTAGGAGTGTGTGTGTTGAGGTTAGGAGTGTGAGTGTTGAGGTTAGGAGTGTGTGTGTTGAGGTTAGGAGTGTGTATGTTGAGGTTAGAAGTGTGTGTGTGTGTTGAGGTTAGGAGTGTGTGTTTAGGTTAGGAGTGTGTGTTTAGGTTAGGAGTGTGTGTTTAGGTTAGGAGTGTGTGTTCAGGTTAGTAGGGTGTTGAGGTTGGGAGTGTTGAGGTTGGAAGTGTGTTGAGGTTGGGAGTGTGTTGAGGCTGGTAGTGTGTTGGGGCTGGGAGTGTGTTGAGGCTGGGAGTGTGTTGAGGAAGGGAGTGTGTTGAGGTTGGTTGTGTGTTGTGGTTGGTAGTGTGTTGATGTAGGGAGTCTGTTGTGGTTGGTTGTGTGTGGAGGTTGGTTGTGTGTTGTGGTTGGGAGTGTGTTGAGGTTGGGATTGTGTAGAGGTTTGGAATGTGTTGAGGTCTGGAATGTGTTGAGGTTGGGAGTGTGTTGAGGTTGGGAGTGTTGAGGTTGGGAGTGTTCAGGTTGGGAATGTGTTGAGGTTGGGAGTGTGTTGAGGTTGGGAGTGTGTTGAGGTTGGGATTGTGTTGAGGTTGGGATTGTGTTGAGGATGGGAGTGTGTTGAGGTTGGGAGTGTGTTGAGGTTGGGAGTGTGTTGAGGTTGGGAGTGTGTTGAGGTTGGGAGTGTGTTGAGGTTGGGAGTGTGTTGAGGTTGGGAGTGTGTTGAGGTTGGTAGTGTGTTGAGGTTGGCAATGTGTTGCGGTAGGGGGGTTGTCGAGGTTGGTAGTATGTTGAAATTGGTAGTGTGTTGTGGTAAGAAGTGTCTCGTTGTGTAGTGTGGTGAGGTTGGGAGTGTGTTGAGGTTGGGAGTGTGTTGAGGTTGGGAGTGTGTTGAGGTTGGTAGTGTGATGAGGTTGGGAGTGTGTTGAGGTTGGGAGTGTGTTGAGGTTGGGAGTTTCTTGAGGTTGGGAGTGTGTTCAGGATAGGAGTGTGTTGAGGCTGGGAGTGTGTTGAGGGAGGGAGTGTGTTGAGGGTGGGAGTGTGTTGAGGCTGGGAGTGTGTTGAGGTTGGGAGTGTGCTGAGGTTGGGAGAGTGTTGAGGTTGGGAGTGTGTTGAGGTTGGGAGTGTGTTGAGGTTGGGAGTGTGCTGAGGTTGGGAGTGTGTTGAGGATGGTAGTGTGTTGAGGATTGGAGTGTGTTGAGGTTGGGAGTGTGTTGAGGTTGGGAGTGTGATGAGGTTGGGAGTGTACTGAGGTTGGGAGTGTACTGAGGTTGGGAGTGTACTGAGGTTGGGAATGTACTGAAGTTGACGTTGGGAGTGTACTGAAGTTGGGAGTGTACTGAGGTGTGCAGTGTACTGAGGTGTGCAATGTACTGAGGTGTGAAGTGTACTGAGGTTGGGAGTGTGTTGAGGTTAGGAGTTTGTGTGTTGAGGTTAGGAGTGTGTGTGTTGAGGTTAGGAGTGTGTGTGTTGAGGTTAGGAGTGTGTGTGTTGAGGTTAGGAGTGTGTGTGTGTTGAGGTTAGGAGTGTGTGTGTTGAGGTTAGGAGTGTGAGTGTTGAGGTTAGGAGTGTGAGTGTTGAGGTTAGGAGTGTGAGTGTTGAGGTTAGAAGTGTGTGTGTGTGTTGAGGTTAGGAGTGTGTATGTTGAGGTTAGAAGTGTGTGTGTGTGTTGAGGTTAGGAGTGTGTGTTTAGGTTAGGAGTGTGTGTTTAGGTTAGGAGTGTGTGTTTAGGTTAGGAGTGTGTGTTCAGGTTAGTAGGGTGTTGAGGTTGGGAGTGTTGAGGTTGGAAGTGTGTTGAGGTTGGGAGTGTGTTGAGGCTGGTAGTGTGTTGGGGCTGGGAGTGTGTTGAGGCTGGGAGTGTGTTGAGGAAGGGAGTGTGTTGAGGTTGGTTGTGTGTTGTGGTTGGTAGTGTGTTGATGTAGGGAGTCTGTTGTGGTTGGTTGTGTGTGGAGGTTGGTTGTGTGTTGTGGTTGGGAGTGTGTTGAGGTTGGGATTGTGTAGAGGTTTGGAATGTGTTGAGGTTTGGAATGTGTTGAGGTTGGGAGTGTGTTGAGGTTGGGAGTGTTGAGGTTGGGAGTGTTCAGGTTGGGAGTGTGTTGAGGTTGGGAGTGTGTTGAGGTTGGGAGTGTGTTGAGGTTGGGATTGTGTTGAGGTTGGGATTGTGTTGAGGATGGGAGTGTGTTGAGGTTGGGAGTGTGTTGAGGTTGGGAGTGTGTTGAGGTTGGGAGTGTGTTGAGGTTGGGAGTGTGTTGAGGTTGGGAGTGTGTTGAGGTTGGGAGTGTGTTGAGGTTGGGAGTGTGTTGAGGTTGGTAGTGTGTTGAGGTTGGCAATGTGTTGCGGTAGGGGGGTTGTTGAGGTTGGTAGTATGTTGACATTGGTAGTGTGTTGTGGTAAGAAGTGTCTCGTTGTGTAGTGTGGTGAGGTTGGGAGTGTGTTGAGGTTGGGATTGTGTTGAGGTTGGGAGTGTGTTGAGGTTGGGAGTGTGTTGAGGTTGGGTGTGTGTTGTGGTTGGGAGTGTGTTGAGGTTGGGAGTGTGTTGAGGTTGGGAGTGTGTTGAGGTTGGGAGTGTGTTGAGGTTGGGAGTGTGTTGAGGTTGGGAGTGTGTTGAGGTTGGGAGTGTGTTGAGATTGGGAGTGTGTTGAGGTTGGGAGTGTGTTGAGGTTATGAGTGTGTTGAAGTTGGTAGTGTTGAGGTTGGTAGTGCGTTGAGGTTGATAGTGCGTTGAGGTTGGTAGTGCGTTGAGGTTGGGAGTGTGCTGAGGTTGGGAGTGTGTTATAGTTGGTTGTGTGTTGTGGTTGGTAGTGTGTTGTGGTTGGTAGTGTATTGTGGTTGGTAGTGTGTTGTGGTTGGTAGTGTCTTTGGGTTGGGAGTGTGTTGAGATTAGTAGTATGTTGGGATTGGGAGTGTGTTGAGGTTAGTATTGTGTTGAGGTTAGTATTGTGTTGAGGTTGATAGTGTGTTGAGGTTGGTAGTGTGTTGAGGTTGGGAGTGTGTTGAGGTTGGGTGTGTGTTGTGGTTGGGAGTGTGTTTAGGTTGGGAGTGTGTTGAGGTTGGGAGTGTGTTGAGGTTGGGAGTGTGTTGAGGTTGGGAGTGTGTTGAGGTTGGGAGTGTGTTGAGGTTGGGAGTGTGTTGAGGTTGGGAGTGTGTTGAGGTTGGGAGTGTGTTGAGGTTGGGAGTGTGTTGAGGTTGGGAGTGTGTTGAGGTTGGGAGTGTGTTGAGATTGGGAGTGTGTTGCGATTGGGAGTGTGTTGAGGTTGGGAGTGTGTTGAGGTTGGGAGTGTGTTGAGGTTGGGAGTGTGTTGAGGTTGGGAGTGTGTTGAGGTTGGGAGTGTGTTGAGGTTGGTAGTGTTGAGGTTGGTAGTGCGTTGAGGTTGATAGTGCGTTGAGGTTGATAGTGCGTTGAGGTTGGTAGTGTGCTGAGGTTGGTAGTGTGCTGAGGTTGGGAGTGTGTTATAGTTGGTAGTGTGTTGTGGTTGGTAGTGTGTTGTGGTTGGTAGTGTGTTGTGGTTGGTAGTGTGTTGTGGTTGGGAATGTGTTGAGGTTGGTAGTGTGTTGAGGTTAGTATTGTGTTGAGGTTTGTAGTGTGTTGAGGTTGATAGTGTGTTGAGGTTGGTATTGTGTTGAGGTTGGTAGTGTGTTGAGGTTAGGAGTGTGTTGAGGTTGGGAGTGTGTTGAGGTTGGGAGTGTGTTGAGGTTGGTAGTGTTGAGGTTGGTAGTGCGTTGAGGTTGATAGTGTGTTGAGGTTGGGAGTGTGCTGAGGTTGGGAGTGTGTTATAGTTGGTAGTGTGTTGTGGTTGGTAGTGTGTTGTGGTTGGGAGTGTGTTGAGGTTGGTAGTGTGTTGAGGTTAGTATTGTGTTGAGGTTTGTAGTGTGTTGAGGTTGATAGTGTGTTGAGGTTGGTAGTGTGTTGAGGTTGGTAGTGTGTTGAGGTTGGGAGTGTGTTGAGGTTGGGAGTGTGTTGAGGTTGGGAGTGTGTTGAGGTTGGTAGTGTTGAGGTTGGTAGTGCGTTGAGGTTGATAGTGTGTTGAGGTTGGGAGTGTGCTGAGGTTGGGAGTGTGTTATAGTTGGTAGTGTGTTGTGGTTGGTAGTGTGTTGTGGTTGATAGTGTGTTGAGGTTATTATTGTGTTGAGGTTTGTAGTGTGTTGAGGTTGATAGTGTGTTGAGGTTGGTAGTGTGTTGAGGTTGGGAGTGTGTTGAGGTTGGGAGTGTGTTGAGGTTGATAGTGTGTTGAGGTTGGGAGTGTGTTGAGGTTGGTAGTGTGTTGAGGTTGGTAGTGTGTTGAGGTTGGGAGTGTGTTGAGGTTGGTAGTGTGTTGAGGTTGGTAGTGTGTTGTAGTTGGTAGTGTGTTGAGGTTGGGAGTGTGTTGAGGTTAGTAGTGTGTTGAGGTTAGTAGTGTGTTGAGGTTAGTAGTGTGTTGAGGGTGAAAGTGTGTTGAGGTTGGGAGTGTTGAGGTTGGGAGTGTTGAGGTTGGGAGTGTTGAGGTTGGGAGTGTTGAGGTTGGTAGTGTGTTGAGGTTCGTTGTGTGTTGAGGTTGGTAGTGTGTTGAGGTTGGGAGTGTGTTGAGGTTGGGAGTGTGTTGAGGTTGGGAGTGTGTTGAGGTTGGGAGTGTGTTGAGGTTGGGAGTGTGTTGAGGTTGGGAGTGTGTTGAGGTTGGGAGTGTGTTGTAGTTGGTAGTGTGTTGTAGTTGGTAGTGTGTTGTGGTTGGTCGTGTGTTGTGGTTGGTCGTGTGTTGTGGTTGGTCGTGTGTTGTGGTTGGTAGTGTGTTGTGGTTGGTAGTGTGTTGTGGTTGGTAGTCTGTTGAGGTTGGGAGTGTGTTGTGGTTGGTAGTCTGTTGAGGTTAGGAGTGCTTTATGGTTGGAATTGTGTAGTGGTTGATAGTGTGTAGAGGTTGGGATTGTGTAGAGGTTGGGATTGTGTTGAGGTTGGGATTGTGTAGAGGTTGGGATTGTGTTGAGGATTAGAGTGTGTTGTGGTTGGGATTGTTCTGAGGTTGGGATTGTGGTGAGGGTGGGATTGTGTTGAGGTTGGGAATGTGTTGAGGTCGGGAGAGTGTTGAGGTTGGTTGTGTTGAGGTTGGGAGTGTTGAGGTTGAGAGTGTGTTGAGGTTGGTGGTGTGTTGAGGTTGGGAGTGTGTTGAGGTTGGGAGTGTGTTGAGATTAGTAGGGTGTTGAGGTTGGGAGTGTGTTGAGGCTGGGAGTGTGTTGAGGTTGGTCGTGTGTTGAGGTTGGTCGTGTGTTGAGGTTGGGAGTGTGTTGAGGTTGGGAGTGTGTTGAGGTTGGGAGTGTGTTGAGGTTGGGAGTGTGTTGAGGTTGGGAGTGTGTTGAGGTTGGGAGTGTGTTGAGGTTGGGAGTGTGTTGAGGTTGGGAGTGTGTTGAGGTTGGGAGTGTGTTGAAGTTAGTAGTGTGTTGTAGTTGGTAGTGTGTTGTAGTTGGTAGTGTGTTGAGGTTGGGAGTGTGTTGAGGTTTGGAGTGTGTTGAGGTTAGTAGTGTGTTGAGGCTAGGAGTGTGTTGAGGCTAGGAGTGTGTTGAGGTTGGGAGTGTGTTGAGGTTGGGAGTGTGTTGAGGTTGGTAGTGTGTTGAGGTTGGTCGTGTGTTGAGGTTGGTAGTTTGTTGAGGTTGGGAGTGTGTTGAGGTTGGGAGTGTGTTGAGGTTGGGAGTGTGTTGAAGTTGGTAGTGTGTTGAGGTTGGGAGTGTGTTGAGGTTGGGAGTGTGTTGAGGTTGGGAGTGTGTTGAAGTTGGTAGTGTGTTGTAGTTGGTAGTGTGTTGTGGTTGGTAGTGTGTTGAGGTTGGGAGTGTGTTGAGGTTTGAAGTGTGTTGAGGTTTGAAGTGTGTTGAGGTTAGTAGTGTGTTGAGGCTGGGAGTGTGCTGAGGCTGGGAGTGTGTTGAGGTTCGGAGTGTGTTGAGGTTGGGAGAGTGTTGAGGTTGGGAGAGTGTTGAGGTTGGGAGTGTGTTTAGGTTGGGAGTGTGTTTAGGTTGGGAGTGTGTTTAGGTTGGGAGTGTGTTGAGGTTGGGAGTGTGTTGAGGTTGGGAGTGTGTTGAGGTTGGGAGTGTGTTGAGGCTGGGAGTGTGTTGAGGTTCGGAGTGTGTTGAGGCTGGGAGTGTGTTGAGGTTGGGAGTGTGTTGAGGCTGGGAGTGTGTAGAGGTTGGGAGTGTGTTGAGGATGGGAGTGTGTTGAGGATGGGAGTGTGTTGAGGTTGGGAGTGTGTTGAGGCTGGGAGTGTGTTGAGGCTGGGAGTGTGTTGAGGCTGGGAGTGTGTTGAGGCTGGGAGTGTGTTGAGGCTGGGAGTGTGTTGAGGCTGCGAGGGTGTTGAGGCTGCGAGTGTGTTGAGGCTGCGAGTGTGTTGAGGCTGCGAGTGTGTTGAGGCTGCGAGTGTGTTGAGGTTGGGAGTGTGTTGAAGGCTGGGAGTGTGTTGAGATTGGTAGTGTGTTGTGGTTGGTAGTGTGTTGTGGGTGGACGTGTGTTGTGGGTTGAAGTGTGTTGTGGTTGGTAGTGTGTTGTGGTTGATTGTGTGTTGATGTTGGTGGTGTGTTGAGGTTGGTAGTGTGTTGAGGTTGGGAGTGTGTTGAGGTTGGAAGTGTGTTGAGGTTGGAAGTGTGTTGAGGTTGGAAGTGTGTTGAGGTTGGGAGTGTGTTGAGGTTGGGAGTGTGTTGAGGTTGGGAGTGTGTTGTAGTTGGAAGTGTGTTGTGGGTGGACGTGTGTTGAGGTTGGTAGTGTGTTGAGGTTGGTAGTGTGTTGAGGTTGGTAGTGTGTTGAGGTTGGTAGTGTGTTGAGGTTGGTAGTGTGTTGAGGTTGGTAGTGTGTTGAGGTTGGTAGTGTGTTGTAGTTGGTAGTGTGTTGTGGGTGGTAGTGTGTTGAATTTGGTAGTGTGTTGTACTTGGTAGTGTGTTGTAGTTGGTAGTGTGTTGTAGTTGGTAGTGTGTTGTTGAGGTTGGTAGTGTATTGTGGTTGGTAGTGCCTTGATATTGGTAGTGTGTTGTAGTTGGTAGTGTGTTGTAGTTGGTAGTGTGTTGATGTTGGTAGTGTGTATTGGATGGTAGTGTGTTGTGGATGTTAGTGTGTTGTGGTTGGGAGTGTGTTGTGGTTGAAAGTGTGTTGAGATTGGGAGTGTGTTGAGGTTGGGAGTGTGTTGAGTTTGGGAGTGTGTTGAGGTTGGGAGTGTGTTGAGGTTGGGAGTGTGTTGAGGTTGGGAGTGTGTTGAGGTTGGGAGTGTGTTGAGGTTGGGAGTGTGTTGAGGTTGGGAGTGTGTTGAGGTTGGGAGTGTGTTGAGGTTGGGAGTGTGTTGAGGTTGGGAGTGTGTTGAGGTTGGGAGTGTGTTGAGGTTAGGAGTGCTTTGAGGTTGGTAGTGTTTAGTGGTTGTTAGTGTGTAGTGGTTGGGATTGTGTAGAGGTTGGTAGTTTTTTGTGGTTGGGAGAGTGTTGAGGTTGGGATTGTGTTGAGGTTGGGAGTGTGTTGTGGTTGATAGTGTGTAGAGGTTGGGATTGTGTAGAGGTTGGGAGTGTGTTGAGGTTGGGAGTGTGTTGAGGTTGGGAGTGTGTTGAGGTTGGGAGTGTGTTGAGGTTAGGAGTGTGTTGTTGTTGGGAGTGTTTTGAGTTTGGTAGTGTGTTGAGATTGGGAGTGTGTTGAGGTTGGGAGTGTGTTGTGGTTGGGAGTGTGTTGTGGTTGATAGTGTGTAGAGGTTGGGATTGTGTAGAGGTTGGGAGTGTGTTGAGGTTGGGAGTGTGTTGAGGTTGGGAGTGTGTTGAGGTTGGGAGTGTGTTGAGGTTGGGAGTGTGTTGAGGTTAGGAGTGTGTTGTTGTTGGGAGTGTGTTGAGTTTGGTAGTGTGTTGAGATTGGGAGTGTGTTGAGGTTGGGAGTGTGTTAAGGTTGGGAGTGTGTTGAGTTTGGGAGTGTGTTGAGGTTGGGAGTGTGTTGAGGTTGGGAGTGTGTTGAGGTTGGGAGTGTGTTGAGTTTGGGAGTGTGTTGAGGTGGGGTGTGTGTTGAGGTTGGGAGTGTGTTGATGTTGGGAATGTGTTGAGGTTGGGAGTGTGTTGAGTTTCGGAGTGTGTTGAGGTTGGGAGTGTGTTGATGTTGGGAATGTGTTGAGGTTGGGAGTGTGTTGAGTTTCGGAGTGTATTGAGGTTGGGAGTGTGTTGAGGTTGGGAGTGTGTTGAGGTGGGGTGTGTGTTGAGGTTGGAAGTGTGTTGTGGTTGGTAGTGTGTTGTGGTTGGTAGTGTGTTGTGGTTGGTAGTGTGTTGTGGTTGGTAGTGTGTTGTGGTTGGTAATGTGTTGTGGTTGGTAGTGTGTTGTGGTTGGTAGTGTGTTGTGTTTGGTAGTGTGTTGAGGTTGGGAGTGTGTTGAGGATGGGAGTGTGTTGTGGTTGGGAGTGTGTTGAAGGCTGTGAGTGTGGGCTGGTTGGTAGTGTGTTGTGGTTGGTAGTGTAGTAGTTGGGAATGTGTTGAGATTAGTAGTGTGTTGGTGTTGGGAGTGTGTTGAGGTTAGTATTGTGTTGAGGTTTGTCGTGTGTTGAGGTTGGAAGTGTGTTGAGGTTGGTAGTGTGTTCAGGTTGGTAGTGTGTTGAGGTTGGGAGTGTGTTGAAGTTGGGAGTGTGTTGAGGTTGGGAGTGTGTTGAGGTTGGGAGTGTGTTGAGGTTGGGAGTGTGTTGTGGTTGGTAGTGTGATGTAGTTGGTAGTGTGTTGAGGTTGGGAGTGTGTTGAGGTTTGTAGTGTGTTGAGGTTGGTAGTGTGTTGAGGTTGGGAGTGTGTTGAGGTTGGGAGTGTGTTGAGGTTGGGAGTGTGTTGAGGTTGGGAGTGTGTTGAGGTTGGGAGTGTGTTGAGGTTGGGAGTGTGTTGTGGTTGGTAGTGTGTTGTAGTTGGTAGTGTGTTGAGGTTGGGAGTGTGTTGAGGTTTGTAGTGTGTTGAGGTTGGTAGTGTGTTGAGGTTGGGAGTTTGTTGAGGTTGTTAGTGTGTTGAGGTTGGTCGTGTGTTGAGGTTGGTCGTGTGTTGAGGTTGGTCGTGTGTTGAGGTTGGTCGTGTGTTGAGGTTGGTCGTGTGTTGAGGTTGGTCGTGTGTTGAGGTTGGTCGTGTGTTGAGGTTGGTCGTGTGTTGAGGTTGGTCGTGTGTTGAGGTTGGTCGTGTGTTGAGGTTGGTCGTGTGTTGAGGTTGGTCGTGTGTTGAGGTTGGTCGTGTGTTGAGGTTGGGAGTGTGTTGAGGTTGGGAGTGTGTTGAGGTTGGGAGTGTGTTGAGGTTGGGAGTGTGTTGAGGTTGGGAGTGTGTTGAGGTTGGGAGTGTGTTGAGGGTGGGAGTGTGTTGAGGTTGGGAGTGTGTTGAGGTTGGGAGTGTGTTGAGGTTGGGAGTTTGTTGAGGTTGGTCGTGTGTTGAGGTTGGTCGTGTGTTGAGGTTGGGAGTGTGTTGAGGTTGGGAGTGTGTTGAGGTTGGGAGTGTGTTGAGGTTGGGAGTGTGTTGAAGTTAGTAGTGTGTTGTAGTTGGTAGTGTGTTGTGGTTGGTAGTGTGTTGTGGTTGGTAGTGTGTTGAGGTTGGGAGTGTGTTGAGGTTTGAAGTGTGTTGAGGTTAGTAGTGTGTTGAGGCTAGGAGTGTGTTGAGGCTGGGAGTGTGTTGAGGTTGGGAGTGTGTTGAGGTTGGGAGTTTGTTGAGGTTGGTAGTGTGTTGAGGTTGGTCGTGTGTTGAGGTTGGTAGTTTGTTGAGGTTGGGAGTGTGTTGAGGTTGGGAGTGTGTTGAGGTTGGGAGTGTGTTGAGGTTGGGAGTGTGTTGAAGTTGGTAGTGTGTTGTAGTTGGTAGTGTGTTGTGGTTGGTAGTGTGTTGAGGTTGGGAGTGTGTTGAGGTTTGAAGTGTGTTGAGGTTAGTAGTGTGTTGAGGCTGGGAGTGTGCTGAGGCTGGGAGTGTGTTGAGGTTCGGAGTGTGTTGAGGTTGGGAGAGTGTTGAGGTTGGGAGAGTGTTGAGGTTGGGAGTGTGTTTAGGTTGGGAGTGTGTTTAGGTTGGGAGTGTGTTTAGGTTGGGAGTGTGTTGAGGTTGGGAGTGTGTTGAGGCTGGGAGTGTGTTGAGGTTCGGAGTGTGTTGAGGCTGGGAGTGTGTTGAGGTTGGGAGTGTGTTGAGGCTGGGAGTGTGTTGAGGTTGGGAGTGTGTTGAGGATGGGAGTGTGTTGAGGATGGTAGTGTGTTGAGGATGGGAGTGTGTTGAGGTTGGGAGTGTGTTGAGGCTGGGAGTGTGTTGAGGCTGGGAGTGTGTTGAGGCTGGGAGTGTGTTGAGGCTGGGAGTGTGTTGAGGCTGGGAGTGTGTTGAGGCTGGGAGTGTGTTGAGGTTGCGAGTGTGTTGAGGCTGCGAGTGTGTTGAGGCTGGGAGTGTGTTGAGGTTGGGAGTGTGTTGAAGGCTGGGAGTGTGTTGAGGTTGGTAGTGTGTTGTGGTTAGTAGTGTCTTGTAGTTGGAAGTGTGTTGTGGGTGGACGTGTGTTGTGGGTTGAAGTGTGTTGTGGTTGGTAGTGTGTTGTGGTTGATTGTGTGTTGATGTTGGTGGTGTGTTGAGGTTGGTAGTGTGTTGAGGTTGAAAGTGTGTTGAGGTTGGAAGTGTGTTGAAGTTGGAAGTGTGTTGAGGTTGGAAGTGTGTTGAGGTTGGGAGTGTGTTGTAGTTGGAAGTGTGTTGTGGGTGGACGTGTGTTGTGGGTTGAAGTGTGTTGTGGTTGGTAGTGTGTTGTGGTTGATTGTGTGTTGATGTTGGTGGTGTGTTGAGGTTGGTAGTGTTCTGTAGTTGGGAGTTTGTTGTTGTTGTAGTGGGTTGAGGTTGGGAGAGTGTTGAGGTTGTCATTGTGTTGGGGATATGAATGTGTTGTGGATGGAAGTGTTTTGTGGTTGGTAGTCTGTTGAGGTTGGGAGTGTGTTGAGGTTGGTAGTGTGTTGTGGTTGGTAGTGTATTGAGGTTAGGAGTGCTTTGAGGTTGGTAGTGTTTAGTGGTTGTTAGTGTGTAGAGGTTGGGATTGTGTAGAGGTTGGTAGTTTTTTGTGGTTGGGAGAGTGTTGAAATTGGGAGTGTGTTGAGGTCGGGAGTGTGTTGAGGTTGGGAGTGTGTTGAGGTTGGTAGTGTGTTGTGGTTGGTAGTGTGTTGTGGTTGGGAGTGTGTTGGGGGTGGTAGTGTGTTGAGGGTGGTAGTGTTTTGAGGTTGGGAGTGTGTTGAAATTGGGAGTGTGTTGAGGTCGGGAGTGTGTTGAGGTCGGGAGTGTGTTGAGGTTGGGAGTGTGTTGAGGTTGGTAGTGTGTTGTGGTTGGTAGTGTGTTGTGGTTGGTAGTGTGTTGTGGTTGGTAGTGTGTTGTGGTTGGGAGTGTGTTGGGGGTGGTAGTGTGTTGAGGGTGGTAGTGTTTTGAGGTTGGGAGTGTGTTGAGGTTGGTAGTGTGTTGAGGTTAGTAGTGTGTTGAGGTTGGTAGTGTGTTGAGGTTGGTAGTGTGTTATAGTTGGTAGTGTGTTGCTGAGGTTCGTGGTGTGTAGTGGTTGGTAGTGTGTTGTGGTTGGTAGTGTGTTGTGGTTGGTAGTGTGTTGTGGTTGGTAGTGTGTTGTGGTTGGTAGTGTGTTGTGGTTGGTAGTGTGTTGTGGTTGGTAGTGTGTTGTGGTTGGTAGTGTGTTGTGGTTGGTAGTGTGTTGTGGTTGGTAGTGTGTTGAGGTTGGTAGTGTGTTGAGGTTGGTAGTGTGTTGTGGTTGGTAGTGTGTTGTAGTTGGTAGTGTGTTGTAGTTGGTAGTGTGTTGTTGTTGGTAGTGTGTTGTAGTTGGTAGTGTGTTGAGGATGGTAGTGTGTTGAGGTTGGTAGTGTGTTGAGGTTGGTAGTGTGTTGAGGTTGGTAGTGTGTTGAGGTTGGTAGTGTGTTGAGGTTGGTAGTGTGTTGTAGTTGGTAGTGTGTTGTGGGTGGTAGTGTGTTGAATTTGGTAGTGTGTTGTAGTTGGTAGTGTGTTGTAGTTGGTAGTGTGTTGTAGTTGGTAGTGTGTTGTTGAGGTTGGTAGTGTATTGTGGTTGGTAGTGCCTTGATATTGGTAGTGTGTTGTTGTTGGTAGTGTGTTGTAGTTGGTAGTGTGTTGATGTTGGTAGTGTGTATTGGATGGTAGTGTGTTGTGGATGTTAGTGTGTTGTGGTTGGTTTTGTGTTCAGGTTGGTAGAGTGTTGTGGTTGGTAGTGTGTTGAGGTTGGTTGTGTGTTGAGGTTGGGAGTGTGTTGTGGTTGAAAGTGTGTTGAGATTGGGGGTGTGTTGAGGTTGGGAGTGTGTTGAGTTTGGGAGTGTGTTGAGGTTGGGAGTGTGTTGAGGTTGGGAGTGTGTTGAGGTTGGGAGTGTGTTGAGGTTGGGTGTGTTGAGGTTGCGAGTGTGTTGAGGTTGGGAGTGTGTTGAGGTTGGGAGTGTGTTGAGGTTGGGAGTGTGTTGAGGTTGGGAGTGTGTTGAGGTTAGGAGTGCTTTGAGGTTGGTAGTGTTTAGTGGTTGTTAGTGTGTAGTGGTTGGGATTGTGTAGAGGTTGGTAGTTTTTTGTGGTTGGGAGAGTGTTGAGGTTGGGAGTTTGTTGAGGTTGTTAGTGTGTTGAGGTTGGTCGTGTGTTGAGGTTGGTCGTGTGTTGAGGTTGGTCGTGTGTTGAGGTTGGTCGTGTGTTGAGGTTGGTCGTGTGTTGAGGTTGGTCGTGTGTTGAGGTTGGTCGTGTGTTGAGGTTGGTCGTGTGTTGAGGTTGGTCGTGTGTTGAGGTTGGGAGTGTGTTGAGGTTGGGAGTGTGTTGAGGGTGGGAGTGTGTTGAGGTTGGGAGTGTGTTGAGGTTGGGAGTGTGTTGAGGTTGGGAGTGTGTTGAGGTTGGGAGTTTGTTGAGGTTGGGAGTTTGTTGAGGTTGGTCGTGTGTTGAGATTGGTTGTGTGTTGAGGTTGGTCGTGTGTTGAGGTTGGGAGAGTGTTGAAATTGGGAGTGTGTTGAGGTCGGGAGTGTGTTGAGGTCGGGAGTGTGTTGAGGTCGGGAGTGTGTTGAGGTTGGGAGTGTGTTGAGGTTGGGAGTGTGTTGAAGTTGGGAGTGTGTTGTGGTTGGTAGTGTGTTGAGGTTGGGAGTGTGTTGAGGTTGGGAGTGTGTTGAAGTTAGTAGTGTGTTGTAGTTGGTAGTGTGTTGTGGTTGGTAGTGTGTTGAGGTTGGGAGTGTGTTGAGGTTTGAAGTGTGTTGAGGTTAGTAGTGTGTTGAGGCTAGGAGTGTGTTGAGGCTGGGAGTGTGTTGAGGTTGGGAGTGTGTTGAGGTTGGGAGTTTGTTGAGGTTGGTAGTGTGTTGAGGTTGGTCGTGTGTTGAGGTTGGTAGTTTGTTGAGGTTGGGAGTGTGTTGAGGTTGGGAGTGTGTTGAGGTTGGGAGTGTGTTGTAGTTGGTAGTGTGTTGTGGTTGGTAGTGTGTTGAGGTTGGGAGTGTGTTGAGGTTTGAAGTGTGTTGAGGTTAGTAGTGTGTTGAGGCTGGGAGTGTGCTGAGGCTGGGAGTGTGTTGAGGTTCGGAGTGTGTTGAGGTTGGGAGAGTGTTGAGGTTGGGAGAGTGTTGAGGTTGGGAGAGTGTTGAGGTTGGGAGAGTGTTGAGGTTGGGAGTGTGTTTAGGTTGGGAGTGTGTTTAGGTTGGGAGTGTGTTTAGGTTGGGAGTGTGTTGAGGTTGGGAGTGTGTTGAGGCTGTGAGTGTGTTGAGGTTCGGAGTGTGTTTAGGCTGGGAGTGTGTTGAGGTTGGGAGTGTGTTGAGGCTGGGAGTGTGTTGAGGTTCGGAGTGTGTTGAGGATGGGAGTGTGTTGAGGATGGGAGTGTGTTGAGGATGGTAGTGTGTTGAGGATGGGAGTGTGTTGAGGTTGGGAGTGTGTTGAGGCTGGGAGTGTGTTGAGGCTGGGAGTGTGTTGAGGCTGGGAGTGTGTTGAGGCTGGGAGTGTGTTGAGGCTGGGAGTGTGTTGAGGCTGCGAGTGTGTTGAGGCTGCGAGTGTGTTGAGGCTGCGAGTGTGTTGAGGCTGGGAGTGTGTTGAGGTTGGGAGTGTGTTGAAGGCTGGGAGTGTGTTGAGGTTGGTAGTGTGTTGTGGTTTGTAGTGTCTTGTAGTTGGAAGTGTGTTGTGGGTGGACGTGTGTTGTGGGTTGAAGTGTGTTGTGGTTGGTAGTGTGTTGTGGTTGATTGTGTGTAAATGTTGGTGGTGTGTTGAGGTTGGTAGTGTGTTGAGGGTGGGAGTGTGTTGAGGTTGGAAGTGTGTTGAGGTTAGTAGTGTGTTGAAGCTAGGAGTGTGTTGAGGCTGGGAGTGTGTTGAGGTTGGGAGTGTGTTGAGGTTGGGAGTTTGTTGAGGTTGGTAGTGTGTTGAGGTTGGGAGTTTGTTGAGGTTGGTAGTGTGTTGAGGGTGGGAGTATGTTGAGGTTGGAAGTGTGTTGAGGTTGGAAGTGTGTTGAGGTTGGAAGTGTGTTGAGGTTGGGAGTGTGTTGAGGTTGGGAGTGTGTTGAGGTTGGGAGTGTTTTGAGGATGGTAGTGTGTTGAGGATGGGAGTGTGTTGAGGTTGGGAGTGTGTTGAGGTTGGGAGTGTGTTGAGGTTGGGAGTGTGTTGAGGTTGGGAGTGTGTTGAGGTTGGGAGTGTGTTGAGGTTGGGAGTGTGTTGAGGATGGGAGTGTGTTGAGGATGGGAGTGTGTTGAGGATGGTAGTGTGTTGAGGATGGGAGTGTGTTGAGGTTGGGAGTGTGTTGAGTCTGGGAGTGTGTTGAGGTTGGGAGTGTGTTGAGGCTGGGAGTGTGTTGAGGCTGGGAGTGTGTTGAGGCTGCGAGTGTGTTGAGGCTGCGAGTGTGTTGAGGCTGCGAGTGTGTTGAGGCTGGGAGTGTGTTGAGGCTGCGAGTGTGTTGAAGGCTGGGAGTGTGTTGAGGTTGGTAGTGTGTTGTGGTTGGTAGTGTCTTTTAGTTGGAAGTGTGTTGTGGATGGACGTGTGTTGTGGGTTGAAGTGTGTTGTGGTTGGTAGTGTGTTGTGGTTGATTGTGTGTTGATGTTGGTGGTGTGTTGAGGTTGGTAGTGTTCTGTGGTTGGGAGTTTGTTGTTGTTGTAGTGGGTTGAGGTTGGGAGAGTGTTGAGGTTGTCATTGTGTTGGGGATATGAATGTGTTGTGGATGGAAGTGTGTTGTGGTTGGTAGGCTGTTGAGGTTGGGAGTGTGTTGAGGTTGGTAGTGTGTTGTGGTTGGGAGTGTGTTGAGGTTGGTAGTGTGTTGTGGTTGGTAGTGTATTGAGGTTAGGAGTGCTTTGAGGTTGGTAGTGTTTAGTGATTGTTAGTGTGTAGAGGTTGGGATTGTGTAGAGGTTGGTAGTTTTTTGTGGTTGGGAGAGTGTTGAGGTTGGGATTGTGTTGAAATTGGGAGTGTGTTGAGGTCGGGAGTGTGTTGAGGTCGGGAGTGTGTTGAGGTCGGGAGTGTGTTGAGGTTTGGAGTGTGTTGAAGTTGGGAGTGTGTTGTGGTTGGTAGTGTGTTGTGGTTGGGAGTGTGTTGAGGGTGGTAGTGTGTTGAGGGTGGTAGTGTTTTGAGGTTGAGATTGTGATGTGGTTGGTAGTGTGTTGTTGAGGTTGGTAAGGTGTTGTGGTTCGTAGTGTGTTATAGTTGGTAGTGTGTTGCTGAGGTTCGTGGTGTGTTGTGGTTGGTAGTGTGTTGTGGTTGGTAGTGTGTTGTGGTTGGTAGTGTGTTGTTGTTGGTAGTGTGTTGAGGTTGGGAGTGTGTTGAGGTTGGGAGTGTGTTGAGGTTGGGAGTGTGTTGAGGTTGGAAGTGTGTTGAGGTTGGGAGTGTGTTGAGGTTGGGAGTGTGTTGAGGTTGGGAGTGTGTTGAGGTTGGGAGTGTGTTGAGGTTGGGAGTGTGTTGAGGTTAGGAGTGCTTTGAGGTTGGTAGTGTTTAGTGGTTGTTAGTGTGTAGTGGTTGGGATTGTGTAGAGGTTGGTACTTTTTTGTGGTTGGGAGAGTGTTGAGGTTGGGATTGTGTTGAGGTTGGGAGTGTGTTGTGGTTGATAGTGTGTAGAGGTTGGAATTGTGTAGAGGTTGGGAGTGTGTTGAGGTTGGGAGTGTGTTGAGGTTGAGAGTGTGTTGAGGTTGGGAGTGTGTTGAGGTTAGGAGTGTGTTGTTGTTGGGAGTGTGTTGAGTTTGGTAGTGTGTTGAGATTGGGAGTGTGTTGAGGTTGGGAGTGTGTTGTGGTTGATAGTGTGTAGAGGTTGGGATTGTGTAGAGGTTGGGATTGTGTAGAGGTTGGGAGTGTGTTGAGGTTGGGAGTGTGTTGAGGTTGGGAGTGTGTTGAGGTTGGGAGTGTGTTGAGGTTAGGAGTGTGTTGTTGTTGGGAGTGTGTTGAGTTTGGTAGTGTGTTGAGATTGGGAGTGTGTTGAGGTTGGGAGTGTGTTAAGGTTGGGAGTGTGTTGAGTTTGGGAGTGTGTTGAGGTTGGGAGTGTGTTGAGGTTGGGAGTGTGTTGAGGTTGGGAGTGTGTTGAGTTTGGGAGTGTGTTGTGGTTGGGAGTGTGTTGAGGTTAGGAGTGTGTTGAGGTTGGGAGTGTGTTGAGGTTGGGAGTGTGTTGATGTTGGGAATGTGTTGAGGTTGGGAGTGTGTTGAGTTTCGGAGTGTGTTGATGTTGGGAGTGTGTTGAGTTTCGGAGTGTATTGAGGTTGGGAGTGTGTTGAGGTTGGGAGTGTGTTGAGGTGGGGTGTGTGTTGAGGTTGGAAGTGTGTTGTGGTTGGTAGTGTGTTGTGGTTGGTAGTGTGTTGTGGTTGGTAGTGTGTTGTGGTTGGTAGTGTGTTGTGGTTGGTAGTGTGTTGTGTTTGTTAGTGTGTTGAGGTTGGGAGTGTGTTGAGGTTGGGAGTGTGTTGAGGATGGGAGTGTGTTGTGGTTGGGAGTGTGTTGAAGGCTATGAGTGTGGGCTGGTTGGTAGTGTGTTGTGGTTGGTAGTGTAGTAGTTGGGAATGTGTTGAGATTAGTAGTGTGTTGGGGTTGGGAGTGTGTTGAGGTTAGTATTGTGTTGAGGTTAGTAGTGTGTTGAGGTTGGTAGTGTGTTGAAGTTGGGAGTGTGTTGAGGTTGGGAGTGTGTTGAGGTTGGGAGTGTGTTGTGGTTGGTAGTGTGATGTAGTTGGTAGTGTGTTGAGGTTGGGAGTGTGTTGAGGTTTGTAGTGTGTTGAGGTTGGTAGTGTGTTGAGGTTGGGAGTGTGTTGAGGTTGGGAGTGTGTTGAGGTTGGGAGTGTGTTGAGGTTGGGAGTGTGTTGAGGTTGGGAGTGTGTTGAGGTTGGGAGTGTGTTGAGGTTGGGAGTGTGTTGTGGTTGGGAGTGTGTTGAGGTTGGGAGTGTGTTGAGGTTTGTAGTGTGTTGAGGTTAGTAGTGTGTTGAGGTTGGTAGTGTGTTGAGGTTGGGAGTTTGTTGAGGTTGTTAGTGTGTTGAGGTTGGTCGTGTGTTGAGGTTGGTCGTGTGTTGAGGTTGGTCGTGTGTTGAGGTTGGTCGTGTGTTGAGGTTGGTCGTGTGTTGAGGTTGGTCGTGTGTTGAGGTTGGTCGTGTGTTGAGGTTGGTAGTGTGTTGAGGTTGGTAGTGTGTTGAGGTTGGGAGTGTGTTGAGGTTGGGAGTTTGTTGAGGTTGGGAGTGTGTTGAGGGTGGGAGTGTGTTGAGGGTGGGAGTGTGTTGAGGGTGGGAGTGTGTTGAGGTTGGGAGTGTGTTGAGGTTGGGAGTGTGTTGAGGTTGGGAGTGTGTTGAGGTTGGGAGTGTGTTGAGGTTGGGAGTGTGTTGAGGTTGGTCGTGTGTTGAGGTTGGTCGTGTGTTGAGGTTGGTCGTGTGTTGAGGTTGGGAGTGTGTTGAGGTTGGGAGTGTGTTGAGGTTGGGAGTGTGTTGAGGTTGGGAGTGTGTTGAGGTTGGGACTGTGTTGAGGTTGGGAGTGTGTTGAGGTTGGGAGTGTGTTGAGGTTGGGAGTGTGTTGAAGTTAGTAGTGTGTTGTAGTTGGGAGTGTGTTGTGGTTGGTAGTGTGTTGAGGTTGGGAGTGTGTTGAGGTTGGGAGTGTGTTGAGGTTGAGAGTGTGTTGAGGTTGGGAGTGTGTTGAGGTTGGGAGTGTGTTGAGGTTGGGACTGTGTTGAGGTTGGGAGTGTGTTGAGGTTGGGAGTGTGTTGAGGTTGGGAGTGTGTTGAAGTTAGTAGTGTGTTGTAGTTGGGAGTGTGTTGTGGTTGGTAGTGTGTTGAGGTTGGGAGTGTGTTGAGGTTTGAAGTGTGTTGAGGTTAGTAGTGTGTTCAGGCTAGGAGTGTGTTGAGGCTGGGAGTGTGTTGAGGTTGGGAGTGTGTTGAGGTTGGGAGTTTGTTGAGGTTGGTAGTGTGTTGAGGTTGGTCGTGTGTTGAGGTTGGTAGTTTGTTGAGGTTGGTAGTTTGTTGAGGTTGGGAGTGTGTTGAGGTTGGGAGTTTGTTGAGGTTGGGAGTGTGTTGAGGTTGGGAGTGTGTTGAAGTTGGTAGTGTGTTGTGGTTGGTAGTGTGTTGAGGTTGGGAGTGTGTTGAGGTATGAAGTGTGTTGAGGTTAGTAGTGTGTTGAGGCTGGGAGTGTGCTGAGGCTGGGAGTGTGTTGAGGTTCGGAGTGTGTTGAGGTTGGAAGAGTGTTGAGGTTGGGAGAGTGTTGAGGTTGGGAGTGTGTTTAGGTTGGGAGTGTGTTTAGGTTGGGAGTGTGTTTAGGTTGGGAGTGTGCTTAGGTTGGGAGTGTGTTGAGGCTGGGAGTGTGTTGAGGCTGGGAGTGTGTTGAGGCTGGGAGTGTGTTGAGGCTGGGAGTGTGTTGAGGCTGCGAGTGTGTTGAGGCTGCGAGTGTGTTGAGGTTGGGAGTGTGTTGAAGGCTGGGAGTGTGTTGAGGTTGGTAGTGTGTTGTGGTTGGTAGTGTCTTGTAGTTGGAAGTGTGTTGTGGGTGGACGTGTGTTGTGGGTTGAAGTGTGTTGTGGTTGGTAGTGTGTTGTGGTTGATTGTGTGTTGATGTTGGTGGTGTGTTGAGGTTGGTAGTGTGTTGAGGTTGGGAGTGTGTTGAGGTTGGAAGTGTGTTGAGGTTGGAAGTGTGTTGAGGTTGGAAGTGTGTTGAGGTTGGGAGTGTGTTGAGGTTGGGAGTGTGTTGAGGTTGGGAGTGTGTTGTAGTTGGAAGTGTGTTGTGGGTGGACGTGTGTTGAGGGTTGAAGTGTGTTGTGGTTGATTGTGTGTTGATGCTGGTGGTGTGTTGAGGTTGGTAGTGTTCTGTAGTTGGGAGTTTGTTGTTGTTGTAGTGGGTTGAGGTTGGGAGAGTGTTGAGGTTGTCATTGTGTTGGGGATATGAATGTGTTGTGGATGGAAGTGTGTTGTGGTTGGTAGTCTGTTGAGGTTGGGAGTGTGTTGAGGTTGGTAGTGTGTTGTGGTTGGTAGTGTATTGAGGTTAGGAGTGCTTTGAGGTTGGTAGTGTTTAGTGGTTGTTAGTGTGTAGAGGTTGGGATTGTGTAGAGGTTGGTAGTTTTTTGTGGTTGGGAGAGTGTTGAAATTGGGAGTGTGTTGAGGTCGGGAGTGTGTTGAGGTCGGGAGTGTGTTGAGGTTGGGAGTGTGTTGAGGTTGGGAGTGTGTTGAGGTTGGTAGTGTGTTGTGGTTGGTAGTGTGTTGTGGTTGGTAGTGTGTTGTGGTTGGTAGTGTGTTGTGGTTGGGAGTGTGTTGGGGGTGGTAGTGTGTTGAGGGTGGTAGTGTTTTGAGGCTGGGAGTGTGTTGAGGTTGGTAGTGTGTTGAGGTTAGTAGTGTGTTGAGGTTGGTAGTGTGTTGAGGTTGGTAGTGTGTTATAGTTGGTAGTGTGTTGCTGAGGTTCGTGGTGTGTAGTGGTTGGTAGTGTGTTGTGGTTGGTAGTGTGTTGTGGTTGGTAGTGTGTTGTTGTTGGTAGTGTGTTGTGGTTGGTAGTGTGTTGTGGTTGGTAGTGTGTTGTGGTTGGTAGTGTGTTGTAGTTGGTAGTGTGTTGAGGTTGGTAGTGTGTTGTGGTTGGTAGTGTGTTGTTGTTGGTAGTGTGTTGTAGTTGGTAGTGTGTCGTGGTTGGTAGTGTGTTGAGATTGGGAGTGTGTTGAGGTTTGAAGTGTGTTGAGGTTAGTAGTGTGTTGAGGCTAGGAGTGTGTTGAGGCTGGGAGTGTGTTGAGGTTGGGAGTGTGTTGAGGTTGGGAGTGTGTTGAGGTTGGGAGTGTGTTGAGGTTGGGAGTTTGTTGAGGTTGGTCGTGTGTTGAGGTTGGTAGTTTGTTGAGGTTGGGAGTTTATTGAGGTTGGGAGTTTGTTGAGGTTGGGAGTGTGTTGAGGTTGGGAGTGTGTTGAAGTTGGTAGTGTGTTGTAGTTGGTAGTGTGTTGTGGTTGGTAGTGTGTTGAGGTTGGGAGTGTGTTGAGGTTTGAAGTGTGTTGAGGTTAGTTGTGTGTTGAGGCTGGGAGTGTGCTGAGGCTGGGAGTGTGTTGAGGTTCGGAGTGTGTTGAGGTTGGGAGAGTGTTGAGGTTGGGAGAGTGTTGAGGTTGGGAGTGTGTTTAGGTTGGGAGTGTGTTTAGGTTGGGAGTGTGTTGAGGTTGGGAGTGTGTTGAGGCTGTGAGTGTGTTGAGGTTCGGAGTGTGTTGAGGCTGGGAGTGTGTTGAGGTTGGGAGTGTGTTGAGGCTGGGAGTGTGTTGAGGTTGGGAGTGTGTTGAGGATGGGAGTGTGTTGAGGATGGTAGTGTGTTGAGGATGGGAGTGTGTTGAGGATGGGAGTGTGTTGAGGATGGGAGTGTGTTGAGGCTTGGAGTGTGTTGAGGCTGGGAGTGTGTTGAGGCTGGGAGTGTGTTGAGGCTGGGAGTGTGTTGAGGCTGGGAGTGTGTTGAGGCTGGGAGTGTGTTGAGGCTGCGAGTGTGTTGAGGCTGCGAGTGTGTTGAGGCTGCGAGTGTTTTGAGGCTGGGAGTGTGTTGAGGTTGGGAGTGTGTTGAAGGCTGGGAGTGTGTTGAGGTTGGTAGTGTGTTGTGGTTTGTAGTGTCTTGTAGTTGGAAGTGTGTTGTGGGTTGAAATGTGTTGTGGTTGATTGTGTGTTGATGTTGGTGGTGTGTTGAGGTTGGTAGTGTGTTGAGGGTGGGAGTGTGTTGAGGTTGGAAGTGTGTTGAGGTTGGAAGTGTGTTGAGGTTGGAAGTGTGTTGAGGTTGGGAGTGTGTTGAGGTTGGGAGTGTGTTGTAGTTGGAAGTGTGTTGTGGGTGGACGTGTGTTGTGGGTTGAAGTGTGTTGTGGGTTGAAGTGTGTTGTGGTTGGTAGTGTGTTGTGGTTGATTGTGTGTTGATGTTGGTGGTGTGTTGAGGTTGGTAGTGTTCTGTGGTTGGGAGTTTGTTGTTGTTGTAGTGGGTTGAGGTTGGGAGAGTGTTGAGGTTGTCATTGTGTTGGGGATATGAATGTGTTGTGGATGGAAGTGTGTTGTGGTTGGTAGTCTGTTGAGGTTGGGAGTGTGTTGAGGTTGGTAGTGTGTTGTGGTTGGTAGTGTATTGAGGTTAGGAGTGCTTTGAGGTTGGTAGTGTTTAGTGGTTGTTAGTGTGTAGAGGTTGGGATTGTGTAGAGGTTGGTAGTTTTTTGTGGTTGGGAGAGTGTTGAAATTGGGAGTGTGTTGAGGTCGGGAGTGTGTTGAGGTCGGGAGTGTGTTGAGGTCGGGAGTGTGTTGAGGTTGGTAGTGTGTTGTGGTTGGTAGTGTGTTGTGGTTGGTAGTGTGTTGTGGTTGGTAGTGTGTTGTGGTTGGGAGTGTGTTGGGGGTGGTAGTGTGTTGAGGGTGGTAGTGTTTTGAGGCTGGGAGTGTGTTGAGGTTGGTAGTGTGTTGAGGTTAGTAGTGTGTTGAGGTTGGTAGTGTGTTGAGGTTGGTAGTGTGTTATAGTTGGTAGTGTGTTGCTGAGGTTCGTGGTGTGTAGTGGTTGGTAGTGTGTTGTGGTTGGTAGTGTGTTGTGGTTGATAGTGTGTTGTTGTTGGTAGTGTGTTGTGGTTGGTAGTGTGTTGTGGTTGGTAGTGTGTTGTGGTTGGTAGTGTGTTGTGGTTGGTAGTGTGTTGTAGTTGGTAGTGTGTTGAGGTTGGTAGTGTGTTGTGGTTGGTAGTGTGTTGTTGTTGGTAGTGTGTTGTAGTTGGTATGTGTTGTTGTTGGTAGTGTGTTGTAGTTGGTAGTGTGTTGAGGATGGTAGTGTGTTGAGGTTGGTAGTGTGTTGAGGTTGGTAGTGTGTTGAGGTTGGTAGTGTGTTGAGGTTGGTAGTGTGTTGTAGTTGGTAGTGTGTTGTGGGTGGTAGTGTGTTGAATTTGGTAGTGTGTTGTAGTTGGTAGTGTGTTGTAGTTGGTAGTGTGTTGTAATGGTAGTGTGTTGTTGAGGTTGGTAGTGTATTGTGGTTGGTAGTGCCTTGATATTAGTAGTGTGTTGTTGTTGGTAGTGTGTTGTAGTTGGTAGTGTGTTGATGTTGGTAGTGTGTATTGGATGGTAGTGTGTTGTGGATGTTAGTGTGTTGTGGTTGGTTTTGTGTTCAGGTTGGTAGAGTGTTGTGGTTGGTAGTGTGTTGAGGTTGGTTGTGTGTTGAGGTTGGGAGTGTGTTGTGGTTGAAAGTGTGTTGAGATTGGGAGTGTGTTGAGGTTGGGAGTGTGTTGAGTTTGGGAGTGTGTTGAGGGTGGGAGTGTGTTGAGGTTGGGAGTGTGTTGTGGTTGGGAGTGTGTTGAGGTTGGGAGTGTGTTGAGGTTGGGAGTGTGTTGAGGTTGGGAGTGTGTTGAGGTTGGGAGTGTGTTGAGGTTGGGAGTGTGTTGAGGTTAGGAGTGCTTTGAGGTTGGTAGTGTTTAGTGGTTGTTAGTGTGTAGTGGTTGGGATTGTGTAGAGGTTGGTAGTTTTTTGTGGTTGGGAGAGTGTTGAGGTTGGGAGTTTGTTGAGGTTGTTAGTGTGTTCAGGATAGGAGTGTGTTGAGGTTGGTCGTGTGTTGAGGTTGGTCGTGTGTTGAGGTTGGTCGTGTGTTGAGGTTGGTCGTGTGTTGAGGTTGGTCGTGTGTTGAGGTTGGTCGTGTGTTGAGGTTGGTAGTGTGTTGAGGTTGGGAGTGTGTTGAGGTTGGGAGTGTGATGAGGTTGGGAGTGTGTTGAGGGTGGGAGTGTGTTGAGGGTGGGAGTGTGTTGAGGTTGGGAGTGTGTTGAGGTTGGGAGTTTGTTGAGGTTGGTCGTGTGTTGAGGTTGGTCGTGTGTTGAGGTTGGTCGTGTGTTGAGGTTGGGAGTGTGTTGAGGTTGGGAGTGTGTTGAGGTTGGGAGTGTGTTGAGGTTGGGAGTGTGTTGAGGTTGGGAGTGTGTTGAAGTTAGTAGTGTGTTGTAGTTGGTAGTGTGTTGTGGTTGGTAATGTGTTGAGGTTGGGAGTGTGTTGAGGTTTGAAGTGTGTTGAGGTTAGTAGTGTGTTGAGGCTGGGAGTGTGTTGAGGTTGGGAGTGTGTTGAGGTTGGGAGTGTGTTGAGGTTGGGAGTGTGTTGAGGTTGGGAGTGTGTTGAGGTTGGGAGTGTGTTGAGGTTGGGAGTTTGTTGAGGTTGGTAGTGTGTTGAGGTTGGTCGTGTGTTGAGGTTGGTAGTTTGTTGAGGTTGGGAGTTTGTTGAGGTTGGGAGTGTGTTGAGGTTGGGAGTGTGTTGAAGTTGGTAGTGTGTTGTAGTTGGTAGTGTGTTGTGGTTGGTAGTGTGTTGAGGTTGGGAGTGTGTTGAGGTTTGAAGTGTGTTGAGGTTAGTAGTGTGTTGAGGCTGGGAGTGTGCTGAGGCTGGGAGTGTGTTGAGGTTCGGAGTGTGTTGAGGTTGGGAGAGTGTTGAGGTTGGGAGAGTGTTGAGGTTGGGAGTGTGTTTAGGTTGGGAGTGTGTTTAGGTTGGGAGTGTGTTGAGGTTGGGAGTGTGTTGAGGCTGTGAGTGTGTTGAGGTTCGGAGTGTGTTGAGGCTGGGAGTGTGTTGAGGTTGGGAGTGTGTTGAGGCTGGGAGTGTGTTGAGGTTGGGAGTGTGTTGAGGATGGGAGTGTGTTGAGGATGGTAGTGTGTTGAGGATGGTAGTGTGTTGAGGATGGGAGTGTGTTGAGGTTGGGAGTGTGTTGAGGCTGGGAGTGTGTTGAGGCTGGGAGTGTGTTGAGGCTGGGAGTGTGTTGAGGCTGGGAGTGTGTTGAGGCTTGGAGAGTGTTGAGGCTGGGAGTGTGTTGAGGCTGCGAGTGTGTTGAGGCTGCGAGTGTGTTGAGGCTGCGAGTGTGTTGAGGCTGCGAGTGTGTTGAGGCTGCGAGTGTGTTGAGGCTGCGAGTGTTTTGAGGCTGGGAGTGTGTTGAGGTTGGGAGTGTGTTGAAGGCTGGGAGTGTTTTGAGGTTGGTAGTGTGTTGAGGTTGGAAGTGTGTTGAGGTTGGAAGTGTGTTGAGGTTGGGAGTGTGTTGTGGTTGATTGTGTGTTGATGTTGGTGGTGTGTTGTGGTTGGTAGTGTTCTGTGGTTGGGAGTTTGTTGTTGTTGTAGTGGGTTGAGGTTGGGAGAGTGTTGAGGTTGTCATTGTGTTGGGGATATGAATGTGTTGTGGATGGAAGTGTGTTGTGGTTGGTAGTCTGTTGAGGTTGGGAGTGTGTTGAGGTTGGTAGTGTGTTGAGGGTGGGAGTGTGTTGAGGTTGGAAGTGTGTTGAGGTTGGAAGTGTGTTGAGGTTGGAAGTGTGTTGAGGTTGGGAGTGTGTTGAGGTTGGGAGTGTGTTGTAGTTGGAAGTGTGTTGTGGGTGGACGTGTGTTGTGGGTTGAAGTGTGTTGTGGTTGGTAGTGTGTTGTGGTTGATTGTGTGTTGATGTTGGTGGTGTGTTGAGGTTGGTAGTGTGTTGAGGGTGGGAGTGTGTTGAGGTTGGAAGTGTGTTGAGGTTGGAAGTGTGTTGAGGTTGGAAGTGTGTTGAGGTTGGGAGTGTGTTGAGGTTGGGAGTGTGTTGTGGTTTGTAGTGTCTTGTAGTTGGAAGTGTGTTGTGGGTGGACGTGTGTTGTGGGTTGAAGTGTGTTGTGGTTGATTGTGTGTTGATGTTGGTGGTGTGTTGAGGTTGGTAGTGTGTTGAGGGTGGGAGTGTGTTGAGGTTGGAAGTGTGTTGAGGTTGGAAGTGTGTTGAGGTTGGAAGTGTGTTGAGGTTGGAAGTGTGTTGAGGTTGGGAGTGTGTTGAGGTTGGGAGTGTGTTGTAGTTGGAAGTGTGTTGTGGGTGGACGTGTGTTGTGGGTTGAAGTGTGTTGTGGTTGGTAGTGTGTTGTGGTTGATTGTGTGTTGATGTTGGTGGTGTGTTGTGGTTGGTAGTGTTCTGTGGTTGGGAGTTTGTTGTTGTTGTAGTGGGTTGAGGTTGGGAGAGTGTTGAGGTTGTCATTGTGTTGGGGATATGAATGTGTTGTGGATGGAAGTGTGTTGTGGTTGGTAGTCTGTTGAGGTTGGGAGTGTGTTGAGGTTGGTAGTGTGTTGTGGTTGGTAGTGTATTGAGGTTAGGAGTGCTTTGAGGTTGGTAGTGTTTAGTGGTTGTTAGTGTGTAGAGGTTGGGATTGTGTAGAGGTTGGTAGTGTGTTGTGGTTGGTAGTGTGTTGTGGTTGGTAGTGTGTTGTGGTTGGTAGTGTGTTGTGGTTGGGAGTGTGTTGGGGGTGGTAGTGTGTTGGGGGTGGTAGTGTGTTGAGGGTGGTAGTGTTTTGAGGTTGGTAGTGTGTTGTGGTTGGTAGTGTGTTGTTGTTGGTAGTGTGTTGTAGTTGGTAGTGTGTTGTTGTTGGTAGTGTGTTGTAGTTGGTAGTGTGTTGTAGTTGGTAGTGTGTTGAGGATGGTAGTGTGTTGAGGTTGGTAGTGTGTTGAGGTTGGTAGTGTGTTGAGGTTGGTAGTGTGTTGAGGTTGGTAGTGTGTTGAGGTTGGTAGTGTGTTGTGGGTGGTAGTGTGTTGAATTTGGTAGTGTGTTGTAGTTGGTAGTGTGTTGTAGTTGGTAGTGTGTTGTTGAGGTTGGTACTGTATTGTGGTTGGTAGTGCCTTGATATTGGTAGTGTGTTGTTGTTGGTAGTGTGTTGTAGTTGGTAGTGTGTTGATGTTGGTAGTGTGCATTGGATTGTAGTGTGTTGTGGATGTTAGTGTGTTGTGGTTGGTTTTGTGTTCAGGTTGGTAGAGTGTTGTGGTTGGTAGTGTGTTGAGGTTGGTTGTGTGTTGAGGTTGGGAGTGTGTTGTGGTTGAAAGTGTGTTGAGATTGGGAGTGTGTTGAGGTTGGGAGTGTGTTGAGTTTGGGAGTGTGTTGAGTTTGGGAGTGTGTTGAGGTTGGGAGTGTGTTGAGGTTGGGAGTGTGTTGAGGTTGGGAGTGTGTTGAGGTTGGGAGTGTGTTGAGGTTGGGAGTGTGTTGAGGTTGGGAGTGTGTTGAGGTTGGGAGTGTGTTGAGGTTGGGAGTGTGTTGAGGTTGGGAGTGTGTTGAGGTTAGGAGTGCTTTGAGGTTGGTAGTGTTTAGTGGTTGTTAGTGTGTAGTGGTTGGGATTGTGTAGAGGTTGGTAGTTTTTTGTGGTTGGGAGAGTGTTGAGGTTGGGATTGTGTTGAGGTTGGGAGTGTGTTGTGGTTGATAGTGTGTAGAGGTTGGGATTGTGTAGAGGTTGGGAGTGTGTTGAGGTTGGGAGTGTGTTGAGGTTGGGAGTGTGTTGAGGTTGGGAGTGTGTTGAGGTTAGGAGTGTGTTGAGGTTGGGAGTGTGTTGAGGTTGGGAGTGTGTTTAGGTTGGGAGTGTGTTTAGGTTGGGAGTGTGTTTAGGTTGGGAGTGTGCTTAGGTTGGGAGTGTGTTGAGGCTGGGAGTGTGTTGAGGCTGGGAGTGTGTTGAGGCTGGGAGTGTGTTGAGGCTGGGAGTGTGTTGAGGCTGCGAGTGTGTTGAGGCTGCGAGTGTGTTGAGGTTGGGAGTGTGTTGAAGGCTGGGAGTGTGTTGAGGTTGGTAGTGTGTTGTGGTTGGTAGTGTCTTGTAGTTGGAAGTGTGTTGTGGGTGGACGTGTGTTGTGGGTTGAAGTGTGTTGTGGTTGGTAGTGTGTTGTGGTTGATTGTGTGTTGATGTTGGTGGTGTGTTGAGGTTGGTAGTGTGTTGAGGTTGGGAGTGTGTTGAGGTTGGAAGTGTGTTGAGGTTGGAAGTGTGTTGAGGTTGGAAGTGTGTTGAGGTTGGGAGTGTGTTGAGGTTGGGAGTGTGTTGAGGTTGGGAGTGTGTTGTAGTTGGAAGTGTGTTGTGGGTGGACGTGTGTTGAGGGTTGAAGTGTGTTGTGGTTGATTGTGTGTTGATGTTGGTGGTGTGTTGAGGTTGGTAGTGTTCTGTAGTTGGGAGTTTGTTGTTGTTGTAGTGGGTTGAGGTTGGGAGAGTGTTGAGGTTGTCATTGTGTTGGGGATATGAACGTGTTGTGGATGGAAGTGTGTTGTGGTTGGTAGTCTGTTGAGGTTGGGAGTGTGTTGAGGTTGGTAGTGTGTTGTGGTTGGTAGTGTATTGAGGTTAGGAGTGCTTTGAGGTTGGTAGTGTTTAGTGGTTGTTAGTGTGTAGAGGTTGGGATTGTGTAGAGGTTGGTAGTTTTTTGTGGTTGGGAGAGTGTTGAAATTGGGAGTGTGTTGAGGTCGGGGGTGTGTTGAGGTCGGGAGTGTGTTGAGGTTGGGAGTGTGTTGAGGTTGGGAGTGTGTTGAGGTTGGTAGTGTGTTGTGGTTGGTAGTGTGTTGTGGTTGGTAGTGTGTTGTGGTTGGTAGTGTGTTGTGGTTGGGAGTGTGTTGGGGGTGGTAGTGTGTTGAGGGTGGTAGTGTTTTGAGGCTGGGAGTGTGTTGAGGTTGGTAGTGTGTTGAGGTTAGTAGTGTGTTGAGGTTGGTAGTGTGTTGAGGTTGGTAGTGTGTTATAGTTGGTAGTGTGTTGCTGAGGTTCGTGGTGTGTAGTGGTTGGTAGTGTGTTGTGGTTGGTAGTGTGTTGTGGTTGGTAGTGTGTTGTTGTTGGTAGTGTGTTGTGGTTGGTAGTGTGTTGTGGTTGGTAGTGTGTTGTGGTTGGTAGTGTGTTGTAGTTGGTAGTGTGTTGAGGTTGGTAGTGTGTTGTGGTTGGTAGTGTGTTGTTGTTGGTAGTGTGTTGTAGTTGGTAGTGTGTCGTGGTTGGTAGTGTGTTGAGGTTGGGAGTGTGTTGAGGTTTGAAGTGTGTTGAGGTTAGTAGTGTGTTGAGGCTAGGAGTGTGTTGAGGCTGGGAGTGTGTTGAGGTTGGGAGTGTGTTGAGGTTGGGAGTGTGTTGAGGTTGGGAGTGTGTTGAGGTTGGGAGTTTGTTGAGGTTGGTCGTGTGTTGAGGTTGGTAGTTTGTTGAGGTTGGGAGTTTATTGAGGTTGGGAGTTTGTTGAGGTTGGGAGTGTGTTGAGGTTGGGAGTGTGTTGAAGTTGGTAGTGTGTTGTAGTTGGTAGTGTGTTGTGGTTGGTAGTGTGTTGAGGTTGGGAGTGTGTTGAGGTTTGAAGTGTGTTGAGGTTAGTTGTGTGTTGAGGCTGGGAGTGTGCTGAGGCTGGGAGTGTGTTGAGGTTCGGAGTGTGTTGAGGTTGGGAGAGTGTTGAGGTTGGGAGAGTGTTGAGGTTGGGAGTGTGTTTAGGTTGGGAGTGTGTTTAGGTTGGGAGTGTGTTGAGGTTGGGAGTGTGTTGAGGCTGTGAGTGTGTTGAGGTTCGGAGTGTGTTGAGGCTGGGAGTGTGTTGAGGTTGGGAGTGTGTTGAGGCTGGGAGTGTGTTGAGGTTGGGAGTGTGTTGAGGATGGGAGTGTGTTGAGGATGGTAGTGTGTTGAGGATGGGAGTGTGTTGAGGATGGGAGTGTGTTGAGGATGGGAGTGTGTTGAGGCTTGGAGTGTGTTGAGGCTGGGAGTGTGTTGAGGCTGGGAGTGTGTTGAGGCTGGGAGTGTGTTGAGGCTGGGAGTGTGTTGAGGCTGGGAGTGTGTTGAGGCTGCGAGTGTGTTGAGGCTGCGAGTGTGTTGAGGCTGCGAGTGTTTTGAGGCTGGGAGTGTGTTGAGGTTGGGAGTGTGTTGAAGGCTGGGAGTGTGTTGAGGTTGGTAGTGTGTTGTGGTTTGTAGTGTCTTGTAGTTGGAAGTGTGTTGTGGGTTGAAATGTGTTGTGGTTGATTGTGTGTTGATGTTGGTGGTGTGTTGAGGTTGGTAGTGTGTTGAGGGTGGGAGTGTGTTGAGGTTGGAAGTGTGTTGAGGTTGGAAGTGTGTTGAGGTTGGAAGTGTGTTGAGGTTGGGAGTGTGTTGAGGTTGGGAGTGTGTTGTAGTTGGAAGTGTGTTGTGGGTGGACGTGTGTTGTGGGTTGAAGTGTGTTGTGGGTTGAAGTGTGTTGTGGTTGGTAGTGTGTTGTGGTTGATTGTGTGTTGATGTTGGTGGTGTGTTGAGGTTGGTAGTGTTCTGTGGTTGGGAGTTTGTTGTTGTTGTAGTGGGTTGAGGTTGGGAGAGTGTTGAGGTTGTCATTGTGTTGGGGATATGAATGTGTTGTGGATGGAAGTGTGTTGTGGTTGGTAGTCTGTTGAGGTTGGGAGTGTGTTGAGGTTGGTAGTGTGTTGTGGTTGGTAGTGTATTGAGGTTAGGAGTGCTTTGAGGTTGGTAGTGTTTAGTGGTTGTTAGTGTGTAGAGGTTGGGATTGTGTAGAGGTTGGTAGTTTTTTGTGGTTGGGAGAGTGTTGAAATTGGGAGTGTGTTGAGGTCGGGAGTGTGTTGAGGTCGGGAGTGTGTTGAGGTCGGGAGTGTGTTGAGGTTGGTAGTGTGTTGTGGTTGGTAGTGTGTTGTGGTTGGTAGTGTGTTGTGGTTGGTAGTGTGTTGTGGTTGGGAGTGTGTTGGGGGTGGTAGTGTGTTGAGGGTGGTAGTGTTTTGAGGCTGGGAGTGTGTTGAGGTTGGTAGTGTGTTGAGGTTAGTAGTGTGTTGAGGTTGGTAGTGTGTTGAGGTTGGTAGTGTGTTATAGTTGGTAGTGTGTTGCTGAGGTTCGTGGTGTGTAGTGGTTGGTAGTGTGTTGTGGTTGGTAGTGTGTTGTGGTTGATAGTGTGTTGTTGTTGGTAGTGTGTTGTGGTTGGTAGTGTGTTGTGGTTGGTAGTGTGTTGTGGTTGGTAGTGTGTTGTGGTTGGTAGTGTGTTGTAGTTGGTAGTGTGTTGAGGTTGGTAGTGTGTTGTGGTTGGTAGTGTGTTGTTGTTGGTAGTGTGTTGTAGTTGGTATGTGTTGTTGTTGGTAGTGTGTTGTAGTTGGTAGTGTGTTGAGGATGGTAGTGTGTTGAGGTTGGTAGTGTGTTGAGGTTGGTAGTGTGTTGAGGTTGGTAGTGTGTTGAGGTTGGTAGTGTGTTGTAGTTGGTAGTGTGTTGTGGGTGGTAGTGTGTTGAATTTGGTAGTGTGTTGTAGTTGGTAGTGTGTTGTAGTTGGTAGTGTGTTGTAATGGTAGTGTGTTGTTGAGGTTGGTAGTGTATTGTGGTTGGTAGTGCCTTGATATTGGTAGTGTGTTGTTGTTGGTAGTGTGTTGTAGTTGGTAGTGTGTTGATGTTGGTAGTGTGTATTGGATGGTAGTGTGTTGTGGATGTTAGTGTGTTGTGGTTGGTTTTGTGTTCAGGTTGGTAGAGTGTTGTGGTTGGTAGTGTGTTGAGGTTGGTTGTGTGTTGAGGTTGGGAGTGTGTTGTGGTTGAAAGTGTGTTGAGATTGGGAGTGTGTTGAGGTTGGGAGTGTGTTGAGTTTGGGAGTGTGTTGAGGGTGGGAGTGTGTTGAGGTTGGGAGTGTGTTGTGGTTGGGAGTGTGTTGAGGTTGGGAGTGTGTTGAGGTTGGGAGTGTGTTGAGGTTGGGAGTGTGTTGAGGTTGGGAGTGTGTTGAGGTTGGGAGTGTGTTGAGGTTAGGAGTGCTTTGAGGTTGGTAGTGTTTAGTGGTTGTTAGTGTGTAGTGGTTGGGATTGTGTAGAGGTTGGTAGTTTTTTGTGGTTGGGAGAGTGTTGAGGTTGGGAGTTTGTTGAGGTTGTTAGTGTGTTCAGGATAGGAGTGTGTTGAGGTTGGTCGTGTGTTGAGGTTGGTCGTGTGTTGAGGTTGGTCGTGTGTTGAGGTTGGTCGTGTGTTGAGGTTGGTCGTGTGTTGAGGTTGGTCGTGTGTTGAGGTTGGTAGTGTGTTGAGGTTGGGAGTGTGTTGAGGTTGGGAGTGTGATGAGGTTGGGAGTGTGTTGAGGGTGGGAGTGTGTTGAGGGTGGGAGTGTGTTGAGGTTGGGAGTGTGTTGAGGTTGGGAGTTTGTTGAGGTTGGTCGTGTGTTGAGGTTGGTCGTGTGTTGAGGTTGGTCGTGTGTTGAGGTTGGGAGTGTGTTGAGGTTGGGAGTGTGTTGAGGTTGGGAGTGTGTTGAGGTTGGGAGTGTGTTGAGGTTGGGAGTGTGTTGAAGTTAGTAGTGTGTTGTAGTTGGTAGTGTGTTGTGGTTGGTAATGTGTTGAGGTTGGGAGTGTGTTGAGGTTTGAAGTGTGTTGAGGTTAGTAGTGTGTTGAGGCTGGGAGTGTGTTGAGGTTGGGAGTGTGTTGAGGTTGGGAGTGTGTTGAGGTTGGGAGTGTGTTGAGGTTGGGAGTGTGTTGAGGTTGGGAGTGTGTTGAGGTTGGGAGTTTGTTGAGGTTGGTAGTGTGTTGAGGTTGGTCGTGTGTTGAGGTTGGTAGTTTGTTGAGGTTGGGAGTTTGTTGAGGTTGGGAGTGTGTTGAGGTTGGGAGTGTGTTGAAGTTGGTAGTGTGTTGTAGTTGGTAGTGTGTTGTGGTTGGTAGTGTGTTGAGGTTGGGAGTGTGTTGAGGTTTGAAGTGTGTTGAGGTTAGTAGTGTGTTGAGGCTGGGAGTGTGCTGAGGCTGGGAGTGTGTTGAGGTTCGGAGTGTGTTGAGGTTGGGAGAGTGTTGAGGTTGGGAGAGTGTTGAGGTTGGGAGTGTGTTTAGGTTGGGAGTGTGTTTAGGTTGGGAGTGTGTTGAGGTTGGGAGTGTGTTGAGGCTGTGAGTGTGTTGAGGTTCGGAGTGTGTTGAGGCTGGGAGTGTGTTGAGGTTGGGAGTGTGTTGAGGCTGGGAGTGTGTTGAGGTTGGGAGTGTGTTGAGGATGGGAGTGTGTTGAGGATGGTAGTGTGTTGAGGATGGTAGTGTGTTGAGGATGGGAGTGTGTTGAGGTTGGGAGTGTGTTGAGGCTGGGAGTGTGTTGAGGCTGGGAGTGTGTTGAGGCTGGGAGTGTGTTGAGGCTGGGAGTGTGTTGAGGCTGGGAGAGTGTTGAGGCTGGGAGTGTGTTGAGGCTGCGAGTGTGTTGAGGCTGCGAGTGTGTTGAGGCTGCGAGTGTGTTGAGGCTGCGAGTGTGTTGAGGCTGCGAGTGTGTTGAGGCTGCGAGTGTTTTGAGGCTGGGAGTGTGTTGAGGTTGGGAGTGTGTTGAAGGCTGGGAGTGTTTTGAGGTTGGTAGTGTGTTGAGGTTGGAAGTGTGTTGAGGTTGGAAGTGTGTTGAGGTTGGGAGTGTGTTGTGGTTGATTGTGTGTTGATGTTGGTGGTGTGTTGTGGTTGGTAGTGTTCTGTGGTTGGGAGTTTGTTGTTGTTGTAGTGGGTTGAGGTTGGGAGAGTGTTGAGGTTGTCATTGTGTTGGGGATATGAATGTGTTGTGGATGGAAGTGTGTTGTGGTTGGTAGTCTGTTGAGGTTGGGAGTGTGTTGAGGTTGGTAGTGTGTTGAGGGTGGGAGTGTGTTGAGGTTGGAAGTGTGTTGAGGTTGGAAGTGTGTTGAGGTTGGAAGTGTGTTGAGGTTGGGAGTGTGTTGAGGTTGGGAGTGTGTTGTAGTTGGAAGTGTGTTGTGGGTGGACGTGTGTTGTGGGTTGAAGTGTGTTGTGGTTGGTAGTGTGTTGTGGTTGATTGTGTGTTGATGTTGGTGGTGTGTTGAGGTTGGTAGTGTGTTGAGGGTGGGAGTGTGTTGAGGTTGGAAGTGTGTTGAGGTTGGAAGTGTGTTGAGGTTGGAAGTGTGTTGAGGTTGGGAGTGTGTTGAGGTTGGGAGTGTGTTGTGGTTTGTAGTGTCTTGTAGTTGGAAGTGTGTTGTTGGTGGACGTGTGTTGTGGGTTGAAGTGTGTTGTGGTTGATTGTGTGTTGATGTTGGTGGTGTGTTGAGGTTGGTAGTGTGTTGAGGGTGGAAGTGTGTTGAGGTTGGAAGTGTGTTGAGGTTGGAAGTGTGTTGAGGTTGGAAGTGTGTTGAGGTTGGAAGTGTGTTGAGGTTGGGAGTGTGTTGAGGTTGGGAGTGTGTTGTAGTTGGAAGTGTGTTGTGGGTGGACGTGTGTTGTGGGTTGAAGTGTGTTGTGGTTGGTAGTGTGTTGTGGTTGATTGTGTGTTGATGTTGGTGGTGTGTTGTGGTTGGTAGTGTTCTGTGGTTGGGAGTTTGTTGTTGTTGTAGTGGGTTGAGGTTGGGAGAGTGTTGAGGTTGTCATTGTGTTGGGGATATGAATGTGTTGTGGATGGAAGTGTGTTGTGGTTGGTAGTCTGTTGAGGTTGGGAGTGTGTTGAGGTTGGTAGTGTGTTGTGGTTGGTAGTGTATTGAGGTTAGGAGTGCTTTGAGGTTGGTAGTGTTTAGTGGTTGTTAGTGTGTAGAGGTTGGGATTGTGTAGAGGTTGGTAGTGTGTTGTGGTTGGTAGTGTGTTGTGGTTGGTAGTGTGTTGTGGTTGGTAGTGTGTTGTGGTTGGGAGTGTGTTGGGGGTGGTAGTGTGTTGGGGGTGGTAGTGTGTTGAGGGTGGTAGTGTTTTGAGGTTGGTAGTGTGTTGTGGTTGGTAGTGTGTTGTTGTTGGTAGTGTGTTGTAGTTGGTAGTGTGTTGTTGTTGGTAGTGTGTTGTAGTTGGTAGTGTGTTGTAGTTGGTAGTGTGTTGAGGATGGTAGTGTGTTGAGGTTGGTAGTGTGTTGAGGTTGGTAGTGTGTTGAGGTTGGTAGTGTGTTGTGGGTGGTAGTGTGTTGTGGGTGGTAGTGTGTTGTAGTTGGTAGTGTGTTGTAGTTGGTAGTGTGTTGTTGAGGTTGGTACTGTATTGTGGTTGGTAGTGCCTTGATATTGGTAGTGTGTTGTTGTTGGTAGTGTGTTGTAGTTGGTAGTGTGTTGATGTTGGTAGTGTGCATTGGATTGTAGTGTGTTGTGGATGTTAGTGTGTTGTGGTTGGTTTTGTGTTCAGGTTGGTAGAGTGTTGTGGTTGGTAGTGTGTTGAGGTTGGTTGTGTGTTGAGGTTGGGAGTGTGTTGTGGTTGAAAGTGTGTTGAGATTGGGAGTGTGTTGAGGTTGGGAGTGTGTTGAGTTTGGGAGTGTGTTGAGTTTGGGAGTGTGTTGAGGTTGGGAGTGTGTTGAGGTTGGGAGTGTGTTGAGGTTGGGAGTGTGTTGAGGTTGGGAGTGTGTTGAGGTTGGGAGTGTGTTGAGGTTGGGAGTGTGTTGAGGTTGGGAGTGTGTTGAGGTTGGGAGTGTGTTGAGGTTGGGAGTGTGTTGAGGTTAGGAGTGCTT
Source organism: Procambarus clarkii (assembly GCF_040958095.1). Taxonomy (NCBI): domain Eukaryota; kingdom Metazoa; phylum Arthropoda; class Malacostraca; order Decapoda; family Cambaridae; genus Procambarus; species Procambarus clarkii. The sequence continues at coordinate 177,273 of NW_027189303.1, read as the reverse complement.
TGAGGTTGGTAGTGTTTAGTGGTTGTTAGTGTGTAGTGGTTGGGATTGTGTAGAGGTTGGTAGTTTTTTGTGGTTGGGAGAGTGTTGAGGTTGGGATTGTGTTGAGGTTGGGAGTGTGTTGTGGTTGATAGTGTGTAGAGGTTGGGATTGTGTAGAGGTTGGGAGTGTGTTGAGGTTGGGAGTGTGTTGAGGTTGGGAGTGTGTTGAGGTTGGGAGTGTGTTGAGGTTAGGAGTGTGTTGAGGTTGGGAGTGTGTTGAGGTTGGGAGTGTGTTGATGTTGGGAATGTGTTGAGGTTGGGAGTGTGTTGAGTTTCGGAGTGTATTGAGGTTGGGAGTGTGTTGAGGTTGGGAGTGTGTTGAGGTGGGGTGTGTGTTGAGGTTGGAAGTGTGTTGTGGTTGGTAGTGTGTTGTGGTTGGTAGTGTGTTGTGGTTGGTAGTGTGTTGTGGTTGGGAGTGTGTTGTGGATGGGAGTGTGTTGAGGATGGGAGTGTGTTGAGGATGGGAGTGTGTTGAGGATGGGAGTGTGTTGTGGTTGGGAGTGTGTTGAAGGCTATGAGTGTGGGCTGGTTGGTAGTGTGTTGTGGTTGGTAGTGTAGTAGTTGGGAATGTGTTGAGATTAGTAGTGTGTTGGGGTTGGGAGTGTGTTGAGGTTAGTATTGTGTTGAGGTTTGTCGTGTGTTGAGGTTTGTCGTGTGTTGAGGTTTGTCGTGTGTTGAGGTTGGTAGTGTGTTGAGGTTGGGAGTGTGTTGAGGTTGGGAGTGTGTTGAGGTTGGGAGTGTGTTGAGGTTGGGAGTGTGTTGAGGTTGGGAGTGTGTTGAGGTTGGGAGTGTGTTGAGGTTGGGAGTGTGTTGAGGTTGGGAGTGTGTTGAGGTTGGGAGTGTGTTGTGGTTGGTAGTGTGATGTGGTTGGTAGTGTGTTGAGGTTGGGAGTGTGTTGAGGTTGGTAGTGTGTTGAGGTTGGGAGTGTGTTGAGGTTGGGAGTGTGTTGAGGTTGGGAGTGTGTTGAGGTTGGGAGTGTGTTGAGGTTGGGAGTGTGTTGAGGTTGGGAGTGTGTTGTGGTTGGGAGTGTGTTGTGGTTGGGAGTGTGTTGTGGTTGGTAGTGTGTTGAGGTTGGGAGTGTGTTGAGGTTGGGAGTGTGTTGAGGTTGGGAGTGTGTTGAGGCTGGGAGTGTGTTGAGGCTGGGAGTGTGTTGAGGCTGGGAGTGTGTTGAGGCTGGGAGTGTGTTGAGGCTGGGAGAGTGTTGAGGCTGGGAGTGTGTTGAGGCTGCGAGTGTGTTGAGGCTGCGAGTGTGTTGAGGCTGCGAGTGTGTTGAGGCTGCGAGTGTGTTGAGGCTGCGAGTGTGTTGAGGCTGCGAGTGTTTTGAGGCTGGGAGTGTGTTGAGGTTGGGAGTGTGTTGAAGGCTGGGAGTGTGTTGAGGTTGGTAGTGTGTTGTGGTTTGTAGTGTCTTGTAGTTGGAAGTGTGTTGTGGGTGGACGTGTGTTGTGGGTTGAAGTGTGTTGTGGTTGATTGTGTGTTGATGTTGGTGGTGTGTTGAGGTTGATAGTGTGTTGAGGGTGGGAGTGTGTTGAGGTTGGAAGTGTGTTTAGGTTGGAAGTGTGTTGAGGTTGGAAGTGTGTTGAGGTTGGAAGTGTGTTGAGGTTGGAAGTGTGTTGAGGTTGGAAGTGTGTTGAGGTTGGGAGTGTGTTGAGGTTGGGAGTGTGTTGTAGTTGGAAGTGTGTTGTGGGTGGACGTGTGTTGTGGGTTGAAGTGTGTTGTGGTTGGTAGTGTGTTGTGGTTGATTGTGTGTTGATGTTGGTGGTGTGTTGTGGTTGGTAGTGTTCTGTGGTTGGGAGTTTGTTGTTGTTGTAGTGGGTTGAGGTTGGGAGAGTGTTGAGGTTGTCATTGTGTTGGGGATATGAATGTGTTGTGGATGGAAGTGTGTTGTGGTTGGTAGTGTGTTGAGGTTGGGAGTGTGTTGAGGTTGGTAGTGTGTTGTGGTTGGTAGTGTATTGAGGTTAGGAGTGCTTTGAGGTTGGTAGTGTTTAGTGGTTGTTAGTGTGTAGAGGTTGGGATTGTGTAGAGGTTGGTAGTGTGTTGTGGTTGGTAGTGTGTTGTGGTTGGTAGTGTGTTGTGGTTGGTAGTGTGTTGTGGTTGGTAGTGTGTTGTGGTTGGGAGTGTGTTGGGGGTGGTAGTGCGTTGGGGGTGGTAGTGTGTTGAGGGTGGTAGTGTTTTGAGGTTGGTAGTGTGTTTTGGTTGGTAGTGTGTTGTAGTTGGTAGTGTGTTGAGGTTGGTAGTGTGTTGTGGTTGGTAGTGTGTTGTTGTTGGTAGTGTGTTGTAGTTGGTAGTGTGTTGTTGTTGGTAGTGTGTTGTAGTTGGTAGTGTGTTGTAGTTGGTAGTGTGTTGAGGATGGTAGTGTGTTGAGGTTGGTAGTGTGTTGAGGTTGGTAGTGTGTTGAGGTTGGTAGTGTGTTGAGGTTGGTAGTGTGTTGAGGTTGGTAGTGTGTTGTGGGTGGTAGTGTGTTGAATTTGGTAGTGTGTTGTAGTTGGTAGTGTGTTGTAGTTGGTAGTGTGTTGTTGAGGTTGGTAGTGTATTGTGGTTGGTAGTGCCTTGATATTGGTAGTGTGTTGTTGTTGGTAGTGTGTTGTAGTTGGTAGTGTGTTGATGTTGGTAGTGTGCATTGGATTGTAGTGTGTTGTGGATGTTAGTGTGTTGTGGTTGGTTTTGTGTTCAGGTTGGTAGAGTGTTGTGGTTGGTAGTGTGTTGAGGTTGGGAGTGTGTTGTGGTTGAAAGTGTGTTGAGATTGGGAGTGTGTTGAGGTTGGGAGTGTGTTGAGTTTGGGAGTGTGTTGAGGTTGGGAGTGTGTTGAGGTTGGGAGTGTGTTGAGGTTGGGAGTGTGTTGAGGTTGGGAGTGTGTTGAGGTTGGGAGTGTGTTGAGGTTGGGAGTGTGTTGAGGTTGGGAGTGTGTTGAGTTTCGGGGTGTATTGAGGTTGGGAGTGTGTTGAGGTTGGGAGTGTGTTGAGGTTGGGAGTGTGTTGAGGTTGAGATTGTTTAGAGGTTGGTAGTTTTTTGTGGTTGGGAGAGTGTTGAGGTTGGGATTGTGTTGAGGTTGGGAGTGTGTTGTGGTTGATAGTTTGTAGAGGTTGGGATTGTGTAGAGGTTGGGATTGTGTAGAGGTTGGGAGTGTGTTGAGGTTGGGAGTGTGTTGAGGTTGGGAGTGTGTTGAGGTTAGGAGTGTGTTGAGGTTGGGAGTGTGTTGAGGTTGGGAGTGTGTTGATGTTGGGAATGTGTTGAGGTTGGGAGTGTGTTGAGTTTCGGAGTGTATTGAGGTTGGGAGTGTGTTGAGGTTGGGAGTGTGTTGAGGTGGGGTGTGTGTTGAGGTTGGAAGTGTGTTGTGGTTGGTAGTGTGTTGTGGTTGGTAGTGTGTTGTGGTTGGTAGTGTGTTGTGGTTGGGAGTGTGTTGTGGTTGGGAGTGTGTTGAGGATGGGAGTGTGTTGAGGATGGGAGTGTGTTGTGGTTGGGAGTGTGTTCAAGGCTATGAGTGTGGGCTGGTTGGTAGTGTGTTGTGGTTGGTAGTGTAGTAGTTGGGAATGTGTTGAGATTAGTAGTGTGTTGGGGTTGGGAGTGTGTTGAGGTTAGTATTGTGTTGAGGTTTGTCGTGTGTTGAGGTTTGTCGTGTGTTGAGGTTGGTAGTGTGTTGAGGTTGGGAGTGTGTTGAGGTTGGGAGTGTGTTGAGGTTGGGAGTGTGTTGAGGTTGGGAGTGTGTTGAGGTTGGGAGTGTGTTGAGGTTGGGAGTGTGTTGAGGTTGGGAGTGTGTTGAGGTTGGGAGTGTGTTGAGGTTGGGAGTGTGTTGAGGTTGGGAGTGTGTTGAGGTTGGGAGTGTGTTGAGGTTGGGAGTGTGTTGAGGTTGGGAGTGTGTTGAGGTTGGGAGTGTGTTGAGGTTGGGAGTGTGTTGAGGTTGGGAGTGTGTTGAGGTTGGGAGTGTGTTGTGGTTGGTAGTGTGATGTGGTTGGTAGTGTGTTGAGGTTGGGAGTGTGTTGAGGTTGGTAGTGTGTTGAGGTTGGGAGTGTGTTGAGGTTGGGAGTGTGTTGAGGTTGGGAGTGTGTTGAGGTTGGTAGTGTGTTGAGGTTGGGAGTGTGTTTAGGTTGGGAGTGTGTTTAGGTTGGGAGTGTGTTGAGGTTGGGAGTGTGTTGAGGCTGGGAGTGTGTTGAGGTTGGGAGTGTGTTGAGGCTGGGAGTGTGTTGAGGTTGGGAGTGTGTTGAGGCTGGGAGTGTGTTGAGGTTCGGAGTGTGTTGAGGTTGGGAGAGTGTTGAGGTTGGGAGTGTGTTTAGGTTGGGAGTGTGTTGAGGTTGGGAGTGTGTTGAGGTTGGGAGTGTGTTGAGGTTGGGAGTGTGTTGAGGTTGGGAGTGTGTTGAGGATGGTAGTGTGTTGAGGATGGGAGTGTGTTGAGGTTGGGAGTGTGTTGAGGTTGGGAGTGTGTTGAGGTTGGGAGTGTGTTGTGGTTGGTAGTGTGTTGAGGTTGGGAGTGTGTTGAGGCTGGGAGTGTGTTGAGGCTGAAAGTGTGTTGAGGCTGGGAGTGTGTTGAGGCTGGGAGTGTGTTGAGGCTGGGAGTGTGTTGAGGCTGGGAGTGTGTTGAGGCTGCGAGTGTGTTGAGGCTGGGAGTGTGTTGAGGTTGGGAGTGTGTTGAGGATGGGAGTGTGTTGAGGATGGGAGTGTGTTGTGGTTGGGAGTGTGTTGAGGCTGCGAGTGTGTTGAGGCTGCGAGTGTGTTGAGGCTGGGAGTGTGTTGAGGATGGGAGTGTGTTGAGGCTGGGAGTGTGTTGAGGCTGCGAGTGTGTTGAGGCTGCGAGTGTGTTGAGGCTGCGAGTGTGTTGAGGCTGCGAGTGTGTTGAGGCTGCGAGTGTGTTGAGGCTGCGAGTGTGTTGAGGCTGCGAGTGTGTTGAGGCTGCGAGTGTGTTGAGGCTGCGAGTGTGTTGAGGCTGCGAGTGTGTTGAGGCTGCGAGTGTGTTGAGGCTGCGAGTGTGTTGAAGCTGCGAGTGTGTTGAGGCTGGGAGTGTGTTGAAGGCTGGGAGTGTGTTGAAGGCTGGGAGTGTGTTGAGGTTGGTAGTGTGTTGTGGTTGGTAGTGTCTTGTAGTTGTTAGTGTGTTGTTGTTGGTAGTGTAGTAGTTGGGAGTGTGTTGAGATTAGTAGTGTGTTGGGGTTGGGAGTGTGTTGAGGTTAGTATTGTGTTGAGGTTTGTCGTGTGTTGAGGTTGGTAGTGTGTTGAGGCTGGTAGTGTGTTGAGGTTGGTAGTGTGTTGAGGTTGGTAGTGTGTTGAGGTTGGTAGTGTGTTGAGGCTGGTAGTGTGTTGAGGTTGGTATTGTGTTGAGGTTTGTCGTGTGTTGAGGTTGGGAGTGTGTTGAGGTTGGTAGTGTGTTGAGGCTGGTAGTGTGTTGAGGTTGGTAGTGTGTTGAGGTTGGTAGTGTGTTGAGGTTGGTAGTGTGTTGAGGTTGGTAGTGTGTTGAGGTTGGTAGTGTGTTGAGGTTGGTAGTGTGTTGAGGTTGGTAGTGTGTTGAGGTTGGTAGTGTGTTGAGGTTGGGAGTGTGTTGAGGTTGGGAGTGTGTTGAGGTTGGGAGTGTGTTGTGGGTGGACGTGTGTTGTGGGTTGAAGTGTGTTGTGGTTGGTAGTGTGTTGTGGTTGATTGTGTGTTGATGTTGGTGGTGTGTTGAGGTTGGTAGTGTTCTGTGGTTGGGAGTTTGTTGTTGTTGTAGTGGGTTGAGGTTGGGAGAGTGTTGAGGTTGTCATTGTGTTGGGGATATGAATGTGTTGTGGATGGAAGTGTGTTGTGGTTGGTAGGCTGTTGAGGTTAGGAGTGCTTTGAGGTTGGTAGTGTTTAGTGATTGTTAGTGTGTAGAGGTTGGGATTGTGTAGAGGTTGGTAGTTTTTTGTGGTTGGGAAAGTGTTGAGGTTGGGATTGTGTTGAGGTCGGGAGTGTGTTGAGGTTGGGAGTGTGTTGTGGTTGGGATTGTGTTGAAATTGGGAGTGTGTTGAGGTCGGGAGTGTGTTGAGGTCGGGAGTGTGTTGAGGTTGGGAGTGTGTTGAAGTTGGTAGTGTGTTGTGGTTGGTAGTGTGTTGTGGTTGGGAGTGTGTTGAGGGTGGTAGTGTGTTGAGGGTGGTAGTGTTTTGAGGTTGGGATTGTGATGTGGTTGGTAGTGTGTTGTTGAGGTTGGTAGTGTGTTGTGGTTGGTAGTGTGTTGTGGTTGGTAGTGTGTTGAGGTTGGGAGTGTGTTGAGGTTGGGAGTGTGTTGAGGTTGGGAGTGTGTTGAGGTTGGAAGTGTGTTGAGGTTGGAAGTGTGTTGAGGTTGGAAGTGTGTTGAGGTTGGAAGTGTGTTGAGGTTGGAAGTGTGTTGAGGTTGGAAGTGTGTTGAGGTTGGAAGTGTGTTGAGGTTGGGAGTGTGTTGAGGTTGGGAGTGTGTTGAGGTTGGGAGTGTGTTGTAGTTGGAAGTGTGTTGTGGGTGGACGTGTGTTGTGGGTTGAAGTGTGTTGTGGTTGGTAGTGTGTTGTGGTTGGTAGTGTGTTGTGGTTGGTAGTGTGTTGAGGTTGGGAGTGTGTTGAGGTTGGGAGTGTGTTGAGGTTGGAAGTGTGTTGAGGTTGGAAGTGTGTTGAGGTTGGAAGTGTGTTGAGGTTGGAAGTGTGTTGAGGTTGGAAGTGTGTTGAGGTTGGAAGTGTGTTGAGGTTGGAAGTGTGTTGAGGTTGGAAGTGTGTTGAGGTTGGAAGTGTGTTGAGGTTGGGAGTGTGTTGAGGTTGGGAGTGTGTTGAGGTTGGGAGTGTGTTGTAGTTGGAAGTGTGTTGTGGGTGGACGTGTGTTGTGGGTTGAAGTGTGTTGTGGTTGGTAGTGTGTTGTGGTTGGTAGTGTGTTGTGGTTGATTGTGTGTTGATGTTGGTGGTGTGTTGAGGTTGGTAGTGTTCTGTGGTTGGTAGTGTTCTGTGGTTGGGAGTTTGTTGTTGTTGGTAGTGTGTTGTTGTTGGTAGTGTGTTGTAGTTGGTAGTGTGTTGTAGTTGGTAGTGTGTTGAGGTTGGTAGTGTGTTGAGGTAGGTAGTGTGTTGTGGTTGGTAGTGTGTTGTTGTTGGTAGTGTGTTGTTGTTGGTAGTGTGTTGTTGTTGGTAGTGTGTTGTAGTTGGTAGTGTGTTGTGGTTGGTAGTGTGTTGTTGTTGGTAGTGTGTTGTTGTTGGTAGTGTGTTGAGGTTGGTAGTGTGTTGAGGTTGGTAGTGTGTTGAGGTTGGTAGTGTGTTGAGGTTGGTAGTGTGTTGAGGTTGGTAGTGTGTTGAGGTTGGTAGTGTGTTGAGGTTGGTAGTGTGTTGTAGTTGGTAGTGTGTTGTAGTTGGTAGTGTGTTGTGGGTGGTAGTGTGTTGAATTTGGTAGTGTGTTGTAGTTCGTAGTGTGTTGTAGTTGGTAGTGTGTTGTTGAAGTTGGTAGTGTATTGTGGTTGATTGTGTGTTGATGTTGGTGGTGTGTTGAGGTTGGTAGTGTTCTGTGGTTGGGAGTTTGTTGTTGTTGTAGTGGGTTGAGGTTGGGAGAGTGTTGAGGTTGTCATTGTGTTGGGGATATGAATGTGTTGTGGATGGAAGTGTGTTGTGGTTGGTAGTCTGTTGAGGTTGGGAGTGTGTTGAGGTTGGTAGTGTGTTGTGGTTGGTAGTGTATTGAGGTTAGGAGTGTTTTGAGGTTGGTAGTGTTTAGTGGTTGTTAGTGTGTAGAGGTTGGGATTGTGTAGAGGTTGGTAGTTTTTTGTGGTTGGGAGAGTGTTGAGGTTGGGATTGTGTTGAAATTGGGAGTGTGTTGAGGTCGGGAGTGTGTTGAGGTCGGGAGTGTGTTGAGGTCGGGAGTGTGTTGAGGTCGGGAGTGTGTTGAGGTCGGGAGTGTGTTGAGGTTGGTAGTGTGTTGTGGTTGGTAGTGTGTTGTGGTTGGGAGTGTGTTGGGGGTGGTAGTGTTTTGAGGTTGGGAGTGTGTTGAGGTTGGGAGTGTGTTGAGGTTGGTAGCGTGTTGAGGTTGGTAGTGTGTTATAGTTGGTAGTGTGTTGCTGAGGTTCGTGGTGTGTTGCTGAGGTTCGTGGTGTGTTGTGGTTGGTAGTGTGTTGTGGTTGGTAGTGTGTTGTGGTTGGTAGTGTGTTGTGGTTGGTAGTGTGTTGTGGTTGGTAGTGTGTTGTGGTTGGTAGTGTGTTGTGGTTGGTAGTGTGTTTTGGTTGGTAGTGTGTTGTAGTTGGTAGTGTGTTGTAGTTGGTAGTGTGTTGTAGTTGGTAGTGTGTTGTAGTTGGTAGTGTGTTGAGGATGGTAGTGTGTTGAGGTTGGTAGTGTGTTGAGGTTGGTAGTGTGTTGAGGTTGGTAGTGTGTTGTAGTTGGTAGTGGGTTGAGGTTGGTAGTGTGTTGAGGTTGGTAGTGTGTTGAGGTTGGTAGTGTGTTGAGGTTGGTAGTGTGTTGAGGTTGGTAGTGTGTTGAGGTTGGTAGTGTGTTGTAGTTGGTAGTGTGTTGTGGGTGGTAGTGTGTTGAATTTGGTAGTGTGTTGTAGTTGGTAGTGTGTTGTAGTTGGTAGTGTGTTGTTGAGGTTGGTAGTGTATTGTGGTTGGTAGTGCCTTGATGTTGGTAGTGCCTTGATGTTGGTAGTGTGTTGTTGTTGGTAGTGTGTTGTAGTTGGTAGTGTGTGTTTGAGGTTGGTAGTGTATTGTGGTTGGTAGTGTGTTGATGTTGGTTGTGTGTTGAGGTTGGGAGTGTGTTGTGGTTGGTAGTGTGTTGATGTTGGTTGTGTGTATTGGATGGTAGTGTGTTGTGGATGTTAGTGTGTTGTGGTTGGTTTTGTGTTCAGGTTGGTAGAGTGTTGTGGTTGGTAGTGTGTTGAGGTTGGTTGTGTGTTGAGGTTGGGAGTGTGTTGTGGTTGAGAGTGTGTTGAGATTGGGAGTGTGTTGAGGTTGGGAGTGTGTTGAGTTTGGGAGTGTGTTGAGGTTGGGAGTGTGTTGAGGTTGGGAGTGTGTTGAGGTTGGGAGTGTGTTGAGGTTGGGAGTGTGTTGAGGTTGGGAGTGTGTTGAGGTTGGGAGTGTGTTGAGGTTGGGAGTGTGTTGAGGTTGGGAGTGTATTGTGGTTGGTAGACTGTTGAGGGTGTCAGATTTTGAGGTTAGGAGTGCTTTGAGGTTGGTAGTGTTTAGTGGTTGTTAGTGTGTAGTGGTTGGGATTGTGTAGAGGTTGGTAGTTTTTTGTGGTTGGGAGAGTGTTGAGGTTGGGAGTGTGTTGTGGTTGATAGTGTGTAGAGGTTGGGAGTGTGTTGAGGTTGGGAGTGTGTTGAGGTTGGGAGTGTGTTGAGGTTAGGAGTGTGTTGATGTTGGGAGTGTGTTGATGTTGGGAGTGTGTTGATGTTGGGAGTGTGTTGTGGTTGGTAGTGTGTTGAAGTTGGGAGTGTGTTGAGGCTGGGAGTGTGTTGAGGCTGGGAGTGTGTTGAGGCTGGGAGTGTGTTGAGGCTGCGAGTGTGTTGAGGCTGGGAGTGTGTTGAGGATGGGAGTGTGTTGAGGTTGGGAGTGTGTTATAGTCGGTAGTGTGTTGTAGTTGGTAGTGTGTTGTGGTTGGTAGTGTGTTGAAGTTGGGAGTGTGTTGATGCTGGGAGTGTGTTGAGGCTGGGAGTGTGTTAAGGCTGGGAGTGTGTTGAGGCTGGGAGTGTGTTGAGGCTGGGAGTGTGTTGAGGCTGGGAGTGTGTTGAGGCTGGGAGTGTGTTGAGGCTGGGAGTGTGTTGAGGCTGGGAGTGTGTTGAGGCTGCGAGTGTGTTGAGGCTGCGAGTGTGTTGAGGCTGCGAGTGTGTTGAGGCTGGGAGTGTGTTGAGGTTGGGAGTGTGTTGAGGATGGGAGTGTGTTGTGGTTGGGAGTGTGTTGAGGCTGGGAGTGTGTTGAGGCTGCGAGTGTGTTGAGGCTGCGAGTGTGTTGAGGCTGGGAGTGTGTTGAGGATGGGAGTGTGTTGTGGTTGGGAGTGTGTTGAGGCTGGGAGTGTGTTGAGGCTGCGAGTGTGTTGAGGCTGCGAGTGTGTTGAGGCTGCGAGTGTGTTGAGGCTGCGAGTGTGTTGAGGCTGCGAGTGTGTTGAGGCTGGGAGTGTGTTGAGGTTGGGAGTGTGTTGTGGTTGGGAGTGTGTTGAAGGCTAGGAGTGTGTTGAGGCTGCGAGAGTGTTGAGGCTGGGAGTGTGTTGAAGGCTGGGAGTGTGTTGAGGTTGGTAGTGTGTTGTGGTTGGTAGTGTCTTGTAGTTGTTAGTGTGTTGTTGTTGGTAGTGTAGTAGTTGGGAGTGTGTTGAGATTAGTAGTGTGTTGGGGTTGGGAGTGTGTTGAGGTTAGTATTGTGTTGAGGTTTGTCGTGTGTTGAGGTTGGTAGTGTGTTGAGGCTGGTAGTGTGTTGAGGTTTGTAGTGTGTTGAGGTTGGTAGTGTGTTGAGGTTGGTAGTGTGTTGAGGCTGGTAGTGTGTTGAGGTTGGTAGTGTGTTGAGGCTGGTAGTGTGTTGAGGTTGGTATTGTGTTGAGGTTTGTCGTGTGTTGAGGTTGGGAGTGTGTTGAGGTTGGGAGTGTGTTGAGGTTGGTAGTGTGTTGAGGCTGGTAGTGTGTTGAGGTTGGTAGTGTGTTGAGGTTGGTAGTGTGTTGAGGTTGGGAGTGTGTTGAGGTTGGGAGTGTGTTGTGGGTGGACGTGTGTTGTGGGTTGAAGTGTGTTGTGGTTGGTAGTGTGTTGTGGTTGATTGTGTGTTGATGTTGGTGGTGTGTTGAGTTTGGTAGTGTTCTGTGGTTGGGAGTTTTTTGTTGTTGTAGTGGGTTGAGGTTGGGAGAGTGTTGAGGTTGTCATTGTGTTGGGGATATGAATGTGTTGTGGATGGAAGTGTGTTGTGGTTGGTAGGCTGTTGAGGTTAGGAGTGCTTTGAGGTTGGTAGTGTTTAGTGATTGTTAGTGTGTAGAGGTTGGGATTGTGTAGAGGTTGGTAGTTTTTTGTGGTTGGGAAAGTGTTGAGGTTGGGATTGTGTTGAGGTCGGGAGTGTGTTGAGGTTGGGAGTGTTTTGAAGTTGGTAGTGTGTTGTGGTTGGTAGTGTGTTGTGGTTGGGAGTGTGTTGAGGTTGGGAGTGTGTTGAGGGTGGTAGTGTTTTGAGGTTGGGATTGTGATGTGGTTGGTAGTGTGTTGTTGAGGTTGGTAAGGTGTTGTGGTTCGCAGTGTGTTATAGTTGGTAGTGTGTTGCTGAGGTTCGTGGTGTGTTGTGGTTGGTAGTGTGTTGTGGTTGGTAGTGTGTTGTGGTTGGTAGTGTGTTGTGGTTGGTAGTGTGTTGTGGTTGGTAGTGTGTTGTGGTTGGTAGTGTGTTGTGGTTGGTAGTGTGTTGTGGTTGGTAGTGTGTTGAGGTTGGTAGTGTGTTGAGGTTGGGAGTGTGTTGAGGTTGGGAGTGTGTTGAGGTTGGTAGTGTGTTGAGGTTGGGAGTGTGTTGAGGTTGGGAGTGTGTTATAGTCGGTAGTGTGTTGTAGTTGGTAGTGTGTTGTGGTTGGTAGTGTGTTGAAGTTGGGAGTGTGTTGAGGCTGGGAGTGTGTTGAGGCTGGGAGTGTGTTGAGGCTGGGAGTGTGTTGAGGCTGGGAGTGTGTTGAGGCTGGGAGTGTGTTGAGGCTGGGAGTGTGTTGAGGCTGGGAGTGTGTTGAGGCTGGGAGTGTGTTGAGGCTGCGAGTGTGTTGAGGCTGCGAGTGTGTTGAGGCTGGGAGTGTGTTGAGGTTGGGAGTGTGTTGAGGATGGGAGTGTGTTGTGGTTGGGAGTGTGTTGAGGCTGGGAGTGTGTTGAGGCTGCGAGTGTGTTGAGGCTGCGAGTGTGTTGAGGCTGCGAGTGTGTTGAGGCTGGGAGTGTGTTGAGGATGGGAGTGTGTTGTGGTTGGGAGTGTGTTGAGGCTGGGAGTGTGTTGAGGCTGCGAGTGTGTTGAGGCTGCGAGTGTGTTGAGGCTGCGAGTGTGTTGAGGCTGCGAGTGTGTTGAGGCTGGGAGTGTGTTGAGGTTGGGAGTGTGTTGTGGTTGGGAGTGTGTTGAAGGCTAGGAGTGTGTTGAGGCTGCGAGAGTGTTGAGGCTGGGAGTGTGTTGAAGGCTGGGAGTGTGTTGAGGTTGGTAGTGTGTTGTGGTTGGTAGTGTCTTGTAGTTGTTAGTGTGTTGTTGTTGGTAGTGTAGTAGTTGGGAGTGTGTTGAGATTAGTAGTGTGTTGGGGTTGGGAGTGTGTTGAGGTTAGTATTGTGTTGAGGTTTGTCGTGTGTTGAGGTTGGTAGTGTGTTGAGGCTGGTAGTGTGTTGAGGTTGGTAGTGTGTTGAGGTTGGTAGTGTGTTGAGGTTGGGAGTGTGTTGAGGCTGGTAGTGTGTTGAGGTTGGTATTGTGTTGAGGTTTGTCGTGTGTTGAGGTTGGGAGTGTGTTGAGGTTGGGAGTGTGTTGAGGTTGGTAGTGTGTTGAGGCTGGTAGTGTGTTGAGGTTGGTAGTGTGTTGAGGTTGGTAGTGTGTTGAGGTTGGTAGTGTGTTGAGGTTGGGAGTGTGTTGAGGTTGGGAGTGTGTTGAGGTTGGGAGTGTGTTGTGGGTGGACGTGTGTTGTGGGTTGAAGTGTGTTGTGGTTGGTAGTGTGTTGTGGTTGATTGTGTGTTGATGTTGGTGGTGTGTTGAGGTTGGTAGTGTTCTGTGGTTGGGAGTTTGTTGTTGTTGTAGTGGGTTGAGGTTGGGAGAGTGTTGAGGTTGTCATTGTGTTGGGGATATGAATGTGTTGTGGATGGAAGTGTGTTGTGGTTGGTAGGCTGTTGAGGTTAGGAGTGCTTTGAGGTTGGTAGTGTTTAGTGATTGTTAGTGTGTAGAGGTTGGGATTGTGTAGAGGTTGGTAGTTTTTTGTGGTTGGGAAAGTGTTGAGGTTGGGATTGTGTTGAGGTCGGGAGTGTGTTGAGGTTGGGAGTGTTTTGAAGTTGGTAGTGTGTTGTGGTTGGTAGTGTGTTGTGGTTGGGAGTGTGTTGAGGTTGGGAGTGTGTTGAGGGTGGTAGTGTTTTGAGGTTGGGATTGTGATGTGGTTGGTAGTGTGTTGTTGAGGTTGGTAAGGTGTTGTGGTTCGTAGTGTGTTATAGTTGGTAGTGTGTTGTGGTTGGTAGTGTGTTGTGGTTGGTAGTGTGTTGTGGTTGGTAGTGTGTTGTGGTTGGTAGTGTGTTGTGGTTGGTAGTGTGTTGTGGTTGGTAGTGTGTTGTGGTTGGTAGTGTGTTGTGGTTGGTAGTGGGTTGAGGTTGGGAGTGTGTTGAGGTTGGGAGTGTGTTGAGGTTGGGAGTGTGTTGAGGTTGGAAGTGTGTTGAGGTTGGAAGTGTGTTGAGATTGGAAGTGTGTTGAGGTTGGAAGTGTGTTGAGGTTGGAAGTGTGTTGAGGTTGGAAGTGTGTTGAGGTTGGAAGTGTGTTGAGGTTGGAAGTGTGTTGAGGTTGGAAGTGTGTTGAGGTTGGAAGTGTGTTGAGGTTGGAAGTGTGTTGTGGTTGATTGTGTGTTGTGGTTGATTGTGTGTTGATGTTGGTGGTGTGTTGAGGTTGGTAGTGTTCTGTGGTTGGTAGTGTGTTGTAGTTGGTAGTGTGTTGTAGTTGGTAGTGTGTTGAGGTTGGTAGTGTGTTGAGGTTGGTAGTGTGTTGTGGTTGGTAGTGTGTTGTTGTTGGTAGTGTGTTGTTGTTGGTAGTGTGTTGTAGTTGGTAGTGTGTTGTGGTTGGTAGTGTGTTGTTGTTGGTAGTGTGTTGTTGTTGGTAGTGTGTTGTAGTTGGTAGTGTGTTGAGGATGGTAGTGTGTTGAGGTTGGTAGTGTGTTGAGGTTGGTAGTGTGTTGAGGTTGGTAGTGTGTTGAGGTTGGTAGTGTGTTGAGGTTGGTAGTGTGTTGAGGTTGGTAGTGTGTTGAGGTTGGTAGTGTGTTGAGGTTGGTAGTGTGTTGAGGTTGGTAGTGTGTTGAGGTTGGTAGTGTGTTGAGGTTGGTAGTGTGTTGAGGTTGGTAGTGTGTTGTAGTTGGTAGTGTGTTGTAGTTGGTAGTGTGTTGTAGTTGGTAGTGTGTTGTGGGTGGTAGTGTGTTGAATTTGGTAGTGTGTTGTAGTTGGTAGTGTGTTGTAGTTGGTAGTGTGTTGTTGAGGTTGGTAGTGTATTGTGGTTGATTGTGTGTTGATGTTGGTGGTGTGTTGAGGTTGGTAGTGTTCTGTGGTTGGGAGTTTGTTGTTGTTGTAGTGGGTTGAGGTTGGGAGAGTGTTGAGGTTGTCATTGTGTTGGGGATATGAATGTGTTGTGGATGGAAGTGTGTTGTGGTTGGTAGTCTGTTGAGGTTGGGAGTGTGTTGAGGTTGGTAGTGTGTTGTGGTTGGTAGTGTATTGAGGTTAGGAGTGTTTTGAGGTTGGTAGTGTTTAGTGGTTGTTAGTGTGTAGAGGTTGGGATTGTGTAGAGGTTGGTAGTTTTTTGTGGTTGGGAGAGTGTTGAGGTTGGGATTGTGTTGAAATTGGGAGTGTGTTGAGGTCGGGAGTGTGTTGAGGTCGGGAGTGTGTTGAGGTCGGGAGTGTGTTGAGGTCGGGAGTGTGTTGAGGTTGGTAGTGTGTTGTGGTTGGTAGTGTGTTGTGGTTGGGAGTGTGTTGGGGGTGGTAGTGTGTTGAGGGTGGTAGTGTTTTGAGGTGGGTAGCGTGTTGAGGTTGGTAGTGTGTTATAGTTGGTAGTGTGTTGCTGAGGTTCGTGGTGTGTTGCTGAGGTTCGTGGTGTGTTGTGGTTGGTAGTGTGTTGTGGTTGGTAGTGTGTTGTGGTTGGTAGTGTTGTGGTTGGTAGTGTGTTGTGGTTGGTAGTGTGTTGTGGTTGGTAGTGTGTTTTGGTTGGTAGTGTGTTGTAGTTGGTAGTGTGTTGTAGTTGGTAGTGTGTTGTAGTTGGTAGTGTGTTGAGGATGGTAGTGTGTTGAGGATGGTAGTGTGTTGAGGTTGGTAGTGTGTTGAGGTTGGTAGTGTGTTGAGGTTGGTAGTGTGTTGAGGTTGGTAGTGTGTTGTAGTTGGTAGTGTGTTGAGGTTGGTAGTGTGTTGAGGTTGGTAGTGTGTTGAGGTTGGTAGTGTGTTGAGGTTGGTAGTGTGTTGAGGTTGGTAGTGTGTTGAGGTTGGTAGTGTGTTGAGGTTGGTAGTGTGTTGAGGTTGGTAGTGTGTTGTAGTTGGTAGTGTGTTGTGGGTGGTAGTGTGTTGAATTTGGTAGTGTGTTGTAGTTGGTAGTGTGTTGTTGAGGTTGGTAGTGTATTGTGGTTGGTAGTGCCTTGATGTTGGTAGTGCCTTGATGTTGGTAGTGTGTTGTTGTTGGTAGTGTGTTGTAGTTGGTAGTGTGTGTTTGAGGTTGGTAGTGTATTGTGGTTGGTAGTGTGTTGATGTTGGTTGTGTGTTGAGGTTGGGAGTGTGTTGTGGTTGGTAGTGTGTTGATGTTGGTTGTGTGTATTGGATGGTAGTGTGTTGTGGATGTTAGTGTGTTGTGGTTGGTAGTGTGTTGAGGTTGGTTGTGTGTTGAGGTTGGGAGTGTGTTGTGGTTGATTGTGTGTTGAGATTGGGAGTGTGTTGAGGTTGGGAGTGTGTTGAGTTTGGGAGTGTGTTGAGGTTGGGAGTGTGTTGAGGTTGGGAGTGTGTTGAGGTTGGGAGTGTGTTGAGGTTGGGAGTGTGTTGAGGCTGGGAGTGTGTTGAGGCTGGGAGTGTGTTGAGGCTGCGAGTGTGTTGAGGCTGCGAGTGTGTTGAGGCTGGGAGTGTGTTGAGGTTGGGAGTGTGTTGAGGATGGGAGTGTGTTGTGGTTGGGAGTGTGTTGAGGCTGGGAGTGTGTTGAGGCTGCGAGTGTGTTGAGGCTGCGAGTGTGTTGAGGCTGGGAGTGTGTTGAGGATGGGAGTGTGTTGTGGTTGGGAGTGTGTTGAGGCTGGGAGTGTGTTGAGGCTGCGAGTGTGTTGAGGCTGCGAGTGTGTTGAGGCTGCGAGTGTGTTGAGGCTGCGAGTGTGTTGAGGCTGCGAGTGTGTTGAGGCTGGGAGTGTGTTGAGGTTGGGAGTGTGTTGTGGTTGGGAGTGTGTTGAAGGCTAGGAGTGTGTTGAGGCTGCGAGAGTGTTGAGGCTGGGAGTGTGTTGAAGGCTGGGAGTGTGTTGAGGTTGGTAGTGTGTTGTGGTTGGTAGTGTCTTGTAGTTGTTAGTGTGTTGTTGTTGGTAGTGTAGTAGTTGGGAGTGTGTTGAGATTAGTAGTGTGTTGGGGTTGGGAGTGTGTTGAGGTTAGTATTGTGTTGAGGTTTGTCGTGTGTTGAGGTTGGGAGTGTGTTGAGGCTGGAAGTGTGTTGAGGCTGGGAGTGTGTTGAGGCTGCGAGTGTGTTGAGGCTGCGAGTGTGTTGAGGCTGGGAGTGTGTTGAGGTTGGGAGTGTGTTGAGGATGGGAGTGTGTTGTGGTTGGGAGTGTGTTGAGGCTGGGAGTGTGTTGAGGCTGCGAGTGTGTTGAGGCTGCGAGTGTGTTGAGGCTGGGAGTGTGTTGAGGATGGGAGTGTGTTGTGGTTGGGAGTGTGTTGAGGCTGGGAGTGTGTTGAGGCTGCGAGTGTGTTGAGGCTGCGAGTGTGTTGAGGCTGCGAGTGTGTTGAGGCTGCGAGTGTGTTGAGGCTGCGAGTGTGTTGAGGCTGGGAGTGTGTTGAGGTTGGGAGTGTGTTGTGGTTGGGAGTGTGTTGAAGGCTAGGAGTGTGTTGAGGCTGCGAGAGTGTTGAGGCTGGGAGTGTGTTGAAGGCTGGGAGTGTGTTGAGGTTGGTAGTGTGTTGTGGTTGGTAGTGTCTTGTAGTTGTTAGTGTGTTGTTGTTGGTAGTGTAGTAGTTGGGAGTGTGTTGAGATTAGTAGTGTGTTGGGGTTGGGAGTGTGTTGAGGTTAGTATTGTGTTGAGGTTTGTCGTGTGTTGAGGTTGGTAGTGTGTTGAGGCTGGTAGTGTGTTGAGGTTGGTAGTGTGTTGAGGTTGGTAGTGTGTTGAGGTTGGTAGTGTGTTGAGGCTTGTAGTGTGTTGAGGTTGGTATTGTGTTGAGGTTTGTCGTGTGTTGAGGTTGGGAGTGTGTTGAGGTTGGGAGTGTGTTGAGGTTGGTAGTGTGTTGAGGCTGGTAGTGTGTTGAGGTTGGTAGTGTGTTGAGGTTGGTAGTGTGTTGAGGTTGGTAGTGTGTTGAGGTTGGTAGTGTGTTGAGGTTGGTAGTGTGTTGAGGTTGGGAGTGTGTTGAGGTTGGAAGTGTGTTGTGGGTGGACGTGTGTTGTGGGTTGAAGTGTGTTGTGGTTGGTAGTGTGTTGTGGTTGATTGTGTGTTGATGTTGGTGGTGTGTTGAGGTTGGTAGTGTTCTGTGGTTGGGAGTTTGTTGTTGTTGTAGTGGGTTGAGGTTGGGAGAGTGTTGAGGTTGTCATTGTGTTGGGGATATGAATGTGTTGTGGATGGAAGTGTGTTGTGGTTGGTAGGCTGTTGAGGTTAGGAGTGCTTTGAGGTTGGCAGTGTTTAGTGATTGTTAGTGTGTAGAGGTTGGGATTGTGTAGAGGTTGGTAGTTTTTTGTGGTTGGGAAAGTGTTGAGGTTGGGATTGTGTTGAGGTCGGGAGTGTGTTGAGGTTGGGAGTGTTTTGAAGTTGGTAGTGTGTTGTGGTTGGTAGTGTGTTGTGGTTGGGAGTGTGTTGAGGTTGGGAGTGTGTTGAGGGTGGTAGTGTTTTGAGGTTGGGATTGTGATGTGGTTGGTAGTGTGTTGTTGAGGTTGGTAAGGTGTTGTGGTTCGTAGTGTGTTATAGTTGGTAGTGTGTTGCTGAGGTTCGTGGTGTGTTGTGGTTGGTAGTGTGTTGTGGTTGGTAGTGTGTTGTGGTTGGTAGTGTGTTGTGGTTGGTAGTGTGTTGTGGTTGGTAGTGTGTTGTGGTTGGTAGTGTGTTGAGGTTGGTAGTGTGTTGAGGTTGGGAGTGTGTTGAGGTTGGGAGTGTGTTGAGGTTGGTAGTGTGTTGAGGTTGGGAGTGTGTTGAGGTTGGGAGTGTGTTATAGTCGGTAGTGTGTTGTAGTTGGTAGTGTGTTGTGGTTGGTAGTGTGTTGAAGTTGGGAGTGTGTTGAGGCTGGGAGTGTGTTGAGGCTGGGAGTGTGTTGAGGCTGGGAGTGTGTTGAGGCTGGGAGTGTGTTGAGGCTGGGAGTGTGTTGAGGCTGGGAGTGTGTTGAGGCTGGGAGTGTGTTGAGGCTGGGAGTGTGTTGAGGCTGGGAGTGTGTTGAGGCTGCGAGTGTGTTGAGGCTGCGAGTGTGTTGAGGCTGGGAGTGTGTTGAGGTTGGGAGTGTGTTGAGGCTGGGAGTGTGTTGAGGTTGGGAGTGTGTTGTGGTTGGGAGTGTGTTGTGGTTGGTAGTGTCTTGTAGTTGTTAGTGTGTTGTTGTTGGTAGTGTAGTAGTTGGGAGTGTGTTGAGATTAGTAGTGTGTTGGGGTTGGGAGTGTGTTGAGGTTAGTATTGTGTTGAGGTTTGTCGTGTGTTGAGGTTGGTAGTGTGTTGAGGCTGGTAGTGTGTTGAGGTTGGTAGTGTGTTGAGGTTGGTAGTGTGTTGAGGTTGGTAGTGTGTTGAGGTTGGTAGTGTGTTGAGGCTGGTAGTGTGTTGAGGTTGGTATTGTGTTGAGGTTTGTCGTGTGTTGAGGTTGGGAGTGTGTTGAGGTTGGGAGTGTGTTGAGGTTGGTAGTGTGTTGAGGCTGGTAGTGTGTTGAGGTTGGTAGTGTGTTGAGGTTGGTAGTGTGTTGAGGTTGGTAGTGTGTTGAGGTTGGTAGTGTGTTGAGGTTGGGAGTGTGTTGAGGTTGGGAGTGTGTTGTGGGTGGACGTGTGTTGTGGTTGATTGTGTGTTGATGTTGGTGGTGTGTTGAGGTTGGTAGTGTTCTGTGGTTGGGAGTTTGTTGTTGTTGTAGTGGGTTGAGGTTGGGAGAGTGTTGAGGTTGTCATTGTGTTGGGGATATGAATGTGTTGTGGATGGAAGTGTGTTGTGGTTGGTAGGCTGTTGAGGTTAGGAGTGCTTTGAGGTTGGTAGTGTTTAGTGATTGTTAGTGTGTAGAGGTTGGGATTGTGTAGAGGTTGGTAGTTTTTTGTGGTTGGGAAAGTGTTGAGGTTGGGATTGTGTTGAGGTCGGGAGTGTGTTGAGGTTGGGAGTGTTTTGAAGTTGGTAGTGTGTTGTGGTTGGTAGTGTGTTGTGGTTGGGAGTGTGTTGAGGTTGGGAGTGTGTTGAGGGTGGTAGTGTTTTGAGGTTGGGATTGTGATGTGGTTGGTAGTGTGTTGTTGAGGTTGGTAGTGTGTTGTGGTTGGTAGTGTGTTGTGGTTGGTAGTGTGTTGTGGTTGGTAGTGTGTTGTGGTTGGTAGTGTGTTGTGGTTGGTAGTGTGTTGAGGTTGGTAGTGTGTTGAGGTTGGGAGAGTGTTGAGGTTGGGAGTGTGTTGAGGTTGGGAGTGTGTTGAGGTTGGAAGTGTGTTGAGGTTGGAAGTGTGTTGAGGTTGGAAGTGTGTTGAGGTTGGAAGTGTGTTGAGGTTGGAAGTGTGTTGAGGTTGGAAGTGTGTTGAGGTTGGAAGTGTGTTGAGGTTGGAAGTGTGTTGTGGTTGATTGTGTGTTGTGGTTGATTGTGTGTTGATGTTGGTGGTGTGTTGAGGTTGGTAGTGTTCTGTGGTTGGTAGTGTGTTGTAGTTGGTAGTGTGTTGTAGTTGGTAGTGTGTTGAGGTTGGTAGTGTGTTGAGGTTGGTAGTGTGTTGTGGTTGGTAGTGTGTTGTTGTTGGCAGTGTGTTGTTGTTGGCAGTGTGTTGTTGTTGGTAGTGTGTTGTAGTTGGTAGTGTGTTGTGGTTGGTAGTGTGTTGTTGTTGGTAGTGTGTTGTTGTTGGTAGTGTGTTGTAGTTGGTAGTGTGTTGAGGATGGTAGTGTGTTGAGGTTGGTAGTGTGTTGAGGTTGGTAGTGTGTTGAGGTTGGTAGTGTGTTGAGGTTGGTAGTGTGTTGAGGTTGGTAGTGTGTTGAGGTTGGTAGTGTGTTGAGGTTGGTAGTGTGTTGAGGTTGGTAGTGTGTTGTAGTTGGTAGTGTGTTGTAGTTGGTAGTGTGTTGTGGGTGGTAGTGTGTTGAATTTGGTAGTGTGTTGTAGTTGGTAGTGTGTTGTAGTTGGTAGTGTGTTGTTGAGGTTGGTAGTGTATTGTGGTTGATTGTGTGTTGATGTTGGTGGTGTGTTGAGGTTGGTAGTGTTCTGTGGTTGGGAGTTTGTTGTTGTTGTAGTGGGTTGAGGTTGGGAGAGTGTTGAGGTTGTCATTGTGTTGGGGATATGAATGTGTTGTGGATGGAAGTGTGTTGTGGTTGGTAGTCTGTTGAGGTTGGGAGTGTGTTGAGGTTGGTAGTGTGTTGTGGTTGGTAGTGTATTGAGGTTAGGAGTGTTTTGAGGTTGGTAGTGTTTAGTGGTTGTTAGTGTGTAGAGGTTGGGATTGTGTAGAGGTTGGTAGTTTTTTGTGGTTGGGAGAGTGTTGAGGTTGGGATTGTGTTGAAATTGGGAGTGTGTTGAGGTCGGGAGTGTGTTGAGGTCGGGAGTGTGTTGAGGTCGGGAGTGTGTTGAGGTTGGTAGTGTGTTGTGGTTGGTAGTGTGTTGTGGTTGGGAGTGTGTTGGGGGTGGTAGTGTGTTGAGGGTGGTAGTGTTTTGAGGTGGGTAGCGTGTTGAGGTTGGTAGTGTGTTATAGTTGGTAGTGTGTTGCTGAGGTTCGTGGTGTGTTGCTGAGGTTCGTGGTGTGTTGCTGAGGTTCGTGGTGTGTTGTGGTTGGTAGTGTGTTGTGGTTGGTAGTGTGTTGTGGTTGGTAGTGTGTTGTGGTTGGTAGTGTGTTGTGGTTGGTAGTGTGTTTTGGTTGGTAGTGTGTTGTAGTTGGTAGTGTGTTGTAGTTGGTAGTGTGTTGTAGTTGGTAGTGTGTTGTAGTTGGTAGTGTGTTGTAGTTGGTAGTGTGTTGAGGATGGTAGTGTGTTGAGGATGGTAGTGTGTTGAGGTTGGTAGTGTGTTGAGGTTGGTAGTGTGTTGAGGTTGGTAGTGTGTTGAGGTTGGTAGTGTGTTGAGGTTGGTAGTGTGTTGTAGTTGGTAGTGTGTTGAGGTTGGTAGTGTGTTGAGGTTGGTAGTGTGTTGAGGTTGGTAGTGTGTTGAGGTTGGTAGTGTGTTGAGGTTGGTAGTGTGTTGAGGTTGGTAATGTGTTGAGGTTGGTAGTGTGTTGTAGTTGGTAGTGTGTTGTGGGTGGTAGTGTGTTGAATTTGGTAGTGTGTTGTAGTTGGTAGTGTGTTGTTGAGGTTGGTAGTGTATTGTGGTTGGTAGTGCCTTGATGTTGGTAGTGCCTTGATGTTGGTAGTGTGTTGTTGTTGGTAGTGTGTTGTAGTTGGTAGTGTGTGTTTGAGGTTGGTAGTGTATTGTGGTTGGTAGTGTGTTGATGTTGGTTGTGTGTTGAGGTTGGGAGTGTGTTGTGGTTGGTAGTGTGTTGATGTTGGTTGTGTGTATTGGATGGTAGTGTGTTGTGGATGTTAGTGTGTTGTGGTTGGTAGTGTGTTGAGGTTGGTTGTGTGTTGAGGTTGGGAGTGTGTTGTGGTTGATTGTGTGTTGAGATTGGGAGTGTGTTGAGGTTGGGAGTGTGTTGAGTTTGGGAGTGTGTTGAGGTTGGGAGTGTGTTGAGGTTGGGAGTGTGTTGAGGTTGGGAGTGTGTTGAGGTTGGGAGTGTGTTGAGGTTGGGAGTGTGTTGAGGTTGGGAGTGTGTTGAGGTTGGGAGTGTGTTGTGGTTGGTAGACTGTTGAGGGTGTCAGATTTTGAGGTTAGGAGTGCTTTGAGGTTGGTAGTGTTTAGTGGTTGGGATTGTGTAGAGGTTGGTAGTTTTTTGTGGTTGGGAGAGTGTTGAGGTTGGGATTGTGTTGTGGTTGATAGTGTGTAGAGGTTGGGATTGTGTAGAGGTTGCGAGTGTGTTGAGGTTGGGAGTGTGTTGAGGTTGGGAGTGTGTTGAGGTTAGGAGTGTGTTGTTGTTGGGAGTGTGTTGAGGTTGGGAGTGTGTTGAGGTTGGGAGTGTGTTGAGGTTGGGAGTGTGTTGAGGTTGGGAGTGTGTTGAGGTTGGGAGTGTGTTGTGGTTGGTAGACTGTTGAGGGTGTCAGATTTTGAGGTTAGGAGTGCTTTGAGGTTGGTAGTGTGTAGAGGTTGGGATTGTGTAGAGGTTGGTAGTTTTTTGTGGTTGGGAGAGTGTTGAGGTTGGGATTGTGTTGAAATTGGGAGTGTGTTGAGGTCGGGAGTGTGTTGAGGTCGGGAGTGTGTTGAGGTCGGGAGTGTGTTGAGGTTGGTAGTGTGTTGTGGTTGGTAGTGTGTTGTGGTTGGGAGTGTGTTGGGGGTGGTAGTGTGTTGAGGGTGGTAGTGTTTTGAGGTGGGTAGCGTGTTGAGGTTGGTAGTGTGTTATAGTTGGTAGTGTGTTGCTGAGGTTCGTGGTGTGTTGCTGAGGTTCGTGGTGTGTTGTGGTTGGTAGTGTGTTGTGGTTGGTAGTGTGTTGTGGTTGGTAGTGTGTTGTGGTTGGTAGTGTGTTGTGGTTGGTAGTGTGTTTTGGTTGGTAGTGTGTTGTAGTTGGTAGTGTGTTGTAGTTGGTAGTGTGTTGTAGTTGGTAGTGTGTTGTAGTTGGTAGTGTGTTGTAGTTGGTAGTGTGTTGAGGATGGTAGTGTGTTGAGGATGGTAGTGTGTTGAGGTTGGTAGTGTGTTGAGGTTGGTAGTGTGTTGAGGTTGGTAGTGTGTTGAGGTTGGTAGTGTGTTGAGGTTGGTAGTGTGTTGAGGTTGGTAGTGTGTTGTAGTTGGTAGTGTGTTGAGGTTGGTAGTGTGTTGAGGTTGGTAGTGTGTTGAGGTTGGTAGTGTGTTGAGGTTGGTAGTGTGTTGAGGTTGGTAGTGTGTTGAGGTTGGTAATGTGTTGAGGTTGGTAGTGTGTTGTAGTTGGTAGTGTGTTGTGGGTGGTAGTGTGTTGAATTTGGTAGTGTGTTGTAGTTGGTAGTGTGTTGTTGAGGTTGGTAGTGTATTGTGGTTGGTAGTGCCTTGATGTTGGTAGTGCCTTGATGTTGGTAGTGTGTTGTTGTTGGTAGTGTGTTGTAGTTGGTAGTGTGTGTTTGAGGTTGGTAGTGTATTGTGGTTGGTAGTGTGTTGATGTTGGTTGTGTGTTGAGGTTGGGAGTGTGTTGTGGTTGGTAGTGTGTTGATGTTGGTTGTGTGTATTGGATGGTAGTGTGTTGTGGATGTTAGTGTGTTGTGGTTGGTAGTGTGTTGAGGTTGGTTGTGTGTTGAGGTTGGGAGTGTGTTGTGGTTGATTGTGTGTTGAGATTGGGAGTGTGTTGAGGTTGGGAGTGTGTTGAGTTTGGGAGTGTGTTGAGGTTGGGAGTGTGTTGAGGTTGGGAGTGTGTTGAGGTTGGGAGTGTGTTGAGGTTGGGAGTGTGTTGAGGTTGGGAGTGTGTTGAGGTTGGGAGTGTGTTGAGGTTGGGAGTGTGTTGTGGTTGGTAGACTGTTGAGGGTGTCAGATTTTGAGGTTAGGAGTGCTTTGAGGTTGGTAGTGTTTAGTGGTTGGGATTGTGTAGAGGTTGGTAGTTTTTTGTGGTTGGGAGAGTGTTGAGGTTGGGATTGTGTTGTGGTTGATAGTGTGTAGAGGTTGGGATTGTGTAGAGGTTGCGAGTGTGTTGAGGTTGGGAGTGTGTTGAGGTTGGGAGTGTGTTGAGGTTAGGAGTGTGTTGTTGTTGGGAGTGTGTTGAGTTTGGTAGTGTGTTGAGATTGGGAGTGTGTTGAGGTTGGGAGTGTGTTAAGGTTGGGTTTGTGTTGAGGTTGGGAGTGTGTTGAGTTTGGGAGTGTGTTGAGGTTGGGAGTGTGTTGAGGTTGTGAGTGTGTTGAGGTTGGGAGTGTGTTGAGTTTGGGAGTGTGTTGAGGTTGGGAGTGTGTTGAGGTTGTGAGTGTGTTGTGGTTGGGAGTGTGTTGATGTTGGGAATGTGTTGAGGTTGGGAGTGTATTGAGGTTGGGAGTGTGTTGAGGTTGGGAGTGTGTTGAGGTGGGGTGTGTGTTGAGGTTGGAAGTGTGTTGTGGTTGGTAGTGTGTTGTGGTTGGTAGTGTGTTGTGGTTGGTAGTGTGTTGTGGTTGGTAGTGTGTTGTGGTTGGTAGTGTGTTGTGGTTGGTAGTGTGTTGTGGTTGGTAGTGTGTTGTGGTTGGTAGTGTGTTGTGTTTGGTAGTGTGTTGTGGTTGGGAGTGTGTTGAGGTTGGGAGTGTGTTGAGGATGGGAGTGTGTTGTGGTTGGGAGTGTGTTGAAGGCTATGAGTGTTGGCTGGTTGGTAGTGTGTTGTGGTTGGTAGTGTAGTAGTTGGGAATGTGTTGAGATTAGTAGTGTGTTGGGGTTGGGAGTGTGTTGAGGTTAGTATTGTGTTGAGGTTTGTCGTGTGTTGAGGTTGGAAGTGTGTTGAGGTTGGTAGTGTGTTGAGGTTGGTAGTGTGTTGAGGTTGGGAGTGTGTTGAAGTTGGGAGTGTGTTGAGGTTGGGAGTGTGTTGAGGTTGGGAGTGTGTTGAGGTTGGGAGTGTGTTGAGGTTGGGAGTGTGTTGAGGTTGGGAGTGTGTTGAGGTTGGGAGTGTGTTGAGGTTGGTAGTGTGTTGTAGTTGGTAGTGTGTTGAGGTTGGGAGTGTGTTGAGGTTAGTAGTGTGTTGAGGTTAGTAGTGTGTTGAGGTTGGTAGTGTGTTGAGGTTGGGAGTGTGTTGAGGTTGGGAGTGTGTTGAGGTTGGGAGTGTGTTGTAGTTGGTAGTGTGTTGAGGTTGGGAGTGTGTTGAGGTTGGGAGTGTGTTGTAGTTGGTAGTGTGTTGAGGTTGGGAGTGTGTTGAGGTTGGGAGTGTGTTGTGGTTGGTAGTGTGTTGTAGTTGGTAGTGTGTTGTAGTTGGTAGTGTGTTGAGGTTGGGAGTGTGTTGAGGTTTGTAGTGTGTTGAGGTTGGGAGTGTGTTGAGGTTGGGAGTGTGTTGAGGTTGGGAGTGTGTTGAGGTTGGGAGTGTGTTGAGGTTGGGAGTGTGTTGAGGTTGGGAGTGTGTTGAGGTTGGGAGTGTGTTGAGGTTGGGAGTGTGTTGAAGTTGGCAGTGTGTTGAGGTAGGGAGGTTGTGGAGGTTGGTAGTGTGTTGTGGTAGGAAGTGTGCTGTGGTTGATAGTGTGTTGTGTATGGAAGTGTCTTAATGTGTAGTGTGGTGAGGTTGGGAGTGTGTTGAAGGTGTTGGATATTTCCAGCATCGAATACAGCATTGTTGTATTCTCATTACTTATTACTAACCATACTAAATATTGTAGTAAGTAGAATTAACAACTCGTAGAATTCTCATGTACTAATAATTCATCTGTGCATTAGGCTAGAATTCTCACGTCACCTGACGCCAGTATTGCGTCAGATTTCTTTACAGTAAAACACATTATATTCAATTTGTGTGAGAATTAAATATGATTCTCCATAATTAAAGCATTCTGTATGACAACTAATTGCAGACGAATTGTTCTCTAACTAAAAGCCGAATAGAGCGTTAGAATCATAGTGTCTACCTCGCGATAGTGTTAACGTCATCAATGAATGCCATGGGGAGACATTAATTCCTCTCCCTTGTATATTTACTATTCTTAAATCGGTAAATAATAATATTTCGTTCCTCTAAATAATAAACCCGTCCAGTCTTTAAAGTTTCAAGTGCGAATGCGAGAAATATTAATGTTCGTGACAATAATTTGTGTTATGAACGTCGACTCGGCGTGGGTTGGAGGGACGCCATCCCCTTCAGTACGTACGCGGACACGTGCAGAGCCGAAAGGAGGCAGAACTGTGCTTACCGTACTCATAAAGGACGCCATTGCCCAGCAAATCGGGCAGGTGTTATTCATCCTCAGATGAAAGCCGCCACTGTGAGGCGTGAACGACCTTGCAGATAATATCTTCAACTAGTGCTGGTGTTAAATGAGGGACCCCTAGACTTGGTTCCTGACGACACGTGATCAGCCAGCTTGAAACGCATCACAATCCAGGATAAGTAAGTAAGTAATTATCAAAAGAAGGCACCAAACCGGGAAGGCTATGTAGCACCATCAAATACGCAAAATAATCAGAGGGCGCTAAATATCACCAAGGATGCCAATACGAGAACAAAAACGCATAAGGCGAACGATATCAAAAGTATCCGAGTCACCAAGAATTCTATCGAGGGACAGGTGACCGCGAGGGGCGGTCGGAAAGCAAGACACACGCTCGTCCTGGAAGTCAGGACATTCAAGAAGGACATGCACGACCGTAAGAGGGACAATGCAACTAGGACAATAAGGAGCAGGGCGGCGCTCCATCAAGTGACCATGGGTTAAGCGAGTATGGCCAATACGCAACCTCGCCAGAGCTGTTTCCCACCGCCGGTTACGGTGGAAGGAGGACGGCCACGAGGAAACACAACATTTAAGAGTACGTAGCTTGTTACCAGTAACAGACAACCAAGAAGCCTGCCAACGGGTAAGGACTGAGGAATGGATGACTGGGTAAAAGTCGGAATACGGAATGCCTTTACGAGAGATGGGACAAGAGCGGACAGCTTCCTTAGCGGCAGCATCCGCACGCTCATTTAAAGACACGCCAATATGGCTGGGAACCCAACAAAACTCAACCGACTTAAATTTACTGTGAACGAGAAACAGCCAATGCTGGATCTCGACAACTACTGGATGAACCGGATTAAAGCACCCGAGAGCCATGAGGGCACTACGAGAGTCAACAACAACCACAAAGGAAGACTGACAACGAGAAAGCAGGAGACGAAGAGCATAGAGAATAGCATAAAGTTCCGCTGTAAAGATGCTAGTCTCCGGAGGCAAGCGACACATATAAGTGCGATCAGGAAAAACAACAGAGTAGCCAACACCGTCCGCTGACTTAGACCCATCGGTGAAGACAGAAACGGAGCGGGAGTGAGAAGAAAAGTGCTCGAGGAAAAGGCGTTTTAGAACCGTAGGAGGGGTAAAAGCTTTAGTGATACGAGTCAAGGATGTACAAAACCGCGGAAGACGGACCCTCCACGGGGGCAAAGAAGGAACAACACGAGGAGAAACATCAGAAATACGAACGGAAAGAGAATCCTGTAGGCGAGATAACCGGACAGAAAGAGGGAGGTGGTGAAGAGGAACAGGAACCGCAGGAGGGGTAAAAGTTAAAGCACGACAGAGGCGAGAGGAAGGATGTTGCAAGGACCGCGCAAGATAGCGAAGACAGTAGCGATCACGGCGGTCCTGGAGAGACAGGAAGCCAGTGTCAACATACAAGCTAAGGATGGGAGTCGAACGAAAGGCACCAGAACTGAGGCGCAACCCAATATGGTGCAAAGCATCAAGACGGCGAAGAGTAGAAGGAGAAGCAGACGAGTAAGCAGGGCAACCATAATCGAGCTTAGACAGGACGAGAGAGGAATGTAAAGCAAGGAGAGTGCGCCTATCTGCCCCCCAAGAAGTATGGGACAAGACCCGAAGGAGGGTAAGGGCCTTAGAGCACTCAACACGGAGGTAAGAGATATGGGGAGACCAAGACAAACGAGTGTCAAGGAATAACCCCAAAAGCTTCGCGGAATCTTTGTATTCAAGGGGATGACCATAAAGTGACAAAGAGGGACGAAGAACAACCCGTTTCCGCGTAAAAGTCATGGCACAAGTCTTAGAAGTAGAGAACTTGAAGCCATGACCTGTGGCCCAAGACGACACGGCATCAATTGCAAGTTGAAGCCGGCGTTGAAGGAGAGGCGAATCATCACCCTGACAACAAAGGGTAAGATCATCGACATAGAGAGCGGAGAAGACACCAGAAGGAAGAGAGGAAAGAAGACCATTGAGGGCAACCAGAAAAAAGAGTAGTGCTCAGAACACTACCCTGGGGCACACCTTCGTATTGCTGAAAAGAGGGAGAGAGAGCGGTACCAAGGCGCACCCGAAAGGAACGACGAGAGAGGAAGCTGCGGAGAAAGAGAGGGAGATGACCACGAAGGCCAAAAGAATGAAGTTGAGATAGGATATGATAACGCCAAGTGGTGTCGTAAGCCTTTTCTAGGTCAAAAAGGACGGCAACAACGGAGGTCTTCGCAGCAAAAGCAGTACGAATATAGACCTCCAAGTTCACCAGGACATCTGTCGTGCTGCGGCACTTGCGGAAACCAAATTGAGAAGGGGAGAGGAGGTGATGGTGTTCCAGGAACCACATCAGACGAACGTTAACCATACGTTCAAAGAGTTTGCAGACACAACTTGTGAGAGCAATAGGGCGAAAGTCCTTAGGGGAAGTACCCAGAGACCCCGGTTTGCGAACAGGGAGGACAACGGCATCGAGCCAGTCCTCTGGGACTGACGACGACTCCCAGATCCGATTATACAGACTCAGTAAATACTGAGACGTGCTCGGAGGGAGATGGCGAAGCATCTCATAATGAATACCATCGGAGCCCGCCGCCGTAGAACCGCAGAGGGCCAGCGCAGACCGAAGTTCAGAGAGAGAGAAGGGATCATTATAGGGAAGCTGAAGATGAGTGCAGAAATCTAAAGGACGAGACTCAAGGACAGGTTTACGAAGAAGGAAAGATTGGGGAAGATGAAGACCAGAGCTAACAGAAGAAAAGTGGGAACCCAGTTCGGAAGCGACCTGCAACGGGTCCGCCACAAGAGTATCATGGAGGTGAAGGACCGGTGAAACATCGGGAACGAACTTACCCGCTATCTTGCGGATACGCTTCCAGATCTGGGCCAGAGGGGTTTCGGACGTAATTGTTGAGACATAAGATGCCCAACATTCACGTTTAGCCGTACGGATGGCCCTACGGGCCACCGCACTCGCTTTCCGAAAGAAAAGAATCGGTCGTCTGCCTACGGCGGTGCTTCTTCCAGGCTGCACGCTTACAGCGGACAGCCCGAGCACAGTCCGCATTCCACCAGGGAACGCACTTCCGTGGACCCCGAGAGGAAGAGCGAGGAATAGAGCGGAGGGCAGCGTACAAGACAGTGTCATGAAAAAGGAGGAGAGCGCGAGAGAGGGGCAGAAGGGAGAGGTCAGAGAGAGTAGCACTGAGGGAAAATAGGGTCCAGTCCGCCTTAGCAAACTGCCACCTAGGGAAAGAGAGGGAAGGGCAAAAAGAGAAAAAGGAAACAAGGATGGGGAAATGATCACTTCCATGGAGGTCATCAAGAACCTGCCACGTGAAATCTAAGTAAAGAGAAGAAGAGCAGAGAGAAAGATCAAGACAAGAAAGGGTGCGAGTTCGAGAGTCCAAATGAGTGGGCTCACCAGAATTCAGAAGAGACAGGGAAGAAGAGAGGAGAAACGGCTCAAGGAGGCGACCCCGGGTATTCGTCAGAACGTCACCCCAAAGAGAATGACGACAATTGAAGTCACCCAGCAGGAGCACAGGCTCCGGTAAGGAGTCTAGGAGGTGTTTCAAATCAGGAAGAGAGAGCGGGACACTCGGGGGGAGATAAATGGAACAAACTGTGTACCATTTCCCCACAAAGATACGAGCAGCAGAACAATGGAGAGGCGAAGGAAAAAGTAAAGGAACAAAGGGAACATCAGCCCGAATCAAGAGAGCAGAAGAATTAGAAGCCCCAGCAATGGCTGGGGGGGGGGGTAGAGAAAGGAATAGCCACGAAAACGACCAGGACGAGCACCAAGCATTGGCTCCTGGAGACAGACACAAAGGGGCGAAAACCGCGAAACCAGAAGTTGGAGTTCGAGGAAATTGGCGTAATAACCTCGAACGTTCCATTGAAGAATGGACAACGACGAGAAGAGAAAGGACAAAAACAGAGAACAAGGAAGAAACAAAGGCGAAAGACCAACAGAGCACGTTAAAGAATATCAGGGTCGGGATCAGGGTCAGCAAAGTCAGGGTTAGGGGGCATGGGTAAACTGAGCAAAGACGGAGGGAAGGAAACGGGAGAACAGATCAGAGGTGGGCGGGCAGGGTCCGGAGGAGGAGGAGGAGGAGGAGGAGGAGGAGGAGGAGGAGGAGGAGGAGGAGGAGGAGGAGGAGGAGGAGGAGGAGGAAGAGGAGGAGGAGGAGGAGGAGACAACGGAGAGGAGCTGTCAAGGACAGCAGCAGGAAGAGGGGGAGTAGAAAGAGAGGAGCGCACCCCAGCAAGAGCAGCAACCGAAAGGGAAGCAGGGGCCAAAGAAACCTCCATAGCAGGAACAGGGGGCGCAAGCACTGAAACGGGAGGGGAAGGAGCAACAGAGCCAGAAGGAGGAGCTGAGGAA
Source organism: Procambarus clarkii (assembly GCF_040958095.1). Lineage (NCBI taxonomy): Eukaryota > Metazoa > Arthropoda > Malacostraca > Decapoda > Cambaridae > Procambarus > Procambarus clarkii. The sequence continues at coordinate 147,073 of NW_027189303.1, read as the reverse complement.
GAAAGCGAAGCCTTCTTACCCGCCGGGGAAGAGGAAGGAGAGGAGTCAGGCTTACGCTTCTGACTTAAAGAGACCGGTGTCCCAGCAACTACGTACCGGGCAACGGATTCCAGTGTCTCAACAGGAGAAGCCGAACGAGAGCACACACGACGGCCGTTAGGAGAGCGATGGACATCCGCCCGCACTGACAGGCGGTGGCGAGAGCCGATAGATGGAGGAAGAGGATGGGAAGGAGGATCGGAGGGGGACGAGGAAGAAGACACAGAAGACACGACAGACCGGGTAGAAGGAAGGGGAACCCCAGACAGAGGACCAGGAGGAGGATCCTTCGGGAGAGAACCCAAAGGGACAGAGGAGGGGGCAGTGGGCGCATCAGGGTCCAAGGCCCGGAAACGGTTGTGAGTCTGAGGAAGGCGGGAAGGACGAGGAGAGGAAGAGCGCAACACGCGAGCATAAGAGATATTAGCATAAGGCGGGAGCCGGCGAACCTGGCGCCTCGCCTCAGGAAAAGATAAACGCTCCCGGTGCTTCAAGTTGAGGACGGCTGCCTCAAGCTTGTAATGGACACACGCACGGGAGAAGGTAGGATGGGCCTCACCGCAGTTGAGGCAACGAGCCTGGGGAGAAGCGCACTCCGACTTAGAGTGACCTTCGCCACCACACAAAGGACAGAGAGAGACAGTCCCGGAGCAGCGGAGGGCACCATGCCCAAACCTCCAGCACTTGTTGCAGAGCCGAGGAGAAGGAATGTACTCCTGGACAGAGCACCTGGCACCAGCAAGAATGACAGAGGGTGGAAGGGTCCTACCATCAAAGGTAATCTTCACAACCCGGAGGGGTTGACGGCGACTACCACGAGGGGGACGAGTAAACGTGTCCACCTGGAGAATAGAATGGCCCTGGGCAGCGAGGATATGTCGAATATCGTCGTGGCAGTCGCGCAGGTCCCGAACACCGGTCGCAACATGGGGCGGAGCAAAATAGTGCCAACACTGGCATTCAACTGAACGTTCTTCGAGACCCGAACGGGGGTCTCGCCAAGGCAGGATAAGGCAGCCAAGCGGGAAGCAGCATCCTGAGAAGGAGCAGCAACGACACGTGTACCGAGACGAGTGGGGTTGAAAGTAATGGAGGCATCCACGGAATCAATGAGATGTCGATGGAGGGAGAAATCGTCAGGAGGCGCAGAATCAAGAGGGAGGAGATCAAAATATTTGGCCCACGAAGCGGGACCAAACAAGGCTTGATAGGTAGCAGAACTGGAAGGAATCGAGCGAGGGCGGACGTGACGAGGACGGCGGTGAGAACCCCCAGAGAGAGAGGGGTTAAAAGGCGCAGTAGTTACAACTAGAGAAGGAGCCGCGCCAGGGGACGAGGTAGTCACCACTGGGGGCTTGGGGCTCGACCCAACCACAGAGGAGGGAGGGGAGCCAGAGGAAGGAGTCAGAGAGGCCAAAGGAGGAGCAAGGTCGGGGCCCAATGCAGCGGAGGCTACAGAGCCCGGTCTTCCAATACGGACCGACTCGGGAGCTTGGTCGCCCACCCCACGAGCCTGAGAAGGTAAACCAGAAGAAGCCGAAGCAGGGGTAATCATCTTGACGAAAAGAAGAATTCACTCACGAATGTGCCCCCACACCCACCATGGAGCTACAATTAGAGGCAGGACACCCAACAAGAAGCTATCGCCGATCTTGTCGGGGCCTCCTAGGGGTGCGTCGCGAGTATACGCCCCACAAACACCACCTTAAGAAACCGACAGTCCGTCGAGATCGGGTTCAGTGATGAAGTGGGGATTGACAATAAAAGGTTCCCCTCACTCTCGACGTCGGGTACTGCAGTTCTACGGGTGCATGAGTATGCCTCCTCAAGCACCCGGGCGTCAAAATAGAAGAAGTCCAAGGGAAGAACCAGAACGAGCAAAAGGTCAGTAGGAAACGGCAAGCAGATAGGAGAAGAGGGGGGAGAAAAACGAAACAGAAGGAAAAGGAAAAGATGCCCAGCAGAATTGGAGAGGACGGCAGCAGGAGCACAAGGCTAGAAAAGGACAGAGGACTGTCCCAAGGAGCATCACACTCCGGCAACCGCCCACTAAGCCCCCACACGGCGACAACGAGCTGAGCGGGGAGGGGGACAATCCAGGATAGGTTCACCGGAGCCCGGGATGCGAAATTACGGCAATCTTAATACTTATACAGTACCCACAGCTAAGTACCCTTTATTTGATGCATCATTTACAGGTTTAATAATAGCGGGGTGATTGTTCGTCACGCAGCGGGATAACACCTAATAACAGGTGATTAGAATTCCATCTGTAGATATTAATAATCTTGAATATGAATTGAGTAGTTAAATCAATTGCTACTGGTAGTTATTTATCTTGCAGCTCGAGAGACGAATTCCTCATGCTGTCTTCTCCATGCTAACCGTACCATTCGTCAGTGTACCAGACTTGGAGATTAAGAGGACTTCCATGGTTATCTAAAGGAATCTACTACAAGCTAAGGCTTATTGCTTTTTATCCATTTCTTTGCAATTTGATATATTCAGAATGTTTTGATGTTAATGTGTGATTTACTGTAATTCATTACTATGCTCATATTCATGTTCTTCTTTATATGAATGATATTATATTCAGCATTATTTATAGGATTAGATTATTATTAATTGAATTAGTGAACGAACCACACTGATTCCTGGACGTACTTACCTCCAGTAATAACCCCCCAATGTAGGTGTTTGAGGTTTGTTTCTTTAATAATGCAGCCCATTAATTATTCTTCTGATCATACTTTCTAGTTATATCCATAGTCACTGGTTTTCTCTAGAATTTTATCTAATGATCTGAAATTCTCAGTTTCCCTCTTTACTTTAAAAGCGGGTGGTCCTTCGTAATTTAATTTACTATTTTAATTATTAATTAATCAGAATCAAGCCCAAATATCCCACAGAAGGCTAGGAGTGTGTTGAAGTTGGGAGTGTGTTGTGGTTGGTAGTGTTTAGTGGTTGTTAGTGTGTAGTGGTTGGGATTGTGTAGAGGTTGGTAGTTTTTTGTGGTTGGGAGAGTGTTGTGGTTGGTAGTGTGTTGTGGTTGGTAGTGTGTTGTGGTTGGTAGTGTGTTGTGTTTGGTAGTGTGTTGTGGTTGGGAGTGTGTTGAGGTTGGGAGTGTGTTGAGGTTGGGAGTGTGTTGAGGTTGGGAGTGTGTTGAGGTTGGGAGTGTGTTGAGGATGGGAGTGTGTTGAGGATGGGAGTGTGTTGAGGATGGGAGTGTGTTGAGGTTGGGAGTGTGTTGAAGGCTATGAGTGTGGGCTGGTTGGTAGTATGTTGTGGTTGGTAGTGTCTTGTAGCTGTTAGTGTGTTGTTGTTGGTAGTGTAGTAGTTGGGAATGTGTTGAGATTAGTAGTGTGTTGGGGTTGGGAGTGTGTTGAGGTTAGTATTGTGTTGAGGTTTGTCGTGTGTTGAGGTTGGAAGTGTGTTGAGTTTGGTAGTGTGTTGAGGTTGGTAGTGTGTTGAGGTTGGGAGTGTGTTGAGGTTGGGAGTGTGTTGAGGTTGGGAGTGTGTTGAGGTTGGGAGTGTGTAGTGGTTGGGAGTGTGTTGTAGTTGGTAGTGTGTTGTAGTTGGTAGTGTGTTGTAGTTGGTAGTGTGTTGTAGTTGGTAGTGTGTTGAGGTTGGGAGTGTGTTGAGGTTTATAGTGTGTTGAGGTTAGTAGTGTGTTGAGGTTGGTAGTGTGTTGAGGTTGGTAGTGTGTTGAGGTTGGGAGTGTGTTGAGGTTGGGAGTTTGTTGAGGTTGGGAGTGTGTTGAGGTTGGGAGTGTGCTGAGGTTAGGAGTGTGTTGAGGTTGGGAGTGTGTTGAGGTTGGGAGTGTGTTGAGGGTGGGAGTGTGCTGAGGTTAGGAGTGTGTTGAGTTTGGGAGTGTGTTGAGGTTGGGAGTGTGTTGAGTTTGGGAGTGTGTTGAGGTTGGGAGTGTGTTGAGGTTGGGAGTGTGTTGAGGTTGGGAGTGTGTTGAGGTTGGGAGTGTGTTGAGGTTGGGAGTGTGTTGAGGTTGGGAGTGTGTTGAGGTTGGGAGTGTGTTGAGGTTGGTAGTGTGTTGAGGTTGGCAATGTGTTGCGGTAGGGGGGTTGTCGAGGTTGGTAGTATGTTGACATTGGTAGTGTGTTGTGGTAAGAAGTGTCTCGTTGTGTAGTGTGGTGAGGTTGGGAGTGTGTTGAGGTTGGGAGTGTGTTGAGGTTGGGAGTGTGTTGAGGTTGGGAGTGTGTTGAGGTTGGGTGTGTGTTGTGGTTGGGAGTGTGTTGAGGTTGGGAGTGTGTTGAGGTTGGGAGTGTGTTGAGGTTGGGAGTGTGTTGAGGTTGGGAGTGTGTTGAGGTTGGGAGTGTGTTGAGGTTGGGAGTGTGTTGAGATTGGGAGTGTGTTGAGGTTGGGAGTGTGTTGAGGTTATGAGTGTGTTGAAGTTGGTAGTGTTGAGGTTGGTAGTGCGTTGAGGTTGATAGTGCGTTGAGGTTGGTAGTGCGTTGAGGTTGGGAGTGTGCTGAGGTTGGGAGTGTGTTATAGTTGGTTGTGTGTTGTGGTTGGTAGTGTGTTGTGGTTGGTAGTGTATTGTGGTTGGTAGTGTGTTGTGGTTGGTAGTGTCTTAGGGTTGGGAGTGTGTTGAGATTAGTAGTATGTTGGGATTGGGAGTGTGTTGAGGTTAGTATTGTGTTGAGGTTAGTATTGTGTTGAGGTTGATAGTGTGTTGAGGTTGGTAGTGTGTTGAGGTTGGGTGTGTGTTGTGGTTGGGAGTGTGTTGAGGTTGGGAGTGTGTTGAGGTTGGGAGTGTGTTGAGGTTGGGAGTGTGTTGAGGTTGGGAGTGTGTTGAGGTTGGGAGTGTGTTGAGGTTGGGAGTGTGTTGAGGTTGGGAGTGTGTTGAGGTTGGGAGTGTGTTGAGGTTGGGAGTGTGTTGAGGTTGGGAGTGTGTTGAGGTTGGGAGTGTGTTGAGGTTGGGAGTGTGTTGAGATTGGGAGTGTGTTGCGATTGGGAGTGTGTTGAGGTTGGGAGTGTGTTGAGGTTGGGAGTGTGTTGAGGTTGGGAGTGTGTTGAGGTTGGGAGTGTGTTGAGGTTGGGAGTGTGTTGAGGTTGGTAGTGTTGAGGTTGGTAGTGCGTTGAGGTTGATAGTGCGTTGAGGTTGATAGTGCGTTGAGGTTGGTAGTGTGCTGAGGTTGGTAGTGTGCTGAGGTTGGGAGTGTGTTATAGTTGGTAGTGTGTTGTGGTTGGTAGTGTGTTGTGGTTGGTAGTGTGTTGTGGTTGGTAGTGTGTTGTGGTTGGTAGTGTGTTGTGGTTGGGAGTGTGTTGAGGTTGGTAGTGTGTTGAGGTTAGTATTGTGTTGAGGTTTGTAGTGTGTTGAGGTTGAAAGTGTGTTGAGGTTGGTATTGTGTTGAGGTTGGTAGTGTGTTGAGGTTGGGAGTGTGTTGAGGTTGGGAGTGTGTTGAGGTTGGGAGTGTGTTGAGGTTGGTAGTGTTGAGGTTGGTAGTGCGTTGAGGTTGATAGTGTGTTGAGGTTGGGAGTGTGCTGAGGTTGGGAGTGTGTTATAGTTGGTAGTGTGTTGTGGTTGGTAGTGTGTTGTGGTTGGGAGTGTGTTGAGGTTGGTAGTGTGTTGAGGTTAGTATTGTGTTGAGGTTTGTAGTGTGTTGAGGTTGATAGTGTGTTGAGGTTGGTAGTGTGTTGAGGTTGGTAGTGTGTTGAGGTTGGGAGTGTGTTGAGGTTGGGAGTGTGTTGAGGTTGGGAGTGTGTTGAGGTTGGTAGTGTTGAGGTTGGTAGTGCGTTGAGGTTGATAGTGTGTTGAGGTTGGGAGTGTGCTGAGGTTGGGAGTGTGTTATAGTTGGTAGTGTGTTGTGGTTGGTAGTGTGTTGTGGTTGATAGTGTGTTGAGGTTATTATTGTGTTGAGGTTTGTAGTGTGTTGAGGTTGATAGTGTGTTGAGGTTGGTAGTGTGTTGAGGTTGGGAGTGTGTTGAGGTTGGGAGTGTGTTGAGGTTGATAGTGTGTTGAGGTTGGGAGTGTGTTGAGGTTGGTAGTGTGTTGAGGTTGGTAGTGTGTTGAGGTTGGGAGTGTGTTGAGGTTGGTAGTGTGTTGAGGTTGGTAGTGTGTTGTAGTTGGTAGTGTGTTGAGGTTGGGAGTGTGTTGAGGTTAGTAGTGTGTTGAGGTTAGTAGTGTGTTGAGGTTAGTAGTGTGTTGAGGGTGAAAGTGTGTTGAGGTTGGGAGTGTTGAGGTTGGGAGTGTTGAGGTTGGGAGTGTTGAGGTTGGGAGTGTTGAGGTTGGTAGTGTGTTGAGGTTCGTTGTGTGTTGAGGTTGGTAGTGTGTTGAGGTTGGGAGTGTGTTGAGGTTGGGAGTGTGTTGAGGTTGGGAGTGTGTTGTAGTTGGTAGTGTGTTGTAGTTGGTAGTGTGTTGTGGTTGGTCGTGTGTTGTGGTTGGTCGTGTGTTGTGGTTGGTCGTGTGTTGTGGTTGGTAGTGTGTTGTGGTTGGTAGTGTGTTGTGGTTGGTAGTCTGTTGAGGTTGGGAGTGTGTTGTGGTTGGTAGTCTGTTGAGGGTGTAAGTTTGTTGAGGTTAGGAGTGCTTTATGGTTGGAATTGTGTTGTGGTTGATAGTGTGTAGAGGTTGGGATTGTGTAGAGGTTGGGATTGTGTTGAGGTTGGGATTGTGTAGAGGTTGGGATTGTGTTGAGGATTAGAGTGTGTTGTGGTTGGGATTGTTCTGAGGTTGGGATTGTGGTGAGGGTGGGATTGTGTTGAGGTTGGGAATGTGTTGAGGTCGGGAGTGTGTTGAGGTTGGTTGTGTTGAGGTTGGGAGTGTTGAGGTTGAGAGTGTGTTGAGGTTGGTGGTGTGTTGAGGTTGGGAGTGTGTTGAGGTTGGGAGTGTGTTGAGATTAGGAGGGTGTTGAGGTTGGGAGTGTGTTGAGGCTGGGAGTGTGTTGAGGTTGGTCGTGTGTTGAGGTTGGTCGTGTGTTGAGGTAGGGAGTGTGTTGAGGTTGGGAGTGTGTTGAGGTTGGGAGTGTGTTGAGGTTGGGAGTGTGTTGAGGTTGGGAGTGTGTTGAGGTTGGGAGTGTGTTGAGGTTGGGAGTGTGTTGAAGTTAGTAGTGTGTTGTAGTTGGTAGTGTGTTGTAGTTGGTAGTGTGTTGAGGTTGGGAGTGTGTTGAGGTTTGGAGTGTGTTGAGGTTAGTAGTGTGTTGAGGCTAGGAGTGTGTTGAGGCTAGGAGTGTGTTGAGGTTGGGAGTGTGTTGAGGTTGGGAGTTTGTTGAGGTTGGTAGTGTGTTGAGGTTGGTCGTGTGTTGAGGTTGGTAGTTTGTTGAGGTTGGGAGTGTGTTGAGGTTGGGAGTGTGTTGAGGTTGGGAGTGTGTTGAAGTTGGTAGTGTGTTGAGGTTGGGAGTGTGTTGAGGTTGGGAGTGTGTTGAGGTTGGGAGTGTGTTGAAGTTGGTAGTGTGTTGTAGTTGGTAGTGTGTTGTGGTTGGTAGTGTGTTGAGGTTGGGAGTGTGTTGAGGTTTGAAGTGTGTTGAGGTTTGAAGTGTGTTGAGGTTAGTAGTGTGTTGAGGCTGGGAGTGTGCTGAGGCTGGGAGTGTGTTGAGGTTCGGAGTGTGTTGAGGTTGGGAGAGTGTTGAGGTTGGGAGAGTGTTGAGGTTGGGAGTGTGTTTAGGTTGGGAGTGTGTTTAGGTTGGGAGTGTGTTTAGGTTGGGAGTGTGTTGAGGTTGGGAGTGTGTTGAGGTTGGGAGTGTGTTGAGGCTGGGAGTGTGTTGAGGTTCGGAGTGTGTTGAGGCTGGGAGTGTGTTGAGGTTGGGAGTGTGTTGAGGCTGGGAGTGTGTTGAGGTTGGGAGTGTGTTGAGGATGGGAGTGTGTTGAGGATGGGAGTGTGTTGAGGTTGGGAGTGTGTTGAGGCTGGGAGTGTGTTGAGGCTGGGAGTGTGTTGAGGCTGGGAGTGTGTTGAGGCTGGGAGTGTGTTGAGGCTGGGAGTGTGTTGAGGCTGGGAGTGTGTTGAGGCTGCGAGTGTGTTGAGGCTGCGAGTGTGTTGAGGCTGCGAGTGTGTTGAGGCTGCGAGTGTGTTGAGGCTGCGAGTGTGTTGAGGTTGGGAGTGTGTTGAAGGCTGGGAGTGTGTTGAGGTTGGTAGTGTGTTGTGGTTGGTAGTGTGTTGTGGGTGGACGTGTGTTGTGGGTTGAAGTGTGTTGTGGTTGGTAGTGTGTTGTGGTTGATTGTGTGTTGATGTTGGTGGTGTGTTGAGGTTGGTAGTGTGTTGAGGTTGGGAGTGTGTTGAGGTTGGAAGTGTGTTGAGGTTGGAAGTGTGTTGAGGTTGGAAGTGTGTTGAGGTTGGGAGTGTGTTGAGGTTGGGAGTGTGTTGAGGTTGGGAGTGTGTTGTAGTTGGAAGTGTGTTGTGGGTGGACGTGTGTTGTGGGTTGAAGTGTGTTGTGGTTGGTAGTGTGTTGTGGTTGATTGTGTGTTGATGTTGGTGGTGTGTTGAGGTTGGTAGTGTTCTGTAGTTGGGAGTTTGTTGTTGTTGTAGTGGGTTGAGGTTGGGAGTGTGTTGAGGTTGGTAGTGTGTTGTGGATGGTAGTGTATTGAGGTTAGGAGTGCTTTGAGGTTGGTAGTGTTTAGTGGTTGTTAGTGTGTAGAGGTTGGGATTGTGTAGAGGTTGGTAGTTTTTTGTGGTTGGGAGGTGTTGAAATTGGGAGTGTGTTGAGGTCGGGAGTGTGTTGAGGTCGGGAGTGTGTTGAGGTCGGGAGTGTGTTGAGGTCGGGAGTGTGTTGAGGTTGGGAGTGTGTTGAAGTTGGGAGTGTGTTGTGGTTGGTAGTGTGTTGTGGTTGGAAGTGTGTTGAGGGTGGTAGTGTGTTGAGGGTGGTAGTGTTTTGAGGTTGGGATTGTGATGTGGTTGGTAGTGTGTTGTTGAGGTTGGTAAGGTGTTATAGTTGGTAGTGTGTTATAGTTGGTAGTGTGTTGTGGTTGGTAGTGTGTTGTTGTTGGTAGTGTGTTGTTGTTGGTAGTGTGTTGAGGTTGGGAGTGTGTTGAGGTTGGGAGTGTGTTGAGGTTGGGAGTGTGTTGAGGTTGGGAGTGTGTTGAGGTTGGGAGTGTGTTGAGGTTGGGAGTGTGTTGAGGTTGGGAGTGTGTTGTAGATGGAAGTGTGTTGTGGTTGGTAGTGTGTTGTGGTTGATTGTGTGTTGATGTTGGTGGTGTGTTGAGGTTGGTAGTGTTCTGTGGTTGGGAGTTTGTTGTTGTTGTAGTGGGTTGAGGTTGGGAGAGTGTTGAGGTTGTCATTGTGTTGGGGATATGAATGTGTTGTGGATGGAAGTGTGTTGTGGTTGGTAGTCTGTTGAGGTTGGGAGTGTGTTGAGGTTGGTAGTGTGTTGTGGTTGGTAGTGTATTGAGGTTAGGAGTGCTTTGAGGTTGGTAGTGTTTAGTGGTTGTTAGTGTGTAGAGGTTGGGATTGTGTAGAGGTTGGTAGTTTTTTGTGGTTGGGAGAGTGTTGAAATTGGGAGTGTGTTGAGGTCGGGAGTGTGTTGAGGTCGGTGTGTTGTGGTTGGTAGTGTGTTGTGGTTGGTAGTGTGTTGTGGTTGGGAGTGTGTTGGGGGTGGTAGTGTGTTGAGGGTGGTAGTGTTTTGAGGTTGGGAGTGTGTTGAGGTTGGTAGTGTGTTGAGGTTGGTAGTGTGTTATAGTTGGTAGTGTGTTGCTGAGGTTCGTGGTGTGTAGTGGTTGGTAATGTGTTGTGGTTGGTAGTGTGTTGTGGTTGGTAGTGTGTTGTGGTTGGGAGTGTGTTGAGGTTGGTAGTGTGTTGAGGTTAGTATTGTGTTGAGGTTTGTAGTGTGTTGAGGTTGATAGTGTGTTGAGGTTGGTATTGTGTTGAGGTTGGTAGTGTGTTGAGGTTGGGAGTGTGTTGAGGTTGGGAGTGTGTTGATGTTGGGAGTGTGTTGAGGTTGGTAGTGTTGAGGTTGGTAGTGCGTTGAGGTTGATAGTGTGTTGAGGTTGGGAGTGTGCTGAGGTTGGGAGTGTGTTATAGTTGGTAGTGTGTTGTGGTTGGTAGTGTGTTGTGGTTGGGAGTGTGTTGAGGTTGGTAGTGTGTTGAGGTTAGTATTGTGTTGAGGTTTGTAGTGTGTTGAGGTTGATAGTGTGTTGAGGTTGGTAGTGTGTTGAGGTTGGTAGTGTGTTGAGGTTGGGAGTGTGTTGAGGTTGGGAGTGTGTTGAGGTTGGGAGTGTGTTGAGGTTGGTAGTGTTGAGGTTGGTAGTGCGTTGAGGTTGATAGTGTGTTGAGGTTGGGAGTGTGCTGAGGTTGGGAGTGTGTTATAGTTGGTAGTGTGTTGTGGTTGGTAGTGTGTTGTGGTTGATAGTGTGTTGAGGTTATTATTGTGTTGAGGTTTGTAGTGTGTTGAGGTTGATAGTGTGTTGAGGTTGGTAGTGTGTTGAGGTTGGGAGTGTGTTGAGGTTGGGAGTGTGTTGAGGTTGATAGTGTGTTGAGGTTGGGAGTGTGTTGAGGTTGGTAGTGTGTTGAGGTTGGTAGTGTGTTGAGGTTGGGATTGTGTTGAGGTTGGTAGTGTGTTGAGGTTGGTAGTGTGTTGTAGTTGGTAGTGTGTTGAGGTTGGGAGTGTGTTGAGGTTAGTAGTGTGTTGAGGTTAGTAGTGTGTTGAGGTTAGTAGTGTGTTGAGGGTGAAAGTGTGTTGAGGTTGGGAGTGTTGAGGTTGGGAGTGTTGAGGTTGGGAGTGTTGAGGTTGGGAGTGTTGAGGTTGGTAGTGTGTTGAGGTTCGTTGTGTGTTGAGGTTGGTAGTGTGTTGAGGTTGGGAGTGTGTTGAGGTTGGGAGTGTGTTGAGGTTGGGAGTGTGTTGAGGTTGGGAGTGTGTTGAGGTTGGGAGTGTGTTGAGGTTGGGAGTGTGTTGAGGTTGGGAGTGTGTTGTAGTTGGTAGTGTGTTGTAGTTGGTAGTGTGTTGTGGTTGGTCGTGTGTTGTGGTTGGTCGTGTGTTGTGGTTGGTCGTGTGTTGTGGTTGGTAGTGTGTTGTGGTTGGTAGTGTGTTGTGGTTGGTAGTCTGTTGAGGTTGGGAGTGTGTTGTGGTTGGTAGTCTGTTGAGGGTGTAAGTTTGTTGAGGTTAGGAGTGCTTTATGGTTGGAATTGTGTTGTGGTTGATAGTGTGTAGAGGTTGGGATTGTGTAGAGGTTGGGATTGTGTTGAGGTTGGGATTGTGTAGAGGTTGGGATTGTGTTGAGGATTAGAGTGTGTTGTGGTTGGGATTGTTCTGAGGTTGGGATTGTGGTGAGGGTGGGATTGTGTTGAGGTTGGGAATGTGTTGAGGTCGGGAGTGTGTTGAGGTTGGTTGTGTTGAGGTTGGGAGTGTTGAGGTTGAGAGTGTGTTGAGGTTGGTGGTGTGTTGAGGTTGGGAGTGTGTTGAGGTTGGGAGTGTGTTGAGATTAGGAGGGTGTTGAGGTTGGGAGTGTGTTGAGGCTGGGAGTGTGTTGAGGTTGGTCGTGTGTTGAGGTTGGTCGTGTGTTGAGGTAGGGAGTGTGTTGAGGTTGGGAGTGTGTTGAGGTTGGGAGTGTGTTGAGGTTGGGAGTGTGTTGAGGTTGGGAGTGTGTTGAGGTTGGGAGTGTGTTGAGGTTGGGAGTGTGTTGAAGTTAGTAGTGTGTTGTAGTTGGTAGTGTGTTGTAGTTGGTAGTGTGTTGAGGTTGGGAGTGTGTTGAGGTTTGGAGTGTGTTGAGGTTAGTAGTGTGTTGAGGCTAGGAGTGTGTTGAGGCTAGGAGTGTGTTGAGGTTGGGAGTGTGTTGAGGTTGGGAGTTTGTTGAGGTTGGTAGTGTGTTGAGGTTGGTCGTGTGTTGAGGTTGGTAGTTTGTTGAGGTTGGGAGTGTGTTGAGGTTGGGAGTGTGTTGAGGTTGGGAGTGTGTTGAAGTTGGTAGTGTGTTGAGGTTGGGAGTGTGTTGAGGTTGGGAGTGTGTTGAGGTTGGGAGTGTGTTGAAGTTGGTAGTGTGTTGTAGTTGGTAGTGTGTTGTGGTTGGTAGTGTGTTGAGGTTGGGAGTGTGTTGAGGTTTGAAGTGTGTTGAGGTTTGAAGTGTGTTGAGGTTAGTAGTGTGTTGAGGCTGGGAGTGTGCTGAGGCTGGGAGTGTGTTGAGGTTCGGAGTGTGTTGAGGTTGGGAGAGTGTTGAGGTTGGGAGAGTGTTGAGGTTGGGAGTGTGTTTAGGTTGGGAGTGTGTTTAGGTTGGGAGTGTGTTTAGGTTGGGAGTGTGTTGAGGTTGGGAGTGTGTTGAGGTTGGGAGTGTGTTGAGGCTGGGAGTGTGTTGAGGTTCGGAGTGTGTTGAGGCTGGGAGTGTGTTGAGGTTGGGAGTGTGTTGAGGCTGGGAGTGTGTTGAGGTTGGGAGTGTGTTGAGGATGGGAGTGTGTTGAGGATGGGAGTGTGTTGAGGTTGGGAGTGTGTTGAGGCTGGGAGTGTGTTGAGGCTGGGAGTGTGTTGAGGCTGGGAGTGTGTTGAGGCTGGGAGTGTGTTGAGGCTGGGAGTGTGTTGAGGCTGGGAGTGTGTTGAGGCTGGGAGTGTGTTGAGGCTGCGAGTGTGTTGAGGCTGCGAGTGTGTTGAGGCTGCGAGTGTGTTGAGGCTGCGAGTGTGTTGAGGCTGCGAGTGTGTTGAGGTTGGGAGTGTGTTGAAGGCTGGGAGTGTGTTGAGGTTGGTAGTGTGTTGTGGTTGGTAGTGTGTTGTGGGTGGACGTGTGTTGTGGGTTGAAGTGTGTTGTGGTTGGTAGTGTGTTGTGGTTGATTGTGTGTTGATGTTGGTGGTGTGTTGAGGTTGGTAGTGTGTTGAGGTTGGGAGTGTGTTGAGGTTGGAAGTGTGTTGAGGTTGGAAGTGTGTTGAGGTTGGAAGTGTGTTGAGGTTGGGAGTGTGTTGAGGTTGGGAGTGTGTTGAGGTTGGGAGTGTGTTGTAGTTGGAAGTGTGTTGTGGGTGGACGTGTGTTGTGGGTTGAAGTGTGTTGTGGTTGGTAGTGTGTTGTGGTTGATTGTGTGTTGATGTTGGTGGTGTGTTGAGGTTGGTAGTGTTCTGTAGTTGGGAGTTTGTTGTTGTTGTAGTGGGTTGAGGTTGGGAGTGTGTTGAGGTTGGTAGTGTGTTGTGGATGGTAGTGTATTGAGGTTAGGAGTGCTTTGAGGTTGGTAGTGTTTAGTGGTTGTTAGTGTGTAGAGGTTGGGATTGTGTAGAGGTTGGTAGTTTTTTGTGGTTGGGAGGTGTTGAAATTGGGAGTGTGTTGAGGTCGGGAGTGTGTTGAGGTCGGGAGTGTGTTGAGGTCGGGAGTGTGTTGAGGTCGGGAGTGTGTTGAGGTTGGGAGTGTGTTGAAGTTGGGAGTGTGTTGTGGTTGGTAGTGTGTTGTGGTTGGAAGTGTGTTGAGGGTGGTAGTGTGTTGAGGGTGGTAGTGTTTTGAGGTTGGGATTGTGATGTGGTTGGTAGTGTGTTGTTGAGGTTGGTAAGGTGTTATAGTTGGTAGTGTGTTATAGTTGGTAGTGTGTTGTGGTTGGTAGTGTGTTGTTGTTGGTAGTGTGTTGTTGTTGGTAGTGTGTTGAGGTTGGGAGTGTGTTGAGGTTGGGAGTGTGTTGAGGTTGGGAGTGTGTTGAGGTTGGGAGTGTGTTGAGGTTGGGAGTGTGTTGAGGTTGGGAGTGTGTTGAGGTTGGGAGTGTGTTGTAGATGGAAGTGTGTTGTGGTTGGTAGTGTGTTGTGGTTGATTGTGTGTTGATGTTGGTGGTGTGTTGAGGTTGGTAGTGTTCTGTGGTTGGGAGTTTGTTGTTGTTGTAGTGGGTTGAGGTTGGGAGAGTGTTGAGGTTGTCATTGTGTTGGGGATATGAATGTGTTGTGGATGGAAGTGTGTTGTGGTTGGTAGTCTGTTGAGGTTGGGAGTGTGTTGAGGTTGGTAGTGTGTTGTGGTTGGTAGTGTATTGAGGTTAGGAGTGCTTTGAGGTTGGTAGTGTTTAGTGGTTGTTAGTGTGTAGAGGTTGGGATTGTGTAGAGGTTGGTAGTTTTTTGTGGTTGGGAGAGTGTTGAAATTGGGAGTGTGTTGAGGTCGGGAGTGTGTTGAGGTCGGTGTGTTGTGGTTGGTAGTGTGTTGTGGTTGGTAGTGTGTTGTGGTTGGGAGTGTGTTGGGGGTGGTAGTGTGTTGAGGGTGGTAGTGTTTTGAGGTTGGGAGTGTGTTGAGGTTGGTAGTGTGTTGAGGTTGGTAGTGTGTTATAGTTGGTAGTGTGTTGCTGAGGTTCGTGGTGTGTAGTGGTTGGTAGTGTGTTGTGGTTGGTAGTGTGTTGTGGTTGGTAGTGTGTTGTGGTTGGTAGTGTGTTGTGGTTGGTAGTGTGTTGTGGTTGGTAGTGTGTTGTGGTTGGTAGTGTGTTGTGGTTGGTAGTGTGTTTTGGTTGGTAGTGTGTTGTAGTTGGTAGTGTGTTGAGGTTGGTAGTGTGTTGTGGTTGGTAGTGTGTTGTTGTTGGTAGTGTGTTGTAGTTGGTAGTGTGTTGTTGTTGGTAGTGTGTTGTAGTTGGTAGTGTGTTGAGGATGGTAGTGTGTTGAGGTTGGTAGTGTGTTGAGGTTGGTAGTGTGTTGAGGTTGGTAGTGTGTTGAGGTTGGTAGTGTGTTGAGGTTGGTAGTGTGTTGAGGTTGGTAGTGTGTTGAGGTTGGTAGTGTGTTGTAGTTGGTAGTGTGTTGTGGGTGGTAGTGTGTTGAATTTGGTAGTGTGTTGTACTTGGTAGTGTGTTGTAGTTGGTAGTGTGTTGTAGTTGGTAGTGTGTTGTTGAGGTTGGTAGTGTATTGTGGTTGGTAGTGCCTTGATATTGGTAGTGTGTTGTAGTTGGTAGTGTGTTGTAGTTGGTAGTGTGTTGATGTTGGTAGTGTGTATTGGATGGTAGTGTGTTGTGGATGTTAGTGTGTTGTGGTTGGGAGTGTGTTGTGGTTGAAAGTGTGTTGAGATTGGGAGTGTGTTGAGGTTGGGAGTGTGTTGAGTTTGGGAGTGTGTTGAGGTTGGGAGTGTGTTGAGGTTGGGAGTGTGTTGAGGTTGGGAGTGTGTTGAGGTTGGGAGTGTGTTGAGGTTGGGAGTGTGTTGAGGTTGGGAGTGTGTTGAGGTTGGGAGTGTGTTGAGGTTGGGAGTGTGTTGAGGTTGGGAGTGTGTTGAGGTTGGGAGTGTGTTGAGGTTAGGAGTGCTTTGAGGTTGGTAGTGTTTAGTGGTTGTTAGTGTGTAGTGGTTGGGATTGTGTAGAGGTTGGTAGTTTTTTGTGGTTGGGAGAGTGTTGAGGTTGGGATTGTGTTGAGGTTGGGAGTGTGTTGTGGTTGATAGTGTGTAGAGGTTGGGATTGTGTAGAGGTTGGGAGTGTGTTGAGGTTGGGAGTGTGTTGAGGTTGGGAGTGTGTTGAGGTTGGGAGTGTGTTGAGGTTAGGAGTGTGTTGTTGTTGGGAGTGTTTTGAGTTTGGTAGTGTGTTGAGATTGGGAGTGTGTTGAGGTTGGGAGTGTGTTGTGGTTGGGAGTGTGTTGTGGTTGATAGTGTGTAGAGGTTGGGATTGTGTAGAGGTTGGGAGTGTGTTGAGGTTGGGAGTGTGTTGAGGTTGGGAGTGTGTTGAGGTTGGGAGTGTGTTGAGGTTGGGAGTGTGTTGAGGTTAGGAGTGTGTTGTTGTTGGGAGTGTGTTGAGTTTGGTAGTGTGTTGAGATTGGGAGTGTGTTGAGGTTGGGAGTGTGTTAAGGTTGGGAGTGTGTTGAGTTTGGGAGTGTGTTGAGGTTGGGAGTGTGTTGAGGTTGGGAGTGTGTTGAGGTTGGGAGTGTGTTGAGTTTGGGAGTGTGTTGTGGTTGGGAGTGTGTTGAGGTTAGGAGTGTGTTGAGGTTGGGAGTGTGTTGAGGTTGGGAGTGTGTTGATGTTGGGAATGTGTTGAGGTTGGGAGTGTGTTGAGTTTCGGAGTGTG
Organism: Procambarus clarkii; assembly: GCF_040958095.1. Taxonomy (NCBI): domain Eukaryota; kingdom Metazoa; phylum Arthropoda; class Malacostraca; order Decapoda; family Cambaridae; genus Procambarus; species Procambarus clarkii. The sequence continues at coordinate 131,190 of NW_027189303.1, read as the reverse complement.
TTGAGGTTGGGAGTGTGTTGATGTTGGGAATGTGTTGAGGTTGGGAGTGTGTTGAGCTTCGGAGTGTATTGAGGTTGGGAGTGTGTTGAGGTTGGGAGTGTGTTGAGGTGGGGTGTGTGTTGAGGTTGGAAGTGTGTTGTGGTTGGTAGTGTGTTGTGGTTGGTAGTGTGTTGTGGTTGGTAGTGTGTTTTGGTTGGTAGTGTGTTGTGGTTGGTAATGTGTTGTGGTTGGTAGTGTGTTGTGGTTGGTAGTGTGTTGTGTTTGGTAGTGTGTTGAGGTTGGGAGTGTGTTGAGGATGGGAGTGTGTTGTGGTTGGGAGTGTGTTGAAGGCTATGAGTGTGGGCTGGTTGGTAGTGTGTTGTGGTTGGTAGTGTAGTAGTTGGGAATGTGTTGAGATTAGTAGTGTGTTGGTGTTGGGAGTGTGTTGAGGTTAGTATTGTGTTGAGGTTTGTCGTGTGTTGAGGTTGGAAGTGTGTTGAGGTTGGTAGTGTGTTCAGGTTGGTAGTGTGTTGAGGTTGGGAGTGTGTTGAAGTTGGGAGTGTGTTGAGGTTGGGAGTGTGTTGAGGTTGGGAGTGTGTTGAGGTTGGGAGTGTGTTGTGGTTGGTAGTGTGATGTAGTTGGTAGTGTGTTGAGGTTGGGAGTGTGTTGAGGTTTGTAGTGTGTTGAGGTTTGTAGTGTGTTGAGGTTGGTAGTGTGTTGAGGTTGGGAGTGTGTTGAGGTTGGGAGTGTGTTGAGGTTGGGAGTGTGTTGAGGTTGGGAGTGTGTTGAGGTTGGGAGTGTGTTGAGGTTGGGAGTGTGTTGAGGTTGGGAGTGTGTTGTGGTTGGTAGTGTGTTGTGGTTGGTAGTGTGTTGTAGTTGGTAGTGTGTTGAGGTTGGGAGTGTGTTGAGGTTTGTAGAGTGTTGAGGTTGGTAGTGTGTTGAGGTTGGGAGTTTGTTGAGGTTGTTAGTGTGTTGAGGTTGGTCGTGTGTTGAGGTTGGTCGTGTGTTGAGGTTGGTCGTGTGTTGAGGTTGGTCGTGTGTTGAGGTTGGTCGTGTGTTGAGGTTGGTCGTGTGTTGAGGTTGGTCGTGTGTTGAGGTTGGGAGTGTGTTGAGGTTGGGAGTGTGTTGAGGTTGGGAGTGTGTTGAGGTTGGGAGTGTGTTGAGGTTGGGAGTGTGTTGAGGTTGGGAGTGTGTTGAGGTTGGGAGTGTGTTGAGGTTGGGAGTGTGTTAAGGTTGGGAGTGTGTTGAGGTTGGGAGTGTGTTGAGGGTGGGAGTGTGTTGAGGTTGGGAGTGTGTTGAGGTTGGGAGTGTGTTGAGGTTGGGAGTTTGTTGAGGTTGGTCGTGTGTTGAGGTTGGTCGTGTGTTGAGGTTGGGAGTGTGTTGAGGTTGGGAGTGTGTTGAGGTTGGGAGTGTGTTGAGGTTGGGAGTGTGTTGAAGTTAGTAGTGTGTTGTAGTTGGTAGTGTGTTGTGGTTGGTAGTGTGTTGTGGTTGGTAGTGTGTTGAGGTTGGGAGTGTGTTGAGGTTTGAAGTGTGTTGAGGTTAGTAGTGTGTTGAGGCTAGGAGTGTGTTGAGGCTGGGAGTGTGTTGAGGTTGGGAGTGTGTTGAGGTTGGGAGTTTGTTGAGGTTGGTAGTGTGTTGAGGTTGGTCGTGTGTTGAGGTTGGTAGTTTGTTGAGGTTGGGAGTGTGTTGAGGTTGGGAGTGTGTTGAGGTTGGGAGTGTGTTGAGGTTGGGAGTGTGTTGAAGTTGGTAGTGTGTTGAGGTTGGGAGTGTGTTGAGGTTGGGAGTGTGTTGAGGTTGGGAGTGTGTTGAGGTTGGGAGTGTGTTGAAGTTGGTAGTGTGTTGTAGTTGGTAGTGTGTTGTGGTTGGTAGTGTGTTGAGGTTGGGAGTGTGTTGAGGTTTGAAGTGTGTTGAGGTTAGTAGTGTGTTGAGGCTGGGAGTGTGCTGAGGCTGGGAGTGTGTTGAGGTTCGGAGTGTGTTGAGGTTGGGAGAGTGTTGAGGTTGGGAGAGTGTTGAGGTTGGGAGTGTGTTTAGGTTGGGAGTGTGTTTAGGTTGGGAGTGTGTTTAGGTTGGGAGTGTGTTGAGGCTTGGAGTGTGTTGAGGCTGGGAGTGTGTTGAGGCTGGGAGTGTGTTGAGGCTGGGAGTGTGTTGAGGCTGGGAGTGTGTTGAGGCTGGGAGTGTGTTGAGGCTGCGAGTGTGTTGAGGCTGCGAGTGTGTTGAGGCTGCGAGTGTTTTGAGGCTGGGAGTGTGTTGAGGTTGGGAGTGTGTTGAAGGCTGGGAGTGTGTTGAGGTTGGTAGTGAGTTGTGGTTTGTAGTGTCTTGTAGTTGGAAGTGTGTTGTGGGTTGAAGTGTGTTGTGGTTGATTGTGTGTTGATGTTGGTGGTGTGTTGAGGTTGGTAGTGTGTTGAGGGTGGGAGTGTGTTGAGGTTGGGAGTGTGTTGAGGTTAGGAGTGTGTTGTTGGGAGTGTGTTGAGTTTGGTAGTGTGTTGAGATTGGGAGTGTGTTGAGGTTGGGAGTGTGTTGTGGTTGATAGTGTGTAGAGGTTGGGATTGTGTAGAGGTTGGGATTGTGTAGAGGTTGGGAGTGTGTTGAGGTTGGGAGTGTGTTGAGGTTGGGAGTGTGTTGAGGTTGGGAGTGTGTTGAGGTTAGGAGTGTGTTGTTGTTGGGAGTGTGTTGAGTTTGGTAGTGTGTTGAGATTGGGAGTGTGTTGAGGTTGGGAGTGTGTTAAGGTTGGGAGTGTGTTGAGTTTGGGAGTGTGTTGAGGTTGGGAGTGTGTTGAGGTTGGGAGTGTGTTGAGGTTGGGAGTGTGTTGAGGTTGGGAGTGTGTTGAGTTTGGGAGTGTGTTGTGGTTGGGAGTGTGTTGAGGTTAGGAGTGTGTTGAGGTTGGGAGTGTGTTGAGGTTGGGAGTGTGTTGATGTTGGGAATGTGTTGAGGTTGGGAGTGTGTTGAGTTTCGGAGTGTGTTGATGTTGGGAGTGTGTTGAGTTTCGGAGTGTATTGAGGTTGGGAGTGTGTTGAGGTTGGGAGTGTGTTGAGGTGGGGTGTGTGTTGAGGTTGGAAGTGTGTTGTGGTTGGTAGTGTGTTGTGGTTGGTAGTGTGTTGTGGTTGGTAGTGTGTTGTGGTTGGTAGTGTGTTGTGTTTGTTAGTGTGTTGAGGTTGGGAGTGTGTTGAGGTTGGGAGTGTGTTGAGGATGGGAGTGTGTTGTGGTTGGGAGTGTGTTGAAGGCTATGAGTGTGGGCTGGTTGGTAGTGTGTTGTGGTTGGTAGTGTAGTAGTTGGGAATGTGTTGAGATTAGTAGTGTGTTGGGGTTGGGAGTGTGTTGAGGTTAGTATTGTGTTGAGGTTAGTAGTGTGTTGAGGTTGGTAGTGTGTTGAAGTTGGGAGTGTGTTGAGGTTGGGAGTGTGTTGAGGTTGGGAGTGTGTTGTGGTTGGTAGTGTGATGTAGTTGGTAGTGTGTTGAGGTTGGGAGTGTGTTGAGGTTTGTAGTGTGTTGAGGTTGGTAGTGTGTTGAGGTTGGGAGTGTGTTGAGGTTGGGAGTGTGTTGAGGTTGGGAGTGTGTTGAGGTTGGGAGTGTGTTGAGGTTGGGAGTGTGTTGAGGTTGGGAGTGTGTTGAGGTTGGGAGTGTGTTGTGGTTGGGAGTGTGTTGAGGTTGGTAGTGTGTTGAGGTTGGGAGTTTGTTGAGGTTGTTAGTGTGTTGAGGTTGGTCGTGTGTTGAGGTTGGTCGTGTGTTGAGGTTGGTCGTGTGTTGAGGTTGGTCGTGTGTTGAGGTTGGTCGTGTGTTGAGGTTGGTCGTGTGTTGAGGTTGGTCGTGTGTTGAGGTTGGTCGTGTGTTGAGGTTGGTAGTGTGTTGAGGTTGGTAGTGTGTTGAGGTTGGGAGTGTGTTGAGGTTGGGAGTTTGTTGAGGTTGGGAGTGTGTTGAGGGTGGGAGTGTGTTGAGGGTGGGAGTGTGTTGAGGGTGGGAGTGTGTTGAGGTTGGGAGTGTGTTGAGGTTGGGAGTGTGTTGAGGTTGGGAGTGTGTTGAGGTTGGGAGTGTGTTGAGGTTGGGAGTGTGTTGAGGTTGGTCGTGTGTTGAGGTTGGTCGTGTGTTGAGGTTGGTCGTGTGTTGAGGTTGGGAGTGTGTTGAGGTTGGGAGTGTGTTGAGGTTGGGAGTGTGTTGAGGTTGGGAGTGTGTTGAGGTTGGGACTGTGTTGAGGTTGGGAGTGTGTTGAGGTTGGGAGTGTGTTGAGGTTGGGAGTGTGTTGAAGTTAGTAGTGTGTTGTAGTTGGGAGTGTGTTGTGGTTGGTAGTGTGTTGAGGTTGGGAGTGTGTTGAGGTTGGGAGTGTGTTGAGGTTGGGAGTGTGTTGAGGTTGGGAGTGTGTTGAGGTTGGGAGTGTGTTGAGGTTGGGACTGTGTTGAGGTTGGGAGTGTGTTGAGGTTGGGAGTGTGTTGAGGTTGGGAGTGTGTTGAAGTTAGTAGTGTGTTGTAGTTGGGAGTGTGTTGTGGTTGGTAGTGTGTTGAGGTTGGGAGTGTGTTGAGGTTTGAAGTGTGTTGAGGTTAGTAGTGTGTTCAGGCTAGGAGTGTGTTGAGGCTGGGAGTGTGTTGAGGTTGGGAGTGTGTTGAGGTTGGGAGTTTGTTGAGGTTGGTAGTGTGTTGAGGTTGGTCGTGTGTTGAGGTTGGTAGTTTGTTGAGGTTGGTAGTTTGTTGAGGTTGGGAGTGTGTTGAGGTTGGGAGTTTGTTGAGGTTGGGAGTGTGTTGAGGTTGGGAGTGTGTTGAAGTTGGTAGTGTGTTGTGGTTGGTAGTGTGTTGAGGTTGGGAGTGTGTTGAGGTTTGAAGTGTGTTGAGGTTAGTAGTGTGTTGAGGCTGGGAGTGTGCTGAGGCTGGGAGTGTGTTGAGGTTCGGAGTGTGTTGAGGTTGGAAGAGTGTTGAGGTTGGGAGAGTGTTGAGGTTGGGAGTGTGTTTAGGTTGGGAGTGTGTTTAGGTTGGGAGTGTGTTTAGGTTGGGAGTGTGCTTAGGTTGGGAGTGTGTTGAGGCTGGGAGTGTGTTGAGGCTGGGAGTGTGTTGAGGCTGGGAGTGTGTTGAGGCTGGGAGTGTGTTGAGGCTGCGAGTGTGTTGAGGCTGCGAGTGTGTTGAGGTTGGGAGTGTGTTGAAGGCTGGGAGTGTGTTGAGGTTGGTAGTGTGTTGTGGTTGGTAGTGTCTTGTAGTTGGAAGTGTGTTGTGGGTGGACGTGTGTTGTGGGTTGAAGTGTGTTGTGGTTGGTAGTGTGTTGTGGTTGATTGTGTGTTGATGTTGGTGGTGTGTTGAGGTTGGTAGTGTGTTGAGGTTGGGAGTGTGTTGAGGTTGGAAGTGTGTTGAGGTTGGAAGTGTGTTGAGGTTGGAAGTGTGTTGAGGTTGGGAGTGTGTTGAGGTTGGGAGTGTGTTGAGGTTGGGAGTGTGTTGTAGTTGGAAGTGTGTTGTGGGTGGACGTGTGTTGAGGGTTGAAGTGTGTTGTGGTTGATTGTGTGTTGATGTTGGTGGTGTGTTGAGGTTGGTAGTGTTCTGTAGTTGGGAGTTTGTTGTTGTTGTAGTGGGTTGAGGTTGGGAGAGTGTTGAGGTTGTCATTGTGTTGGGGATATGAATGTGTTGTGGATGGAAGTGTGTTGTGGTTGGTAGTCTGTTGAGGTTGGGAGTGTGTTGAGGTTGGTAGTGTGTTGTGGTTGGTAGTGTATTGAGGTTAGGAGTGCTTTGAGGTTGGTAGTGTTTAGTGGTTGTTAGTGTGTAGAGGTTGGGATTGTGTAGAGGTTGGTAGTTTTTTGTGGTTGGGAGAGTGTTGAAATTGGGAGTGTGTTGAGGTCGGGAGTGTGTTGAGGTCGGGAGTGTGTTGAGGTTGGGAGTGTGTTGAGGTTGGGAGTGTGTTGAGGTTGGTAGTGTGTTGTGGTTGGTAGTGTGTTGTGGTTGGTAGTGTGTTGTGGTTGGTAGTGTGTTGTGGTTGGGAGTGTGTTGTGGTTGGTAGTGTGTTGTAGTTGGTAGTGTGTTGAGGTTGGTAGTGTGTTGTGGTTGGTAGTGTGTTGTTGTTGGTAGTGTGTTGTAGTTGGTAGTGTGTCGTGGTTGGTAGTGTGTTGAGGTTGGGAGTGTGTTGAGGTTAGTAGTGTGTTGAGGTTGGTAGTGTGTTGAGGTTGGTAGTGTGTTATAGTTGGTAGTGTGTTGCTGAGGTTCGTGGTGTGTAGTGGTTGGTAGTGTGTTGTGGTTGGTAGTGTGTTGTGGTTGGTAGTGTGTTGTTGTTGGTAGTGTGTTGTGGTTGGTAGTGTGTTGTGGTTGGTAGTGTGTTGTGGTTGGTAGTGTGTTGTAGTTGGTAGTGTGTTGAGGTTGGTAGTGTGTTGTGGTTGGTAGTGTGTTGTTGTTGGTAGTGTGTTGTAGTTGGTAGTGTGTCGTGGTTGGTAGTGTGTTGAGGTTGGGAGTGTGTTGAGGTTTGAAGTGTGTTGAGGTTAGTAGTGTGTTGAGGCTAGGAGTGTGTTGAGGCTGGGAGTGTGTTGAGGTTGGGAGTGTGTTGAGGTTGGGAGTGTGTTGAGGTTGGGAGTGTGTTGAGGTTGGGAGTTTGTTGAGGTTGGTCGTGTGTTGAGGTTGGTAGTTTGTTGAGGTTGGGAGTTTATTGAGGTTGGGAGTTTGTTGAGGTTGGGAGTGTGTTGAGGTTGGGAGTGTGTTGAAGTTGGTAGTGTGTTGTAGTTGGTAGTGTGTTGTGGTTGGTAGTGTGTTGAGGTTGGGAGTGTGTTGAGGTTTGAAGTGTGTTGAGGTTAGTAGTGTGTTGAGGCTGGGAGTGTGCTGAGGCTGGGAGTGTGTTGAGGTTCGGAGTGTGTTGAGGTTGGGAGAGTGTTGAGGTTGGGAGAGTGTTGAGGTTGGGAGTGTGTTTAGGTTGGGAGTGTGTTTAGGTTGGGAGTGTGTTGAGGTTGGGAGTGTGTTGAGGCTGTGAGTGTGTTGAGGTTCGGAGTGTGTTGAGGCTGGGAGTGTGTTGAGGTTGGGAGTGTGTTGAGGCTGGGAGTGTGTTGAGGTTGGGAGTGTGTTGAGGATGGGAGTGTGTTGAGGATGGTAGTGTGTTGAGGATGGGAGTGTGTTGAGGATGGGAGTGTGTTGAGGATGGGAGTGTGTTGAGGATGGGAGTGTGTTGAGGCTTGGAGTGTGTTGAGGCTGGGAGTGTGTTGAGGCTGGGAGTGTGTTGAGGCTGGGAGTGTGTTGAGGCTGGGAGTGTGTTGAGGCTGGGAGTGTGTTGAGGCTGCGAGTGTGTTGAGGCTGCGAGTGTGTTGAGGCTGCGAGTGTTTTGAGGCTGGGAGTGTGTTGAGGTTGGGAGTGTGTTGAAGGCTGGGAGTGTGTTGAGGTTGGTAGTGTGTTGTGGTTTGTAGTGTCTTGTAGTTGGAAGTGTGTTGTGGGTTGAAGTGTGTTGTGGTTGATTGTGTGTTGATGTTGGTGGTGTGTTGAGGTTGGTAGTGTGTTGAGGGTGGGAGTGTGTTGAGGTTGGAAGTGTGTTGAGGTTGGAAGTGTGTTGAGGTTGGAAGTGTGTTGAGGTTGGGAGTGTGTTGAGGTTGGGAGTGTGTTGTAGTTGGAAGTGTGTTGTGGGTGGACGTGTGTTGTGGGTTGAAGTGTGTTGTGGGTTGAAGTGTGTTGTGGTTGGTAGTGTGTTGTGGTTGATTGTGTGTTGATGTTGGTGGTGTGTTGAGGTTGGTAGTGTTCTGTGGTTGGGAGTTTGTTGTTGTTGTAGTGGGTTGAGGTTGGGAGAGTGTTGAGGTTGTCATTGTGTTGGGGATATGAATGTGTTGTGGATGGAAGTGTGTTGTGGTTGGTAGTCTGTTGAGGTTGGGAGTGTGTTGAGGTTGGTAGTGTGTTGTGGTTGGTAGTGTATTGAGGTTAGGAGTGCTTTGAGGTTGGTAGTGTTTAGTGGTTGTTAGTGTGTAGAGGTTGGGATTGTGTAGAGGTTGGTAGTTTTTTGTGGTTGGGAGAGTGTTGAAATTGGGAGTGTGTTGAGGTCGGGAGTGTGTTGAGGTCGGGAGTGTGTTGAGGTCGGGAGTGTGTTGAGGTCGGGAGTGTGTTGAGGTTGGTAGTGTGTTGTGGTTGGTAGTGTGTTGTGGTTGGTAGTGTGTTGTGGTTGGTAGTGTGTTGTGGTTGGGAGTGTGTTGGGGGTGGTAGTGTGTTGAGGGTGGTAGTGTTTTGAGGCTGGGAGTGTGTTGAGGTTGGTAGTGTGTTGAGGTTAGTAGTGTGTTGAGGTTGGTAGTGTGTTGAGGTTGGTAGTGTGTTATAGTTGGTAGTGTGTTGCTGAGGTTCGTGGTGTGTAGTGGTTGGTAGTGTGTTGTGGTTGGTAGTGTGTTGTGGTTGATAGTGTGTTGTTGTTGGTAGTGTGTTGTGGTTGGTAGTGTGTTGTGGTTGGTAGTGTGTTGTGGTTGGTAGTGTGTTGTGGTTGGTAGTGTGTTGTAGTTGGTAGTGTGTTGAGGTTGGTAGTGTGTTGTGGTTGGTAGTGTGTTGTTGTTGGTAGTGTGTTGTAGTTGGTATGTGTTGTTGTTGGTAGTGTGTTGTAGTTGGTAGTGTGTTGAGGATGGTAGTGTGTTGAGGTTGGTAGTGTGTTGAGGTTGGTAGTGTGTTGAGGTTGGTAGTGTGTTGTAGTTGGTAGTGTGTTGTGGGTGGTAGTGTGTTGAATTTGGTAGTGTGTTGTAGTTGGTAGTGTGTTGTAGTTGGTAGTGTGTTGTAATGGTAGTGTGTTGTTGAGGTTGGTAGTGTATTGTGGTTGGTAGTGCCTTGATATTGGTAGTGTGTTGTTGTTGGTAGTGTGTTGTAGTTGGTAGTGTGTTGATGTTGGTAGTGTGTATTGGATGGTAGTGTGTTGTGGATGTTAGTGTGTTGTGGTTGGTTTTGTGTTCAGGTTGGTAGAGTGTTGTGGTTGGTAGTGTGTTGAGGTTGGTTGTGTGTTGAGGTTGGGAGTGTGTTGTGGTTGAAAGTGTGTTGAGATTGGGAGTGTGTTGAGGTTGGGAGTGTGTTGAGTTTGGGAGTGTGTTGAGGGTGGGAGTGTGTTGAGGTTGGGAGTGTGTTGTGGTTGGGAGTGTGTTGAGGTTGGGAGTGTGTTGAGGTTGGGAGTGTGTTGAGGTTGGGAGTGTGTTGAGGTTGGGAGTGTGTTGAGGTTGGGAGTGTGTTGAGGTTAGGAGTGCTTTGAGGTTGGTAGTGTTTAGTGGTTGTTAGTGTGTAGTGGTTGGGATTGTGTAGAGGTTGGTAGTTTTTTGTGGTTGGGAGAGTGTTGAGGATGGGAGTTTGTTGAGGTTGTTAGTGTGTTCAGGATAGGAGTGTGTTGAGGTTGGTCGTGTGTTGAGGTTGGTCGTGTGTTGAGGTTGGTCGTGTGTTGAGGTTGGTCGTGTGTTGAGGTTGGTCGTGTGTTGAGGTTGGTCGTGTGTTGAGGTTGGTAGTGTGTTGAGGTTGGGAGTGTGTTGAGGTTGGGAGTGTGATGAGGTTGGGAGTGTGTTGAGGGTGGGAGTGTGTTGAGGGTGGGAGTGTGTTGAGGTTGGGAGTGTGTTGAGGTTGGGAGTTTGTTGAGGTTGGTCGTGTGTTGAGGTTGGTCGTGTGTTGAGGTTGGGAGTGTGTTGAGGTTGGGAGTGTGTTGAGGTTGGGAGTGTGTTGAGGTTGGGAGTGTGTTGAGGTTGGGAGTGTGTTGAGGTTGGGAGTGTGTTGAGGTTGGGAGTGTGTTGAAGTTAGTAGTGTGTTGTAGTTGGTAGTGTGTTGTGGTTGGTAATGTGTTGAGGTTGGGAGTGTGTTGAGGTTTGAAGTGTGTTGAGGTTAGTAGTGTGTTGAGGCTAGGAGTGTGTTGAGGCTGGGAGTGTGTTGAGGTTGGGAGTGTGTTGAGGTTGGGAGTGTGTTGAGGTTGGGAGTGTGTTGAGGTTGGGAGTGTGTTGAGGTTGGAAGTGTGTTGAGGTTGGGAGTTTGTTGAGGTTGGTAGTGTGTTGAGGTTGGTCGTGTGTTGAGGTTGGTAGTTTGTTGAGGTTGGGAGTTTGTTGAGGTTGGGAGTGAGTTGAGGTTGGGAGTGTGTTGAAGTTGGTAGTGTGTTGTAGTTGGTAGTGTGTTGTGGTTGGTAGTGTGTTGAGGTTGGGAGTGTGTTGAGGTTTGAAGTGTGTTGAGGTTAGTAGTGTGTTGAGGCTGGGAGTGTGCTGAGGCTGGGAGTGTGTTGAGGTTCGGAGTGTGTTGAGGTTGGGAGAGTGTTGAGGTTGGGAGAGTGTTGAGGTTGGGAGTGTGTTTAGGTTGGGAGTGTGTTTAGGTTGGGAGTGTGTTGAGGTTGGGAGTGTGTTGAGGCTGTGAGTGTGTTGAGGTTCGGAGTGTGTTGAGGCTGGGAGTGTGTTGAGGTTGGGAGTGTGTTGAGGCTGGGAGTGTGTTGAGGTTGGGAGTGTGTTGAGGATGGGAGTGTGTTGAGGATGGTAGTGTGTTGAGGATGGTAGTGTGTTGAGGATGGGAGTGTGTTGAGGTTGGGAGTGTGTTGAGGCTGGGAGTGTGTTGAGGCTGGGAGTGTGTTGAGGCTGGGAGTGTGTTGAGGCTGGGAGTCTGTTGAGGCTGGGAGAGTGTTGAGGCTGGGAGTGTGTTGAGGCTGCGAGTGTGTTGAGGCTGCGAGTGTGTTGAGGCTGCGAGTGTGTTGAGGCTGCGAGTGTGTTGAGGCTGCGAGTGTGTTGAGGCTGCGAGTGTTTTGAGGCTGGGAGTGTGTTGAGGTTGGGAGTGTGTTGAAGGCTGGGAGTGTGTTGAGGTTGGTAGTGTGTTGAGGTTGGAAGTGTGTTGAGGTTGGAAGTGTGTTGAGGTTGGAAGTGTGTTGAGGTTGGGAGTGTGTTGTGGTTGATTGTGTGTTGATGTTGGTGGTGTGTTGTGGTTGGTAGTGTTCTGTGGTTGGGAGTTTGTTGTTGTTGTAGTGGGTTGAGGTTGGGAGAGTGTTGAGGTTGTCATTGTGTTGGGGATATGAATGTGTTGTGGATGGAAGTGTGTTGTGGTTGGTAGTCTGTTGAGGTTGGGAGTGTGTTGAGGTTGGTAGTGTGTTGAGGGTGGGAGTGTGTTGAGGTTGGAAGTGTGTTGAGGTTGGAAGTGTGTTGAGGTTGGAAGTGTGTTGAGGTTGGAAGTGTGTTGAGGTTGGGAGTGTGTTGAGGTTGGGAGTGTGTTGTAGTTGGAAGTGTGTTGTGGGTGGACGTGTGTTGTGGGTTGAAGTGTGTTGTGGTTGGTAGTGTGTTGTGGTTGATTGTGTGTTGATGTTGGTGGTGTGTTGAGGTTGGTAGTGTGTTGAGGGTGGGAGTGTGTTGAGGTTGGAAGTGTGTTGAGGTTGGAAGTGTGTTGAGGTTGGAAGTGTGTTGAGGTTGGAAGTGTGTTGAGGTTGGAAGTGTGTTGAGGTTGGAAGTGTGTTGAGGTTGGAAGTGTGTTGAGGTTGGGAGTGTGTTGAGGTTGGGAGTGTGTTGTAGTTGGAAGTGTGTTGTGGGTGGACGTGTGTTGTGGGTTGAAGTGTGTTGTGGTTGGTAGTGTGTTGTGGTTGATTGTGTGTTGATGTTGGTGGTGTGTTGTGGTTGGTAGTGTTCTGTGGTTGGGAGTTTGTTGTTGTTGTAGTGGGTTGAGGTTGGGAGAGTGTTGAGGTTGTCATTGTGTTGGGGATATGAATGTGTTGTGGATGGAAGTGTGTTGTGGTTGGTAGTCTGTTGAGGTTGGGAGTGTGTTGAGGTTGGTAGTGTTTTGTGGTTGGTAGTGTATTGAGGTTAGGAGTGCTTTGAGGTTGGTAGTGTTTAGTGGTTGTTAGTGTGTAGAGGTTGGGATTGTGTAGAGGTTGGTAGTGTGTTGTGGTTGGTAGTGTGTTGTGGTTGGTAGTGTGTTGTGGTTGGTAGTGTGTTGTGGTTGGGAGTGTGTTGGGGGTGGTAGTGTGTTGGGGGTGGTAGTGTGTTGAGGGTGGTAGTGTTTTCAGGTTGGTAGTGTGTTTTGGATGGTAGTGTGTTGTAGTTGGTAGTGTGTTGAGGTTGGTAGTGTGTTGTGGTTGGTAGTGTGTTGTTGTTGGTAGTGTGTTGTAGTTGGTAGTGTGTTGTTGTTGGTAGTGTGTTGTTGTTGGTAGTGTGTTGTAGTTGGTAGTGTGTTGTTGTTGGTAGTGTGTTGTAGTTGGTAGTGTGTTGTAGTTGGTAGTGTGTTGAGGATGGTAGTGTGTTGAGGTTGGTAGTGTGTTGAGGTTGGTAGTGTGTTGAGGTTGGTAGTGTGTTGAGGTTGGTAGTGTGTTGTGGGTGGTAGTGTGTTGAATTTGGTAGTGTGTTGTAGTTGGTAGTGTGTTGTAGTTGGTAGTGTGTTGTTGAGGTTGGTAGTGTATTGTGGTTGGTAGTGCCTTGATATTGGTAGTGTGTTGTTGTTGGTAGTGTGTTGTAGTTGGTAGTGTGTTGATGTTGGTAGTGTGCATTGGATTGTAGTGTGTTGTGGATGTTAGTGTGTTGTGGTTGGTTTTGTGTTCAGGTTGGTAGAGTGTTGTGGTTGGTAGTGTGTTGAGGTTGGTTGTGTGTTGAGGTTGGGAGTGTGTTGTGGTTGAAAGTGTGTTGAGATTGGGAGTGTGTTGAGGTTGGGAGTGTGTTGAGTTTGGGAGTGTGTTGAGGTTGGGAGTGTGTTGAGGTTGGGAGTGTGTTGAGGTTGGGAGTGTGTTGAGGTTGGGAGTGTGTTGAGGTTGGGAGTGTGTTGAGGTTGGGAGTGTGTTGAGGTTGGGAGTGTGTTGAGGTTGGGAGTGTGTTGAGGTTGGGAGTGTGTTGAGGTTGGGAGTGTGTTGAGGTTGGGAGTGTGTTGAGGTTAGGAGTGCTTTGAGGTTGGTAGTGTTTAGTGGTTGTTAGTGTGTAGTGGTTGGGATTGTGTAGAGGTTGGTAGTTTGTTGTGGTTGGGAGAGTGTTGAGGTTGGGATTGTGTTGAGGTTGGGAGTGTGTTGTGGTTGATAGTGTGTAGAGGTTGGGATTGTGTAGAGGTTGGGAGTGTGTTGAGGTTGGGAGTGTGTTGAGGTTGGGAGTGTGTTGAGGTTGGGAGTGTGTTGAGGTTAGGAGTGTGTTGAGGTTGGGAGTGTGTTGAGGTTGGGAGTGTGTTGATGTTGGGAATGTGTTGAGGTTGGGAGTGTGTTGAGTTTCGGAGTGTATTGAGGTTGGGAGTGTGTTGAGGTTGGGAGTGTGTTGAGGTGGGGTGTGTGTTGAGGTTGGAAGTGTGTTGTGGTTGGTAGTGTGTTGTGGTTGGTAGTGTGTTGTGGTTGGTAGTGTGTTGTGGTTGGGAGTGTGTTGTGGATGGGAGTGTGTTGAGGATGGGAGTGTGTTGAGGATGGGAGTGTGTTGAGGATGGGAGTGTGTTGTGGTTGGGAGTGTGTTGAAGGCTATGAGTGTGGGCTGGTTGGTAGTGTGTTGTGGTTGGTAGTGTAGTAGTTGGGAATGTGTTGAGATTAGTAGTGTGTTGGGGTTGGGAGTGTGTTGAGGTTAGTATTGTGTTGAGGTTTGTCGTGTGTTGAGGTTTGTCGTGTGTTGAGGTTTGTCGTGTGTTGAGGTTGGTAGTGTGTTGAGGTTGGGAGTGTGTTGAGGTTGGGAGTGTGTTGAGGTTGGGAGTGTGTTGAGGTTGGGAGTGTGTTGAGAGTGGAAGTGTGTTGAGGTTGGGAGTGTGTTGAGGTTGGGAGTGTGTTGAGGTTGGGAGTGTGTTGTGGTTGGTAGTGTGATGTGGTTGGTAGTGTGTTGAGGTTGGGAGTGTGTTGAGGTTGGTAGTGTGTTGAGGTTGGGAGTGTGTTGAGGTTGGGAGTGTGTTGAGGTTGGGAGTGTGTTGAGGTTGGGAGTGTGTTGAGGTTGGGAGTGTGTTGTGGTTGGGAGTGTGTTGTGGTTGGGAGTGTGTTGTGGTTGGTAGTGTGTTGAGGTTGGGAGTGTGTTGAGGTTGGGAGTGTGTTGAGGTTGGGAGTGTGTTGAGGCTGGGAGTGTGTTGAGGCTGGGAGTGTGTTGAGGCTGGGAGTGTGTTGAGGCTGGGAGTGTGTTGAGGCTGGGAGAGTGTTGAGGCTGGGAGTGTGTTGAGGCTGCGAGTGTGTTGAGGCTGCGAGTGTGTTGAGGCTGCGAGTGTGTTGAGGCTGCGAGTGTGTTGAGGCTGCGAGTGTGTTGAGGCTGCGAGTGTGTTGAGGCTGCGAGTGTTTTGAGGCTGGGAGTGTGTTGAGGTTGGGAGTGTGTTGAAGGCTGGGAGTGTGTTGAGGTTGGTAGTGTGTTGTGGTTTGTAGTGTCTTGTAGTTGGAAGTGTGTTGTGGGTGGACGTGTGTTGTGGGTTGAAGTGTGTTGTGGTTGATTGTGTGTTGATGTTGGTGGTGTGTTGAGGTTGATAGTGTGTTGAGGGTGGGAGTGTGTTGAGGTTGGAAGTGTGTTGAGGTTGGAAGTGTGTTGAGGTTGGAAGTGTGTTGAGGTTGGAAGTGTGTTGAGGTTGGAAGTGTGTTGAGGTTGGGAGTGTGTTGAGGTTGGGAGTGTGTTGTAGTTGGAAGTGTGTTGTGGGTGGACGTGTGTTGTAGGTTGAAGTGTGTTGTGGTTGGTAGTGTGTTGTGGTTGATTGTGTGTTGATGTTGGTGGTGTGTTGTGGTTGGTAGTGTTCTGTGGTTGGGAGTTTGTTGTTGTTGTAGTGGGTTGAGGTTGGGAGAGTGTTGAGGTTGTCATTGTGTTGGGGATATGAATGTGTTGTGGATGGAAGTGTGTTGTGGTTGGTAGTCTGTTGAGGTTGGGAGTGTGTTGAGGTTGGTAGTGTGTTGTGGTTGGTAGTGTATTGAGGTTAGGAGTGCTTTGAGGTTGGTAGTGTTTAGTGGTTGTTAGTGTGTAGAGGTTGGGATTGTGTAGAGGTTGGTAGTGTGTTGTGGTTGGTAGTGTGTTGTGGTTGGTAGTGTGTTGTGGTTGGTAGTGTGTTGTGGTTGGTAGTGTGTTGTGGTTGGGAGTGTGTTGGGGGTGGTAGTGCGTTGGGGGTGGTAGTGTGTTGAGGGTGGTAGTGTTTTGAGGTTGGTAGTGTGTTTTGGTTGGTAGTGTGTTGTAGTTGGTAGTGTGTTGAGGTTGGTAGTGTGTTGTGGTTGGTAGTGTGTTGTTGTTGGTAGTGTGTTGTAGTTGGTAGTGTGTTGTTGTTGGTAGTGTGTTGTAGTTGGTAGTGTGTTGTAGTTGGTAGTGTGTTGAGGATGGTAGTGTGTTGAGGTTGGTAGTGTGTTGAGGTTGGTAGTGTGTTGAGGTTGGTAGTGTGTTGAGGTTGGTAGTGTGTTGAGGTTGGTAGTGTGTTGTGGGTGGTAGTGTGTTGAATTTGGTAGTGTGTTGTAGTTGGTAGTGTGTTGTAGTTGGTAGTGTGTTGTTGAGGTTGGTAGTGTATTGTGGTTGGTAGTGCCTTGATATTGGTAGTGTGTTGTTGTTGGTAGTGTGTTGTAGTTGGTAGTGTGTTGATGTTGGTAGTGTGCATTGGATTGTAGTGTGTTGTGGATGTTAGTGTGTTGTGGTTGGTTTTGTGTTCAGGTTGGTAGAGTGTTGTGGTTGGTAGTGTGTTGAGGTTGGGAGTGTGTTGTGGTTGAAAGTGTGTTGAGATTGGGAGTGTGTTGAGGTTGGGAGTGTGTTGAGTTTGGGAGTGTGTTGAGTTTGGGAGTGTGTTGAGGTTGGGAGTGTGTTGAGGTTGGGAGTGTGTTGAGGTTGGGAGTGTGTTGAGGTTGGGAGTGTGTTGAGGTTGGGAGTGTGTTGAGTTTCGGGGTGTATTGAGGTTGGGAGTGTGTTGAGGTTGGGAGTGTGTTGAGGTTGGGAGTGTGTTGAGGTTGGGATTGTTTAGAGGTTGGTAGTTTTTTGTGGTTGGGAGAGTGTTGAGGTTGGGATTGTGTTGAGGTTGGGAGTGTGTTGTGGTTGATAGTGTGTAGAGGTTGGGATTGTGTAGAGGTTGGGATTGTGTAGAGGTTGGGAGTGTGTTGAGGTTGGGAGTGTGTTGAGGTTGGGAGTGTGTTGAGGTTAGGAGTGTGTTGAGGTTGGGAGTGTGTTGAGGTTGGGAGTGTGTTGATGTTGGGAATGTGTTGAGGTTGGGAGTGTGTTGAGTTTCGGAGTGTATTGAGGTTGGGAGTGTGTTGAGGTTGGGAGTGTGTTGAGGTGGGGTGTGTGTTGAGGTTGGAAGTGTGTTGTGGTTGGTAGTGTGTTGTGGTTGGTAGTGTGTTGTGGTTGGTAGTGTGTTGTGGTTGGGAGTGTGTTGTGGTTGGGAGTGTGTTGAGGATGGGAGTGTGTTGAGGATGGGAGTGTGTTGTGGTTGGGAGTGTGTTGAAGGCTATGAGTGTGGGCTGGTTGGTAGTGTGTTGTGGTTGGTAGTGTAGTAGTTGGGAATGTGTTGAGATTAGTAGTGTGTTGGGGTTGGGAGTGTGTTGAGGTTAGTATTGTGTTGAGGTTTGTCGTGTGTTGAGGTTTGTCGTGTGTTGAGGTTGGTAGTGTGTTGAGGTTGGGAGTGTGTTGAGGTTGGTAGTGTGTTGAGGTTGGGAGTGTGTTGAGGTTGGGAGTGTGTTGAGGTTGGGAGTGTGTTGAGGTTGGGAGTGTGTTGAAGTTGGGAGTGTGTTGAGGTTGGGAGTGTGTTGAGGTTGGGAGTGTGTTGAGGTTGGGAGTGTGTTGAGGTTGGGAGTGTGTTGAGGTTGGGAGTGTGTTGAGGTTGGGAGTGTGTTGAGGTTGGGAGTGTGTTGAGGTTGGGAGTGTGTTGAGGTTGGGAGTGTGTTGAGGTTGGGAGTGTGTTGTGGTTGGTAGTGTGATGTGGTTGGTAGTGTGTTGAGGTTGGGAGTGTGTTGAGGTTGGTAGTGTGTTGAGGTTGGGAGTGTGTTGAGGTTGGGAGTGTGTTGAGGTTGGGAGTGTGTTGAGGTTGGTAGTGTGTTGAGGTTGGGAGTGTGTTTAGGTTGGGAGTGTGTTTAGGTTGGGAGTGTGTTGAGGTTGGGAGTGTGTTGAGGCTGGGAGTGTGTTGAGGTTGGGAGTGTGTTGAGGCTGGGAGTGTGTTGAGGTTGGGAGTGTGTTGAGGCTGGGAGTGTGTTGAGGTTCGGAGTGTGTTGAGGTTGGGAGAGTGTTGAGGTTGGGAGTGTGTTTAGGTTGGGAGTGTGTTGAGGTTGGGAGTGTGTTGAGGTTGGGAGTGTGTTGAGGTTGGGAGTGTGTTGAGGTTGGGAGTGTGTTGAGGATGGTAGTGTGTTGAGGATGGGAGTGTGTTGAGGTTGGGAGTGTGTTGAGGTTGGGAGTGTGTTGAGTGTGTTGTGGTTGGTTGTGTGTTGAGGTTGGGAGTGTGTTGAGGCTGGGAGTGTGTTGAGGCTGAAAGTGTGTTGAGGCTGGGAGTGTGTTGAGGCTGGGAGTGTGTTGAGGCTGGGAGTGTGTTGAGGCTGGGAGTGTGTTGAGGCTGCGAGTGTGTTGAGGCTGGGAGTGTGTTGAGGTTGGGAGTGTGTTGAGGATGGGAGTGTGTTGAGGATGGGAGTGTGTTGTGGTTGGGAGTGTGTTGAGGCTGCGAGTGTGTTGAGGCTGCGAGTGTGTTGAGGCTGGGAGTGTGTTGAGGATGGGAGTGTGTTGAGGCTGGGAGTGTGTTGAGGCTGCGAGTGTGTTGAGGCTGCGAGTGTGTTGAGGCTGCGAGTGTGTTGAGGCTGCGAGTGTGTTGAGGCTGCGAGTGTGTTGAGGCTGCGAGTGTGTTGAGGCTGCGAGTGTGTTGAGGCTGCGAGTGTGTTGAGGCTGCGAGTGTGTTGAGGCTGCGAGTGTGTTGAGGCTGCGAGTGTGTTGAGGCTGCGAGTGTGTTGAGGCTGCGAGTGTGTTGAGGCTGCGAGTGTGTTGAAGCTGCGAGTGTGTTGAGGCTGGGAGTGTGTTGAAGGCTGGGAGTGTGTTGAAGGCTGGGAGTGTGTTGAGGTTGGTAGTGTGTTGTGGTTGGTAGTGTCTTGTAGTTGTTAGTGTGTTGTTGTTGGTAGTGTAGTAGTTGGGAGTGTGTTGAGATTAGTAGTGTGTTGGGGTTGGGAGTGTGTTGAGGTTAGTATTGTGTTGAGGTTTGTCGTGTGTTGAGGTTGGTAGTGTGTTGAGGCTGGTAGTGTGTTGAGGTTGGTAGTGTGTTGAGGTTGGTAGTGTGTTGAGGTTGGTAGTGTGTTGAGGCTGGTAGTGTGTTGAGGTTGGTATTGTGTTGAGGTTTGTCGTGTGTTGAGGTTGGGAGTGTGTTGAGGTTGGTAGTGTGTTGAGGCTGGTAGTGTGTTGAGGTTGGTAGTGTGTTGAGGTTGGTAGTGTGTTGAGGTTGGTAGTGTGTTGAGGTTGGTAGTGTGATGAGGTTGGTAGTGTGTTGAGGTTGGTAGTGTGTTGAGGTTGGTAGTGTGTTGAGGTTGGTAGTGTGTTGAGGTTGGGAGTGTGTTGAGGTTGGGAGTGTGTTGTGGGTGGACGTGTGTTGTGGGTTGAAGTGTGTTGTGGTTGGTAGTGTGTTGTGGTTGATTGTGTGTTGATGTTGGTGGTGTGTTGAGGTTGGTTGTGTTCTGTGGTTGGGAGTTTGTTGTTGTTGTAGTGGGTTGAGGTTGGGAGAGTGTTGAGGTTGTCATTGTGTTGGGGATATGAATGTGTTGTGGATGGAAGTGTGTTGTGGTTGGTAGGCTGTTGAGGTTAGGAGTGCTTTGAGGTTGGTAGTGTTTAGTGATTGTTAGTGTGTAGAGGTTGGGATTGTGTAGAGGTTGGTAGTTTTTTGTGGTTGGGAAAGTGTTGAGGTTGGGATTGTGTTGAGGTCGGGAGTGTGTTGAGGTTGGGAGTGTGTTGTGGTTGGGATTGTGTTGAAATTGGGAGTGTGTTGAGGTCGGGAGTGTGTTGAGGTCGGGAGTGTGTTGAGGTTGGGAGTGTGTTGAAGTTGGTAGTGTGTTGTGGTTGGTAGTGTGTTGTGGTTGGGAGTGTGTTGAGGGTGGTAGTGTGTTGAGGGTGGTAGTGTTTTGAGGTTGGGATTGTGATGTGGTTGGTAGTGTGTTGTTGAGGTTGGTAGTGTGTTGTGGTTGGTAGTGTGTTGTGGTTGGTAGTGTGTTGAGGTTGGGAGTGTGTTGAGGTTGGGAGTGTGTTGAGGTTGGGAGTGTGTTGAGGTTGGAAGTGTGTTGAGGTTGGAAGTGTGTTGAGGTTGGAAGTGTGTTGAGGTTGGAAGTGTGTTGAGGTTGGAAGTGTGTTGAGGTTGGAAGTGTGTTGAGGTTGGAAGTGTGTTGAGGTTGGGAGTGTGTTGAGGTTGGGAGTGTGTTGAGGTTGGGAGTGTGTTGTAGTTGGAAGTGTGTTGTGGGTGGACGTGTGTTTTGGGTTGAAGTGTGTTGTGGTTGGTAGTGTGTTGTGGTTGGTAGTGTGTTGTGGTTGGTAGTGTGTTGAGGTTGGGAGTGTGTTGAGGTTGGGAGTGTGTTGAGGTTGGGAGTGTGTTGAGGTTGGTAGTGTGTTGAGGTTGGGAGTGTGTTTAGGTTGGGAGTGTGTTTAGGTTGGGAGTGTGTTGAGGTTGGGAGTGTGTTGAGGCTGGGAGTGTGTTGAGGTTGGGAGTGTGTTGAGGCTGGGAGTGTGTTGAGGTTGGGAGTGTGTTGAGGCTGGGAGTGTGTTGAGGTTCGGAGTGTGTTGAGGTTGGGAGAGTGTTGAGGTTGGGAGTGTGTTTAGGTTGGGAGTGTGTTGAGGTTGGGAGTGTGTTGAGGTTGGGAGTGTGTTGAGGTTGGGAGTGTGTTGAGGTTGGGAGTGTGTTGAGGATGGTAGTGTGTTGAGGATGGGAGTGTGTTGAGGTTGGGAGTGTGTTGAGGTTGGGAGTGTGTTGAGTGTGTTGTGGTTGGTAGTGTGTTGAGGTTGGGAGTGTGTTGAGGTTGGGAGTGTGTTGAGGTTGGTAGTGTGTTGAGGTTGGGAGTGTGTTTAGGTTGGGAGTGTGTTTAGGTTGGGAGTGTGTTGAGGTTGGGAGTGTGTTGAGGCTGGGAGTGTGTTGAGGTTGGGAGTGTGTTGAGGCTGGGAGTGTGTTGAGGTTGGGAGTGTGTTGAGGCTGGGAGTGTGTTGAGGTTCGGAGTGTGTTGAGGTTGGGAGAGTGTTGAGGTTGGGAGTGTGTTTAGGTTGGGAGTGTGTTGAGGTTGGGAGTGTGTTGAGGTTGGGAGTGTGTTGAGGTTGGGAGTGTGTTGAGGTTGGGAGTGTGTTGAGGATGGTAGTGTGTTGAGGATGGGAGTGTGTTGAGGTTGGGAGTGTGTTGAGGTTGGGAGTGTGTTGAGTGTGTTGTGGTTGGTAGTGTGTTGAGGTTGGGAGTGTGTTGAGGCTGGGAGTGTGTTGAGGCTGAAAGTGTGTTGAGGCTGGGAGTGTGTTGAGGCTGGGAGTGTGTTGAGGCTGGGAGTGTGTTGAGGCTGGGAGTGTGTTGAGGCTGCGAGTGTGTTGAGGCTGGGAGTGTGTTGAGGTTGGGAGTGTGTTGAGGATGGGAGTGTGTTGAGGATGGGAGTGTGTTGTGGTTGGGAGTGTGTTGAGGCTGCGAGTGTGTTGAGGCTGCGAGTGTGTTGAGGCTGGGAGTGTGTTGAGGATGGGAGTGTGTTGAGGCTGGGAGTGTGTTGAGGCTGCGAGTGTGTTGAGGCTGCGAGTGTGTTGAGGCTGCGAGTGTGTTGAGGCTGCGAGTGTGTTGAGGCTGCGAGTGTGTTGAGGCTGCGAGTGTGTTGAGGCTGCGAGTGTGTTGAGGCTGCGAGTGTGTTGAGGCTGCGAGTGTGTTGAGGCTGCGAGTGTGTTGAGGCTGCGAGTGTGTTGAGGCTGCGAGTGTGTTGAGGCTGCGAGTGTGTTGAGGCTGCGAGTGTGTTGAAGCTGCGAGTGTGTTGAGGCTGGGAGTGTGTTGAAGGCTGGGAGTGTGTTGAAGGCTGGGAGTGTGTTGAGGTTGGTAGTGTGTTGTGGTTGGTAGTGTCTTGTAGTTGTTAGTGTGTTGTTGTTGGTAGTGTAGTAGTTGGGAGTGTGTTGAGATTAGTAGTGTGTTGGGGTTGGGAGTGTGTTGAGGTTAGTATTGTGTTGAGGTTTGTCGTGTGTTGAGGTTGGTAGTGTGTTGAGGCTGGTAGTGTGTTGAGGTTGGTAGTGTGTTGAGGTTGGTAGTGTGTTGAGGTTGGTAGTGTGTTGAGGCTGGTAGTGTGTTGAGGTTGGTATTGTGTTGAGGTTTGTCGTGTGTTGAGGTTGGGAGTGTGTTGAGGTTGGTAGTGTGTTGAGGCTGGTAGTGTGTTGAGGTTGGTAGTGTGTTGAGGTTGGTAGTGTGTTGAGGTTGGTAGTGTGTTGAGGTTGGTAGTGTGTTGAGGTTGGTAGTGTGTTGAGGTTGGTAGTGTGTTGAGGTTGGTAGTGTGTTGAGGTTGGTAGTGTGTTGAGGTTGGGAGTGTGTTGAGGTTGGGAGTGTGTTGTGGGTGGACGTGTGTTGTGGGTTGAAGTGTGTTGTGGTTGGTAGTGTGTTGTGGTTGATTGTGTGTTGATGTTGGTGGTGTGTTGAGGTTGGTAGTGTTCTGTGGTTGGGAGTTTGTTGTTGTTGTAGTGGGTTGAGGTTGGGAGAGTGTTGAGGTTGTCATTGTGTTGGGGATATGAATGTGTTGTGGATGGAAGTGTGTTGTGGTTGGTAGGCTGTTGAGGTTAGGAGTGCTTTGAGGTTGGTAGTGTTTAGTGATTGTTAGTGTGTAGAGGTTGGGATTGTGTAGAGGTTGGTAGTTTTTTGTGGTTGGGAAAGTGTTGAGGTTGGGATTGTGTTGAGGTCGGGAGTGTGTTGAGGTTGGGAGTGTGTTGTGGTTGGGATTGTGTTGAAATTGGGAGTGTGTTGAGGTCGGGAGTGTGTTGAGGTCGGGAGTGTGTTGAGGTTGGGAGTGTGTTGAAGTTGGTAGTGTGTTGTGGTTGGTAGTGTGTTGTGGTTGGGAGTGTGTTGAGGGTGGTAGTGTGTTGAGGGTGGTAGTGTTTTGAGGTTGGGATTGTGATGTGGTTGGTAGTGTGTTGTTGAGGTTGGTAGTGTGTTGTGGTTGGTAGTGTGTTGTGGTTGGTAGTGTGTTGAGGTTGGGAGTGTGTTGAGGTTGGGAGTGTGTTGAGGTTGGGAGTGTGTTGAGGTTGGAAGTGTGTTGAGGTTGGAAGTGTGTTGAGGTTGGAAGTGTGTTGAGGTTGGAAGTGTGTTGAGGTTGGAAGTGTGTTGAGGTTGGAAGTGTGTTGAGGTTGGAAGTGTGTTGAGGTTGGGAGTGTGTTGAGGTTGGGAGTGTGTTGAGGTTGGGAGTGTGTTGTAGTTGGAAGTGTGTTGTGGGTGGACGTGTGTTGTGGGTTGAAGTGTGTTGTGGTTGGTAGTGTGTTGTGGTTGGTAGTGTGTTGTGGTTGGTAGTGTGTTGAGGTTGGGAGTGTGTTGAGGTTGGGAGTGTGTTGAGGTTGGGAGTGTGTTGAGGTTGGAAGTGTGTTGAGGTTGGAAGTGTGTTGAGGTTGGAAGTGTGTTGAGGTTGGAAGTGTGTTGAGGTTGGGAGTGTGTTGTAGTTGGAAGTGTGTTGTGGGTGGACGTGTGTTGTGGGTTGAAGTGTGTTGTGGTTGGTAGTGTGTTGTGGTTGGTAGTGTGTTGTGGTTGATTGTGTGTTGATGTTGGTGGTGTGTTGAGGTTGGTAGTGTTCTGTGGTTGGTAGTGTTCTGTGGTTGGGAGTTTGTTGTTGTTGGTAGTGTGTTGTTGTTGGTAGTGTGTTGTAGTTGGTAGTGTGTTGTAGTTGGTAGTGTGTTGAGGTTGGTAGTGTGTTGAGGTAGGTAGTGTGTTGTGGTTGGTAGTGTGTTGTTGTTGGTAGTGTGTTGTTGTTGGTAGTGTGTTGTTGTTGGTAGTGTGTTGTAGTTGGTAGTGTGTTGTGGTTGGTAGTGTGTTGTTGTTGGTAGTGTGTTGTTGTTGGTAGTGTGTTGAGGTTGGTAGTGTGTTGAGGTTGGTAGTGTGTTGAGGTTGGTAGTGTGTTGAGGTTGGTAGTGTGTTGAGGTTGGTAGTGTGTTGAGGTTGGTAGTGTGTTGAGGTTGGTAGTGTGTTGAGGTTGGTAGTGTGTTGTAGTTGGTAGTGTGTTGTAGTTGGTAGTGTGTTGTGGGTGGTAGTGTGTTGAATTTGGTAGTGTGTTGTAGTTCGTAGTGTGTTGTAGTTGGTAGTGTGTTGTTGAAGTTGGTAGTGTATTGTGGTTGATTGTGTGTTGATGTTGGTGGTGTGTTGAGGTTGGTAGTGTTCTGTGGTTGGGAGTTTGTTGTTGTTGTAGTGGGTTGAGGTTGGGAGAGTGTTGAGGTTGTCATTGTGTTGGGGATATGAATGTGTTGTGGATGGAAGTGTGTTGTGGTTGGTAGTCTGTTGAGGTTGGGAGTGTGTTGAGGTTGGTAGTGTGTTGTGGTTGGTAGTGTATTGAGGTTAGGAGTGTTTTGAGGTTGGTAGTGTTTAGTGGTTGTTAGTGTGTAGAGGTTGGGATTGTGTAGAGGTTGGTAGTTTTTTGTGGTTGGGAGAGTGTTGAGGTTGGGATTGTGTTGAAATTGGGAGTATGTTGAGGTCGGGAGTGTGTTGAGATCGGGAGTGTGTTGAGGTCGGGAGTGTGTTGAGGTCGGGAGTGTGTTGAGGTCGGGAGTGTGTTGAGGTTGGTAGTGTGTTGTGGTTGGTAGTGTGTTGTGGTTGGGAGTGTGTTGGGGGTGGTAGTGTGTTGAGGGTGGTAGTGTTTTGAGGTTGGGAGTGTGTTGAGGTTGGTAGCGTGTTGAGGTTGGTAGTGTGTTATAGTTGGTAGTGTGTTGCTGAGGTTCGTGGTGTGTTGCTGAGGTTCGTGGTGTGTTGTGGTTGGTAGTGTGTTGTGGTTGGTAGTGTGTTGTGGTTGGTAGTGTGTTGTGGTTGGTAGTGTGTTGTGGTTGGTAGTGTGTTGTGGTTGGTAGTGTGTTGTGGTTGGTAGTGTGTTGTGGTTGGTAGTGTGTTTTGGTTGGTAGTGTGTTGTAGTTGGTAGTGTGTTGTAGTTGGTAGTGTCTTGTAGTTGGTAGTGTCTTGTAGTTGGTAGTGTGTTGAGGATGGTAGTGTGTTGAGGTTGGTAGTGTGTTGAGGTTGGTAGTGTGTTGAGGTTGGTAGTGTGTTGTAGTTGGTAGTGGGTTGAGGTTGGTAGTGTGTTGAGGTTGGTAGTGTGTTGAGGTTGGTAGTGTGTTGAGGTTGGTAGTGTGTTGAGGTTGGTAGTGTGTTGTAGTTGGTAGTGTGTTGTGGGTGGTAGTGTGTTGAATTTGGTAGTGTGTTGTAGTTGGTAGTGTGTTGTAGTTGGTAGTGTGTTGTTGAGGTTGGTAGTGTATTGTGGTTGGTAGTGCCTTGATGTTGGTAGTGCCTTGATGTTGGTAGTGTGTTGTTGTTGGTAGTGTGTTGTAGTTGGTAGTGTGTGTTTGAGGTTGGTAGTGTATTGTGGTTGGTAGTGTGTTGATGTTGGTTGTGTGTTGAGGTTGGGAGTGTGTTGTGGTTGGTAGTGTGTTGATGTTGGTTGTGTGTATTGGATGGTAGTGTGTTGTGGATGTTAGTGTGTTGTGGTTGGTTTTGTGTTCAGGTTGGTAGAGTGTTGTGGTTGGTAGTGTGTTGAGGTTGGTTGTGTGTTGAGGTTGGGAGTGTGTTGTGGTTGAGAGTGTGTTGAGATTGGGAGTGTGTTGAGGTTGGGAGTGTGTTGAGTTTGGGAGTGTGTTGAGGTTGGGAGTGTGTTGAGGTTGGGAGTGTGTTGAGGTTGGGAGTGTGTTGAGGTTGGGAGTGTGTTGAGGTTGGGAGTGTGTTGAGGTTGGGAGTGTGTTGAGGTTGGGAGTGTGTTGAGGTTGGGAGTGTATTGTGGTTGGTAGACTGTTGAGGGTGTCAGATTTTGAGGTTAGGAGTGCTTTGAGGTTGGTAGTGTTTAGTGGTTGTTAGTGTGTAGTGGTTGGGATTGTGTAGAGGTTGGTAGTTTTTTGTGGTTGGGAGAGTGTTGAGGTTGGGAGTGTGTTGTGGTTGATAGTGTGTAGAGGTTGGGAGTGTGTTGAGGTTGGGAGTGTGTTGAGGTTGGGAGTGTGTTGAGGTTAGGAGTGTGTTGATGTTGGGAGTGTGTTGATGTTGGGAGTGTGTTGATGTTGGGAGTGTGTTGTGGTTGGTAGTGTGTTGAAGTTGGGAGTGTGTTGAGGCTGGGAGTGTGTTGAGGCTGGGAGTGTGTTGAGGCTGGGAGTGTGTTGAGGCTGCGAGTGTGTTGAGGCTGGGAGTGTGTTGAGGATGGGAGTGTGTTGAGGTTGGGAGTGTGTTATAGTCGGTAGTGTGTTGTAGTTGGTAGTGTGTTGTGGTTGGTAGTGTGTTGAAGTTGGGAGTGTGTTGATGCTGGGAGTGTGTTGAGGCTGGGAGTGTGTTGAGGCTGGGAGTGTGTTGAGGCTGGGAGTGTGTTGAGGCTGGGAGTGTGTTGAGGCTGGGAGTGTGTTGAGGCTGGGAGTGTGTTGAGGCTGGGAGTGTGTTGAGGCTGGGAGTGTGTTGAGGCTGGGAGTGTGTTGAGGCTGCGAGTGTGTTGAGGCTGCGAGTGTGTTGAGGCTGGGAGTGTGTTGAGGTTGGGAGTGTGTTGAGGATGGGAGTGTGTTGTGGTTGGGAGTGTGTTGAGGCTGGGAGTGTGTTGAGGCTGCGAGTGTTTTGAGGCTGCGAGTGTGTTGAGGCTGGGAGTGTGTTGAGGATGGGAGTGTGTTGTGGTTGGGAGTGTGTTGAGGCTGGGAGTGTGTTGAGGCTGCGAGTGTGTTGAGGCTGCGAGTGTGTTGAGGCTGCGAGTGTGTTGAGGCTGCGAGTGTGTTGAGGCTGCGAGTGTGTTGAGGCTGGGAGTGTGTTGAGGTTGGGAGTGTGTTGTGGTTGGGAGTGTGTTGAAGGCTAGGAGTGTGTTGAGGCTGCGAGAGTGTTGAGGCTGGGAGTGTGTTGAAGGCTGGGAGTGTGTTGAGGTTGGTAGTGTGTTGTGGTTGGTAGTGTCTTGTAGTTGTTAGTGTGTTGTTGTTGGTAGTGTAGTAGTTGGGAGTGTGTTGAGATTAGTAGTGTGTTGGGGTTGGGAGTGTGTTGAGGTTAGTATTGTGTTGAGGTTTGTCGTGTGTTGAGGTTGGTAGTGTGTTGAGGCTGGTAGTGTGTTGAGGTTGGTAGTGTGTTGAGGTTGGTAGTGTGTTGAGGTTGGTAGTGTGTTGAGGCTGGTAGTGTGTTGAGGTTGGTAGTGTGTTGAGGCTGGTAGTGTGTTGAGGTTGGTATTGTGTTGAGGTTTGTCGTGTGTTGAGGTTGGGAGTGTGTTGAGGTTGGGAGTGTGTTGAGGTTGGTAGTGTGTTGAGGCTGGTAGTGTGTTGAGGTTGGTAGTGTGTTGAGGTTGGTAGTGTGTTGAGGTTGGGAGTGTGTTGAGGTTGGGAGTGTGTTGAGGTTGGGAGTGTGTTGAGGTTGGGAGTGTGTTGTGGGTGGACGTGTGTTGTGGGTTGAAGTGTGTTGTGGTTGGTAGTGTGTTGTGGTTGATTGTGTGTTGATGTTGGTGGTGTGTTGAGGTTGGTAGTGTTCTGTGGTTGGGAGTTTTTTGTTGTTGTAGTGGGTTGAGGTTGGGAGAGTGTTGAGGTTGTCATTGTGTTGGGGATATGAATGTGTTGTGGATGGAAGTGTGTTGTGGTTGGTAGGCTGTTGAGGTTAGGAGTGCTTTGAGGTTGGTAGTGTTTAGTGATTGTTAGTGTGTAGAGGTTGGGATTGTGTAGAGGTTGGTAGTTTTTTGTGGTTGGGAAAGTGTTGAGGTTGGGATTGTGTTGAGGTCGGGAGTGTGTTGAGGTTGGGAGTGTTTTGAAGTTGGTAGTGTGTTGTGGTTGGTAGTGTGTTGTGGTTGGGAGTGTGTTGAGGTTGGGAGTGTGTTGAGGGTGGTAGTGTTTTGAGGTTGGGATTGTGATGTGGTTGGTAGTGTGTTGTTGAGGTTGGTAAGGTGTTGTGGTTCGTAGTGTGTTATAGTTGGTAGTGTGTTGCTGAGGTTCGTGGTGTGTTGTGGTTGGTAGTGTGTTGTGGTTGGTAGTGTGTTGTGGTTGGTAGTGTGTTGTGGTTGGTAGTGTGTTGTGGTTGGTAGTGTGTTGTGGTTGGTAGTGTGTTGTGGTTGGTAGTGTGTTGTGGTTGGTAGTGTGTTGAGGTTGGTAGTGTGTTGAGGTTGGGAGTGTGTTGAGGTTGGGAGTGTGTTGAGGTTGGTAGTGTGTTGAGGTTGGGAGTGTGTTGAGGTTGGGAGTGTGTTATAGTCGGTAGTGTGTTGTAGTTGGTAGTGTGTTGTGGTTGGTAGTGTGTTGAAGTTGGGAGTGTGTTGAGGCTGGGAGTGTGTTGAGGCTGGGAGTGTGTTGAGGCTGGGAGTGTGTTGAGGCTGGGAGTGTGTTGAGGCTGGGAGTGTGTTGAGGCTGGGAGTGTGTTGAGGCTGGGAGTGTGTTGAGGCTGGGAGTGTGTTGAGGCTGCGAGTGTGTTGAGGCTGCGAGTGTGTTGAGGCTGGGAGTGTGTTGAGGTTGGGAGTGTGTTGAGGATGGGAGTGTGTTGTGGTTGGGAGTGTGTTGAGGCTGGGAGTGTGTTGAGGCTGCGAGTGTGTTGAGGCTGCGAGTGTGTTGAGGCTGCGAGTGTGTTGAGGCTGGGAGTGTGTTGAGGATGGGAGTGTGTTGTGGTTGGGAGTGTGTTGAGGCTGGGAGTGTGTTGAGGCTGCGAGTGTGTTGAGGCTGCGAGTGTGTTGAGGCTGCGAGTGTGTTGAGGCTGCGAGTGTGTTGAGGCTGGGAGTGTGTTGAGGTTGGGAGTGTGTTGTGGTTGGGAGTGTGTTGAAGGCTAGGAGTGTGTTGAGGCTGCGAGAGTGTTGAGGCTGGGAGTGTGTTGAAGGCTGGGAGTGTGTTGAGGTTGGTAGTGTGTTGTGGTTGGTAGTGTCTTGTAGTTGTTAGTGTGTTGTTGTTGGTAGTGTAGTAGTTGGGAGTGTGTTGAGATTAGTAGTGTGTTGGGGTTGGGAGTGTGTTGAGGTTAGTATTGTGTTGAGGTTTGTCGTGTGTTGAGGTTGGTAGTGTGTTGAGGCTGGTAGTGTGTTGAGGTTGGTAGTGTGTTGAGGTTGGTAGTGTGTTGAGGTTGGGAGTGTGTTGAGGCTGGTAGTGTGTTGAGGTTGGTATTGTGTTGAGGTTTGTCGTGTGTTGAGGTTGGGAGTGTGTTGAGGTTGGGAGTGTGTTGAGGTTGGTAGTGTGTTGAGGCTGGTAGTGTGTTGAGGTTGGTAGTGTGTTGAGGTTGGTAGTGTGTTGAGGTTGGTAGTGTGTTGAGGTTGGGAGTGTGTTGAGGTTGGGAGTGTGTTGAGGTTGGGAGTGTGTTGTGGGTGGACGTGTGTTGTGGGTTGAAGTGTGTTGTGGTTGGTAGTGTGTTGTGGTTGATTGTGTGTTGATGTTGGTGGTGTGTTGAGGTTGGTAGTGTTCTGTGGTTGGGAGTTTGTTGTTGTTGTAGTGGGTTGAGGTTGGGAGAGTGTTGAGGTTGTCATTGTGTTGGGGATATGAATGTGTTGTGGATGGAAGTGTGTTGTGGTTGGTAGGCTGTTGAGGTTAGGAGTGCTTTGAGGTTGGTAGTGTTTAGTGATTGTTAGTGTGTAGAGGTTGGGATTGTGTAGAGGTTGGTAGTTTTTTGTGGTTGGGAAAGTGTTGAGGTTGGGATTGTGTTGAGGTCGGGAGTGTGTTGAGGTTGGGAGTGTTTTGAAGTTGGTAGTGTGTTGTGGTTGGTAGTGTGTTGTGGTTGGGAGTGTGTTGAGGTTGGGAGTGTGTTGAGGGTGGTAGTGTTTTGAGGTTGGGATTGTGATGTGGTTGGTAGTGTGTTGTTGAGGTTGGTAAGGTGTTGTGGTTCGTAGTGTGTTATAGTTGGTAGTGTGTTGCTGAGGTTCGTGGTGTGTTGTGGTTGGTAGTGTGTTGTGGTTGGTAGTGTGTTGTGGTTGGTAGTGTGTTGTGGTTGGTAGTGTGTTGTGGTTGGTAGTGTGTTGTGGTTGGTAGTGTGTTGTGGTTGGTAGTGTGTTGTGGTTGGTAGTGTGTTGTGGTTGGTAGTGTGTTGAGGTTGGTAGTGTGTTGAGGTTGGGAGTGTGTTGAGGTTGGGAGTGTGTTGAGGTTGGGAGTGTGTTGAGGTTGGGAGTGTGTTGAGGTTGGGAGTGTGTTGAGGTTGGAAGTGTGTTGAGGTTGGAAGTGTGTTGAGGTTGGAAGTGTGTTGAGGTTGGAAGTGTGTTGAGGTTGGAAGTGTGTTGAGGTTGGAAGTGTGTTGAGGTTGGAAGTGTGTTGAGGTTGGAAGTGTGTTGAGGTTGGAAGTGTGTTGTGGTTGATTGTGTGTTGAGGTTGATTGTGTGTTGATGTTGGTGGTGTGTTGAGGTTGGTAGTGTTCTGTGGTTGGTAGTGTGTTGTAGTTGGTAGTGTGTTGTAGTTGGTAGTGTGTTGAGGTTGGTAGTGTGTTGAGGTTGGTAGTGTGTTGTGGTTGGTAGTGTGTTGTTGTTGGTAGTGTGTTGTTGTTGGTAGTGTGTTGTAGTTGGTAGTGTGTTGTGGTTGGTAGTGTGTTGTTGTTGGTAGTGTGTTGTTGTTGGTAGTGTGTTGTAGTTGGTAGTGTGTTGAGGATGGTAGTGTGTTGAGGTTGGTAGTGTGTTGAGGTTGGTAGTGTGTTGAGGTTGGTAGTGTGTTGAGGTTGGTAGTGTGTTGAGGTTGGTAGTGTGTTGAGGTTGGTAGTGTGTTGAGGTTGGTAGTGTGTTGAGGTTGGTAGTGTGTTGAGGTTGGTAGTGTGTTGAGGTTGGTAGTGTGTTGAGGTTGGTAGTGTGTTGAGGTTGGTAGTGTGTTGTAGTTGGTAGTGTGTTGTAGTTGGTAGTGTGTTGAGGTTGGTAGTGTGTTGAGGTTGGTAGTGTGTTGTAGTTGGTAGTGTGTTGTAGTTGGTAGTGTGTTGTGGGTGGTAGTGTGTTGAATTTGGTAGTGTGTTGTAGTTGGTAGTGTGTTGTAGTTGGTAGTGTGTTGTTGAGGTTGGTAGTGTATTGTGGTTGATTGTGTGTTGATGTTGGTGGTGTGTTGAGGTTGGTAGTGTTCTGTGGTTGGGAGTTTGTTGTTGTTGTAGTGGGTTGAGGTTGGGAGAGTGTTGAGGTTGTCATTGTGTTGGGGATATGAATGTGTTGTGGATGGAAGTGTGTTGTGGTTGGTAGTCTGTTGAGGTTGGGAGTGTGTTGAGGTTGGTAGTGTGTTGTGGTTGGTAGTGTATTGAGGTTAGGAGTGTTTTGAGGTTGGTAGTGTTTAGTGGTTGTTAGTGTGTAGAGGTTGGGATTGTGTAGAGGTTGGTAGTTTTTTGTGGTTGGGAGAGTGTTGAGGTTGGGATTGTGTTGAAATTGGGAGTGTGTTGAGGTCGGGAGTGTGTTGAGGTCGGGAGTGTGTTGAGGTCGGGAGTGTGTTGAGGTCGGGAGTGTGTTGAGGCTGGTAGTGTGTTGTGGTTGGTAGTGTGTTGTGGTTGGGAGTGTGTTGGGGGTGGTAGTGTGTTGAGGGTGGTAGTGTTTTGAGGTGGGTAGCGTGTTGAGGTTGGTAGTGTGTTATAGTTGGTAGTGTGTTGCTGAGGTTCGTGGTGTGTTGCTGAGGTTCGTGGTGTGTTGTGGTTGGTAGTGTGTTGTGGTTGGTAGTGTGTTGTGGTTGGTAGTGTTGTGGTTGGTAGTGTGTTGTGGTTGGTAGTGTGTTGTGGTTGGTAGTGTGTTTTGGTTGGTAGTGTGTTGTAGTTGGTAGTGTGTTGTAGTTGGTAGTGTGTTGAGGATGGTAGTGTGTTGAGGATGGTAGTGTGTTGAGGTTGGTAGTGTGTTGAGGTTGGTAGTGTGTTGAGGTTGGTAGTGTGTTGAGGTTGGTAGTGTGTTGTAGTTGGTAGTGTGTTGAGGTTGGTAGTGTGTTGAGGTTGGTAGTGTGTTGAGGTTGGTAGTGTGTTGAGGTTGGTAGTGTGTTGAGGTTGGTAGTGTGTTGAGGTTGGTAGTGTGTTGAGGTTGGTAGTGTGTTGTAGTTGGTAGTGTGTTGTGGGTGGTAGTGTGTTGAATTTGGTAGTGTGTTGTAGTTGGTAGTGTGTTGTTGAGGTTGGTAGTGTATTGTGGTTGGTAGTGCCTTGATGTTGGTAGTGCCTTGATGTTGGTAGTGTGTTGTTGTTGGTAGTGTGTTGTAGTTGGTAGTGTGTTGAGGATGGTAGTGTGAGGTTGGTAGTGTGTTGAGGTTGGTAGTGTGTTGAGGTTGGTAGTGTGTTGAGGTTGGTAGTGTGTTGAGGTTGGTAGTGTGTTGAGGTTGGTAGTGTGTTGAGGTTGGGAGTGTGTTGAGGTTGGTAGTGTGTTGAGGTTGGTAGTGTGTTGTAGTTGGTAGTGTGTTGTAGTTGGTAGTGTGTTGTGGGTGGTAGTGTGTTGAATTTGGTAGTGTGTTGTAGTTGGTAGTGTGTTGTAGTTGGTAGTGTGTTGTTGAGGTTGGTAGTGTATTGTGGTTGATTGTGTGTTGATGTTGGTGGTGTGTTGAGGTTGGTAGTGTTCTGTGGT
This sequence comes from Procambarus clarkii, assembly GCF_040958095.1. NCBI lineage: Eukaryota > Metazoa > Arthropoda > Malacostraca > Decapoda > Cambaridae > Procambarus > Procambarus clarkii. The sequence goes on along the minus strand of NW_027189303.1, from coordinate 99,868 downwards.
TGGGAGTTTGTTGTTGTTGTAGTGGGTTGAGGTTGGGAGAGTGTTGAGGTTGTCATTGTGTTGGGGATATGAATGTGTTGTGGATGGAAGTGTGTTGTGGTTGGTAGTCTGTTGAGGTTGGGAGTGTGTTGAGGTTGGTAGTGTGTTGTGGTTGGTAGTGTATTGAGGTTAGGAGTGTTTTGAGGTTGGTAGTGTTTAGTGGTTGTTAGTGTGTAGAGGTTGGGATTGTGTAGAGGTTGGTAGTTTTTTGTGGTTGGGAGAGTGTTGAGGTTGGGATTGTGTTGAAATTGGGAGTGTGTTGAGGTCGGGAGTGTGTTGAGGTCGGGAGTGTGTTGAGGTCGGGAGTGTGTTGAGGTTGGTAGTGTGTTGTGGTTGGTAGTGTGTTGTGGTTGGGAGTGTGTTGGGGGTGGTAGTGTGTTGAGGGTGGTAGTGTTTTGAGGTGGGTAGCGTGTTGAGGTTGGTAGTGTGTTATAGTTGGTAGTGTGTTGCTGAGGTTCGTGGTGTGTTGCTGAGGTTCGTGGTGTGTTGTGGTTGGTAGTGTGTTGTGGTTGGTAGTGTGTTGTGGTTGGTAGTGTGTTGTGGTTGGTAGTGTGTTGTGGTTGGTAGTGTGTTTTGGTTGGTAGTGTGTTGTAGTTGGTAGTGTGTTGTAGTTGGTAGTGTGTTGTAGTTGGTAGTGTGTTGTAGTTGGTAGTGTGTTGTAGTTGGTAGTGTGTTGAGGATGGTAGTGTGTTGAGGATGGTAGTGTGTTGAGGTTGGTAGTGTGTTGAGGTTGGTAGTGTGTTGAGGTTGGTAGTGTGTTGAGGTTGGTAGTGTGTTGAGGTTGGTAGTGTGTTGAGGTTGGTAGTGTGTTGAGGTTGGTAGTGTGTTGTAGTTGGTAGTGTGTTGAGGTTGGTAGTGTGTTGAGGTTGGTAGTGTGTTGAGGTTGGTAGTGTGTTGAGGTTGGTAGTGTGTTGAGGTTGGTAATGTGTTGAGGTTGGTAGTGTGTTGTAGTTGGTAGTGTGTTGTGGGTGGTAGTGTGTTGAATTTGGTAGTGTGTTGTAGTTGGTAGTGTGTTGTTGAGGTTGGTAGTGTATTGTGGTTGGTAGTGCCTTGATGTTGGTAGTGCCTTGATGTTGGTAGTGTGTTGTTGTTGGTAGTGTGTTGTAGTTGGTAGTGTGTGTTTGAGGTTGGTAGTGTATTGTGGTTGGTAGTGTGTTGATGTTGGTTGTGTGTTGAGGTTGGGAGTGTGTTGTGGTTGGTAGTGTGTTGATGTTGGTTGTGTGTATTGGATGGTAGTGTGTTGTGGATGTTAGTGTGTTGTGGTTGGTAGTGTGTTGAGGTTGGTTGTGTGTTGAGGTTGGGAGTGTGTTGTGGTTGATTGTGTGTTGAGATTGGGAGTGTGTTGAGGTTGGGAGTGTGTTGAGTTTGGGAGTGTGTTGAGGTTGGGAGTGTGTTGAGGTTGGGAGTGTGTTGAGGTTGGGAGTGTGTTGAGGTTGGGAGTGTGTTGAGGTTGGGAGTGTGTTGAGGTTGGGAGTGTGTTGTGGTTGGTAGACTGTTGAGGGTGTCAGATTTTGAGGTTAGGAGTGCTTTGAGGTTGGTAGTGTTTAGTGGTTGGGATTGTGTAGAGGTTGGTAGTTTTTTGTGGTTGGGAGAGTGTTGAGGTTGGGATTGTGTTGTGGTTGATAGTGTGTAGAGGTTGGGATTGTGTAGAGGTTGCGAGTGTGTTGAGGTTGGGAGTGTGTTGAGGTTGGGAGTGTGTTGAGGTTAGGAGTGTGTTGTTGTTGGGAGTGTGTTGAGTTTGGTAGTGTGTTGAGATTGGGAGTGTGTTGAGGTTGGGAGTGTGTTAAGGTTGGGATTGTGTTGAGGTTGGGAGTGTGTTGAGTTTGGGAGTGTGTTGAGGTTGGGAGTGTGTTGAGGTTGTGAGTGTGTTGAGGTTGGGAGTGTGTTGAGTTTGGGAGTGTGTTGAGGTTGGGAGTGTGTTGAGGTTGTGAGTGTGTTGTGGTTGGGAGTGTGTTGATGTTGGGAATGTGTTGAGGTTGGGAGTGTATTGAGGTTGGGAGTGTGTTGAGGTTGGGAGTGTGTTGAGGTGGGGTGTGTGTTGAGGTTGGAAGTGTGTTGTGGTTGGTAGTGTGTTGTGGTTGGTAGTGTGTTGTGGTTGGTAGTGTGTTGTGGTTGGTAGTGTGTTGTGGTTGGTAGTGTGTTGTGGTTGGTAGTGTGTTGTGGTTGGTAGTGTGTTGTGGTTGGTAGTGTGTTGTGTTTGGTAGTGTGTTGTGGTTGGGAGTGTGTTGAGGTTGGGAGTGTGTTGAGGATGGGAGTGTGTTGTGGTTGGGAGTGTGTTGAAGGCTATGAGTGTTGGCTGGTTGGTAGTGTGTTGTGGTTGGTAGTGTAGTAGTTGGGAATGTGTTGAGATTAGTAGTGTGTTGGGGTTGGGAGTGTGTTGAGGTTAGTATTGTGTTGAGGTTTGTCGTGTGTTGAGGTTGGAAGTGTGTTGAGGTTGGTAGTGTGTTGAGGTTGGTAGTGTGTTGAGGTTGGGAGTGTGTTGAAGTTGGGAGTGTGTTGAGGTTGGGAGTGTGTTGAGGTTGGGAGTGTGTTGAGGTTGGGAGTGTGTTGAGGTTGGGAGTGTGTTGAGGTTGGGAGTGTGTTGAGGTTGGGAGTGTGTTGAGGTTGGTAGTGTGTTGTAGTTGGTAGTGTGTTGAGGTTGGGAGTGTGTTGAGGTTAGTAGTGTGTTGAGGTTAGTAGTGTGTTGAGGTTGGTAGTGTGTTGAGGTTGGGAGTGTGTTGAGGTTGGGAGTGTGTTGAGGTTGGGAGTGTGTTGTAGTTGGTAGTGTGTTGAGGTTGGGAGTGTGTTGAGGTTGGGAGTGTGTTGTAGTTGGTAGTGTGTTGAGGTTGGGAGTGTGTTGAGGTTGGGAGTGTGTTGTGGTTGGTAGTGTGTTGTAGTTGGTAGTGTGTTGTAGTTGGTAGTGTGTTGAGGTTGGGAGTGTGTTGAGGTTTGTAGTGTGTTGAGGTTGGGAGTGTGTTGAGGTTGGGAGTGTGTTGAGGTTGGGAGTGTGTTGAGGTTGGGAGTGTGTTGAGGTTGGGAGTGTGTTGAGGTTGGGAGTGTGTTGAGGTTGGGAGTGTGTTGAAGTTGGCAGTGTGTTGAGGTAGGGAGGTTGTGGAGGTTGGTAGTGTGTTGTGGTAGGAAGTGTGCTGTGGTTGATAGTGTGTTGTGTATGGAAGTGTCTTAATGTGTAGTGTGGTGAGGTTGGGAGTGTGTTGAAGGTGTTGGATATTTCCAACATCGAATACAGCATTGTTGTATTCTCATTACTTATTACTAACCATACTAAATATTGTAGTAAGTAGAATTAACAACTCGTAGAATTCTCATGTACTAATAATTCATCTGTGCATTAGGCTAGAATTCTCACGTCACCTGACGCCAGTATTGCGTCAGATTTCTTTACAGTAAAACACATTATATTCAATTTGTGTGAGAATTAAATATGATTCTCCATAATTAAAGCATTCTGTATGACAACTAATTGCAGACGAATTGTTCTCTAACTAAAAGCCAAATAGAGCGTTAGAATCATAGTGTCTACCTCGCGATAGTGTTAACGTCATCAATGAATGCCATGGGGAGACATTAATTCCTCTCCCTTGTATATTTACTATTCTTAAATCGGTAAATAATAATATTTCGTTCCTCTAAATAATAAACCCGTCCAGTCTTTAAAGTTTCAAGCGCGAATGCGAGAAATATTAATGTTCGTGACAATAATTTGTGTTATGAACGTCGACTCGGCGAGGGTTGGAGGGACGCCATCCCCTTCAGTACGTACGCGGACACGTGCAGAGCCGAAAGGAGGCAGAACTGTGCTTACCGTACTCATAAAGGACGCCATTGCCCAGCAAATCGGGCAGGTGTTATTCATCCTCAGATGAAAGCCGCCACTGTGAGGCGTGAACGACCTTGCAGATAATATCTTCAACTAGTGCTGGTGTTAAATGAGGGACCCCTAGACTTGGTTCCTGACGACACGTGATCAGCCAGCTTGAAACGCATCACAATCCAGGATAAGTAAGTAAGTAATTATCAAAAGAAGGCACCAAACCGGGAAGGCTATGTAGCACCATCAAATACGCAAAATAATCAGAGGGCGCTAAATATCACCAAGGATGCCAATACGAGAACAAAAACGCATAAGGCAAACGATATCAAAAGTATCCGAGTCACCAAGAATTCTATCGAGGGACAGGTGACCGCGAGGGGCGGTCGGAAAGCAAGACACACGCTCGTCCTGGAAGTCAGGACATTCAAGAAGGACATGCACGACCGTAAGAGGGACAATGCAACTAGGACAATAAGGAGCAGGGCGGCGCTCCATCAAGTGACCATGGGTTAAGCGAGTATGGCCAATACGCAACCTCGCCAGAGCTGTTTCCCACCGCCGGTTACGGTGGAAGGAGGACGGCCACGAGGAAACACAACATTTAAGAGTACGTAGCTTGTTACCAGTAACAGACAACCAAGAAGCCTGCCAACGGGTAAGGACTGAGGAATGGATGACCGGGTAAAAGTCGGAATACGGAATGCCTTTACGAGAGATGGGACAAGAGCGGACAGCTTCCTTAGCGGCAGCATCCGCACGCTCATTTAAAGACACGCCAATATGGCTGGGAACCCAACAAAACTCAACTGACTTAAATTTACTGTGAACGAGAAACAGCCAATGCTGGATCTCGACAACTACTGGATGAACCGGATTAAAGCACCCGAGAGCCATGAGGGCACTACGAGAGTCAACAACAACCACAAAGGAAGACTGACAACGAGAAAGCAGGAGACGAAGAGCATAGAGAATAGCATAAAGTTCCGCTGTAAAGATGCTAGTCTCCGGAGGCAAGCGACACATATAAGTGCGATCAGGAAAAACAACAGAGTAGCCAACACCGTCCGCTGACTTAGACCCATCGGTGAAGACAGAAACGGAGCGGGAGTGAGAAGAAAAGTGCTCGAGGAAAAGGCGTTTTAGAACCGTAGGAGGGGTAAAAGCTTTAGTGATACGAGTCAAGGATGTACAAAACCGCGGAAGACGGACCCTCCACGGGGGCAAAGAAGGAACAACACGAGGAGAAACATCAGAAATACGAACGGAAAGAGAATCCTGTAGGCGAGATAACCGGACAGAAAGAGGGAGGTGGTGAAGAGGAACAGGAACCGCAGGAGGGGTAAAAGTTAAAGCACGAAAGAGGCGAGAGGAAGGATGTTGCAAGGACCGCGCAAGATAGCGAAGACAGTAGCGATCACGGCGGTCCTGGAGAGACAGGAAGCCAGTGTCAACATACAAGCTAAGGATGGGAGTCGAACGAAAGGCACCAGAACTGAGGCGCAACCCAATATGGTGCAAAGCATCAAGACGGCGAAGAGTAGAAGGAGAAGCAGACGAGTAAGCAGGGCAACCATAATCGAGCTTAGACAGGACGAGAGAGGAATGTAAAGCAAGGAGAGTGCGCCTATCTGCCCCCCAAGAAGTATGGGACAAGACCCGAAGGAGGGTAAGGGCCTTAGAGCACTCAACACGGAGGTAAGAGATATGGGGAGACCAAGACAAACGAGTGTCAAGGAATAACCCCAAAAGCTTCGCGGAATCTTTGTATTCAAGGGGATGACCATAAAGTGACAAAGAGGGACGAAGAACAACCCGTTTCCGCGTAAAAGTCATGGCACAAGTCTTAGAAGTAGAGAACTTGAAGCCATGACCTGTGGCCCAAGACGACACGGCATCAATTGCAAGTTGAAGCCGGCGTTGAAGGAGAGGCGAATCATCACCCTGACAACAAAGGGTAAGATCATCGACATAGAGAGCGGAGAAGACACCAGAAGGAAGAGAGGAAAGAAGACCATTGAGGGCAACCAGAAAAAAGAGTAGTGCTCAGAACACTACCCTGGGGCACACCTTCGTATTGCTGAAAAGAGGGAGAGAGAGCGGTACCAAGGCGCACCCGAAAGGAACGACGAGAGAGGAAGCTGCGGAGAAAGAGAGGGAGATGACCACGAAGGCCAAAAGAATGAAGTTGAGATAGGATATGATAACGCCAAGTGGTGTCGTAAGCCTTTTCTAGGTCAAAAAGGACGGCAACAACGGAGGTCTTCGCAGCAAAAGCAGTACGAATATAGACCTCCAAGTTCACCAGGACATCTGTCGTGCTGCGGCACTTGCGGAAACCAAATTGAGAAGGGGAGAGGAGGTGATGGTGTTCCAGGAACCACATCAGACGAACGTTAACCATACGTTCAAAGAGTTTGCAGACACAACTTGTGAGAGCAATAGGGCGAAAGTCCTTAGGGGAAGTACCCAGAGACCCCGGTTTGCGAACAGGGAGGACAACGGCATCGAGCCAGTCCTCTGGGACTGACGACGACTCCCAGATCCGATTATACAGACTCAGTAAATACTGAGACGTGCTCGGAGGGAGATGGCGAAGCATCTCATAATGAATACCATCGGAGCCCGCCGCCGTAGAACCGCAGAGGGCCAGCGCAGACCGAAGTTCAGAGAGAGAGAAGGGATCATTATAGGGAAGCTGAAGATGAGTGCAGAAATCTAAAGGACGAGACTCAAGGACAGGTTTACGAAGAAGGAAAGATTGGGGAAGATGAAGACCAGAGCTAACAGAAGAAAAGTGGGAACCCAGTTCGGAAGCGACCTGCAACGGGTCCGCCACAAGAGTATCATGGAGGTGAAGGACCGGTGAAACATCGGGAACGAACTTACCCGCTATCTTGCGGATACGCTTCCAGATCTGGGCCAGAGGGGTTTCGGACGTAATTGTTGAGACATAAGATGCCCAACATTCACGTTTAGCCGTACGGATGGCCCTACGGGCCACCGCACTCGCTTTCCGAAAGAAAAGAATCGGTCGTCTGCCTACGGCGGTGCTTCTTCCAGGCTGCACGCTTACAGCGGACAGCCCGAGCACAGTCCGCATTCCACCAGGGAACGCACTTCCGTGGACCCCGAGAGGAAGAGCGAGGAATAGAGCGGAGGGCAGCGTACAAGACAGTGTCATGAAAAAGGAGGAGAGCGCGAGAGAGGGGCAGAAGGGAGAGGTCAGAGAGAGTAGCACTGAGGGAAAATAGGGTCCAGTCCGCCTTAGCAAACTGCCACCTAGGGAAAGAGAGGGAAGGGCAAAAAGAGAAAAAGGAAACAAGGATGGGGAAATGATCACTTCCATGGAGGTCATCAAGAACCTGCCACGTGAAATCTAAGTAAAGAGAAGAAGAGCAGAGAGAAAGATCAAGACAAGAAAGGGTGCGAGTTCGAGAGTCCAAATGAGTGGGCTCACCAGAATTCAGAAGAGACAGGGAAGAAGAGAGGAGAAACGGCTCAAGGAGGCGACCCCGGGTATTCGTCAGAACGTCACCCCAAAGAGAATGACGACAATTGAAGTCACCCAGCAGGAGCACAGGCTCCGGTAAGGAGTCTAGGAGGTGTTTCAAATCAGGAAGAGAGAGCGGGACACTCGGGGGGAGATAAATGGAACAAACTGTGTACCATTTCCCCACAAAGATACGAGCAGCAGAACAATGGAGAGGCGAAGGAAAAAGTAAAGGAACAAAGGGAACATCAGCCCGAATCAAGAGAGCAGAAGAATTAGAAGCCCCAGCAATGGCTGGGGGGGGGGGGTAGAGAAAGGAATAGCCACGAAAACGACCAGGACGAGCACCAAGCATTGGCTCCTGGAGACAGACACAAAGGGGCGAAAACCGCGAAACCAGAAGTTGGAGTTCGAGGAAATTGGCGTAATAACCTCGAACGTTCCATTGAAGAATGGACAACGACGAGAAGAGAAAGGACAAAAACAGAGAACAAGGAAGAAACAAAGGCGAAAGACCAACAGAGCACGTTAAAGAATATCAGGGTCGGGATCAGGGTCAGCAAAGTCAGGGTTAGGGGGCATGGGTAAACTGAGCAAAGACGGAGGGAAGGAAACGGGAGAACAGATCAGAGGTGGGCGGGCAGGGTCCGGAGGAGGAGGAGGAGGAGGAGGAGGAGGAGGAGGAGGAGGAGGAGGAGGAGGAGGAGGAGGAGGAGGAGGAGGAGGAGACAACGGAGAGGAGCAGTCAAGGACAGCAGCAGGAAGAGGGGGAGTAGAAAGAGAGGAGCGCACCCCAGCAAGAGCAGCAACCGAAAGGGAAGCAGGGGCCAAAGAAACCTCCATAGCAGGAACAGGGGGCGCAAGCACTGAAACGGGAGGGGAAGGAGCAACAGAGCCAGAAGGAGGAGCTGAGGAAGAAAGCGAAGCCTTCTTACCCGCCGGGGAAGAGGAAGGAGAGGAGTCAGGCTTACGCTTCTGACTTAAAGAGACCGGTGTCCCAGCAACTACGTACCGGGCAACGGATTCCAGTGTCTCAACAGGAGAAGCCGAACGAGAGCACACACGACGGCCGTTAGGAGAGCGATGGACATCCGCCCGCACTGACAGGCGGTGGCGAGAGCCGATAGATGGAGGAAGAGGATGGGAAGGAGGATCGGAGGGGGACGAGGAAGAAGACACAGAAGACACGACAGACCGGGTAGAAGGAAGGGGAACCCCAGACAGAGGACCAGGAGGAGGATCCTTCGGGAGAGAACCCAAAGGGACAGAGGAGGGGGCAGTGGGCGCATCAGGATCCAAGGCCCGGAAACGGTTGTGAGTCTGAGGAAGGCGGGAAGGACGAGGAGAGGAAGAGCGCAACACGCGAGCATAAGAGATATTAGCATAAGGCGGGAGCCGGCGAACCTGGCGCCTCGCCTCAGGAAAAGATAAACGCTCCCGGTGCTTCAAGTTGAGGACGGCTGCCTCAAGCTTGTAATGGACACACGCACGGGAGAAGGTAGGATGGGCCTCACCGCAGTTGAGGCAACGAGCCTGGGGAGAAGCGCACTCCGACTTAGAGTGACCTTCGCCACCACACAAAGGACAGAGAGAGACAGTCCCGGAGCAGCGGAGGGCACCATGCCCAAACCTCCAGCACTTGTTGCAGAGCCGAGGAGAAGGAATGTACTCCTGGACAGAGCACCTGGCACCAGCAAGAATGACAGAGGGTGGAAGGGTCCTACCATCAAAGGTAATCTTCACAACCCGGAGGGGTTGACGGCGACTACCACGAGGGGGACGAGTAAACGTGTCCACCTGGAGAATAGAATGGCCCTGGGCAGCGAGGATATGTCGAATATCGTCGTGGCAGTCGCGCAGGTCCCGAACACCGGTCGCAACATGGGGCGGAGCAAAATAGTGCCAACACTGGCATTCAACTGAACGTTCTTCGAGACCCGAACGGGGGTCTCGCCAAGGCAGGATAAGGCAGCCAAGCGGGAAGCAGCATCCTGAGAAGGAGCAGCAACGACACGTGTACCGAGACGAGTGGGGTTGAAAGTAATGGAGGCATCCACGGAATCAATGAGATGTCGATGGAGGGAGAAATCGTCAGGAGGCGCAGAATCAAGAGGGAGGAGATCAAAATATTTGGCCCACGAAGCGGGACCAAACAAGGCTTGATAGGTAGCAGAACTGGAAGGAATCGAGCGAGGGCGGACGTGACGAGGACGGCGGTGAGAACCCCCAGAGAGAGAGGGGTTAAAAGGCGCAGTAGTTACAACTAGAGAAGGAGCCGCGCCAGGGGACGAGGTAGTCACCACTGGGGGCTTGGGGCTCGACCCAACCACAGAGGAGGGAGGGGAGCCAGAGGAAGGAGTCAGAGAGGCCAAAGGAGGAGCAAGGTCGGGGCCCAATGCAGCGGAGGCTACAGAGCCCGGTCTTCCAATACGGACCGACTCGGGAGCTTGGTCGCCCACCCCACGAGCCTGAGAAGGTAAACCAGAAGAAGCCGAAGCAGGGGTAATCATCTTGACGAAAAGAAGAATTCACTCACGAATGTGCCCCCACACCCACCATGGAGCTACAATTAGAGGCAGGACACCCAACAAGAAGCTATCGCCGATCTTGTTGGGGCCTCCTAGGGGTGCGTCGCGAGTATACGCCCCACAAACACCACCTTAAGAAACCGACAGTCCGTCGAGATCGGGTTCAGTGATGAAGTGGGGATTGACAATAAAAGGTTCCCCTCACTCTCGACGTCGGGTACTGCAGTTCTACGGGTGCATGAGTATGCCTCCTCAAGCACCCGGGCGTCAAAATAGAAGAAGTCCAAGGGAAGAACCAGAACGAGCAAAAGGTCGGTAGGAAACGGCAAGCAGATAGGAGAAGAGGGGGGAGAAAAACGAAACAGAAGGAAAAGGAAAAGATGCCCAGCAGAATTGGAGAGGACGGCAGCAGGAGCACAAGGCTAGAAAAGGACAGAGGACTGTCCCAAGGAGCATCACACTCCGGCAACCGCCCACTAAGCCCCCACACGGCGACAACGAGCTGAGCGGGGAGGGGGACAATCCAGGATAGGTTCACCGGAGCCCGGGATGCGAAATTACGGCAATCTTAATACTTATACAGTACCCACAGCTAAGTACCCTTTATTTGATGCATCATTTACAGGTTTAATAATAGCGGGGTGATTGTTCGTCACGCAGCGGGATAACACCTAATAACAGGTGATTAGAATTCCATCTGTAGATATTAATAATCTTGAATATGAATTGAGTAGTTAAATCAATTGCTACTGGTAGTTATTTATCTTGCAGCTCGAGAGACGAATTCCTCATGCTGTCTTCTCCATGCTAACCGTACCATTCGTCAGTGTACCAGACTTGGAGATTAAGAGGACTTCCATGGTTATCTAAAGGAATCTACTACAAGCTAAGGCTTATTGCTTTTTATCCATTTCTTTGCAATTTGATATATTCAGAATGTTTTGATGTTAATGTGTGATTTACTGTAATTCATTACTATGCTCATATTCATGTTCTTCTTTATATGAATGATATTATATTCAGCATTATTTATAGGATTAGATTATTATTAATTGAATTAGTGAACGAACCACACTGATTCCTGGACGTACTTACCTCCAGTAATAACCCCCCAATGTAGGTGTTTGAGGTTTGTTTCTTTAATAATGCAGCCCATTAATTATTCTTATGATCATACTTTCTAGTTATATCCATAGTCACTGGTTTTCTCTAGAATTTTACCTAATGATCTGAAATTCTCAGTTTCCCTCTTTACTTTAAAAGCGGGTGGTCCTTCGTAATTTAATTTACTATTTTAATTATTAATTAATCAGAATCAAGCCCAAATATCCCACAGAAGGCTAGGAGTGTGTTGAAGTTGGGAGTGTGTTGTGGTTGGTAGTGTTTAGTGGTTGTTAGTGTGTAGTGGTTGGGATTGTGTAGAGGTTGGTAGTTTTTTGTGGTTGGGAGAGTGTTGTGGTTGGTAGTGTGTTGTGGTTGGTAGTGTGTTGTGGTTGGTAGTGTGTTGTGTTTGGTAGTGTGTTGTGGTTGGGAGTGTGTTGAGGTTGGGAGTGTGTTGAGGTTGGGAGTGTGTTGAGGTTGGGAGTGTGTTGAGGTTGGGAGTGTGTTGAGGATGGGAGTGTGTTGAGGATGGGAGTGTGTTGAGGATGGGAGTGTGTTGAGGTTGGGAGTGTGTTGAAGGCTATGAGTGTGGGCTGGTTGGTAGTATGTTGTGGTTGGTAGTGTCTTGTAGCTGTTAGTGTGTTGTTGTTGGTAGTGTAGTAGTTGGGAATGTGTTGAGATTAGTAGTGTGTTGGGGTTGGGAGTGTGTTGAGGTTAGTATTGTGTTGAGGTTTGTCGTGTGTTGAGGTTGGAAGTGTGTTGAGTTTGGTAGTGTGTTGAGGTTGGTAGTGTGTTGAGGTTGGGAGTGTGTTGAGGTTGGGAGTGTGTTGAGGTTGGGAGTGTGTTGAGGTTGGGAGTGTGTTGAGGTTGGGAGTGTGTTGTGGTTGGGAGTGTGTTGTAGTTGGTAGTGTGTTGTAGTTGGTAGTGTGTTGTAGTTGGTAGTGTGTTGTAGTTGGTAGTGTGTTGAGGTTGGGAGTGTGTTGAGGTTTATAGTGTGTTGGTTAGTAGTGTGTTGAGGTTGGTAGTGTGTTGAGGTTGGTAGTGTGTTGAGGTTGGGAGTGTGTTGAGGTTGGGAGTGTGTTGAGTTTGGGAGTGTGTTGAGTTTGGGAGTGTGCTGAGGTTAGGAGTGTGTTGAGGTTGGGAGTGTGTTGAGGTTGGGAGTGTGTTGAGGTTGGGAGTGTGTTGAGGTTGGGAGTGTGTTGAGGTTGGGAGTGTGTTGAGGTTGGGAGTGTGTTGAGGTTGGGAGTTTGATGAGGTTGGTAGTGTGTTCAGGATAGGAGTGTGTTGAGGTTGGGAGTGTGTTGAGGTTGGGAGTGTGTTGAGGTTGGGAGAGTGTTGAGGTTGGGAGTGTGTTGAGGCTGGGAGTGTGTTGAGGTTTGAAGTGTATTGAGGTTGGTAGTGTGTTGTGGTTGGTAGTGTGTTGAGGTTGGGAGTGTGTTGAGGTTGGGAGTGTGTTGAGGCTAGGAATGTGTTGAGGCTGGGAGTGTGTTGAGGCTGGGAGTGTGCTGAGGCTGGGAGTGTGCTGAGGCTGGGAGTGTGTTGAGGTTTGAAGTGTATTGAGGTTGGGAGTGTGTTGAGGTTGGGAGTGTGTTGAGGTTGGGAGAGTGTTGAGGTTGGGAGTGTGTTGAGGTTGGGAGTGTGTTGAGGTTGGGAGAGTGTTGAGGTTGGGAGAGTGTTGAGGTTGGGAGTGTGTTGAGGTTGGGAGTGTGTTGAGGCTGGGAGTGTGTTGAGGCTGGGAGTGTGTTGAGGCTGGGAGTGTGTTGAGGCTGGGAGTGTGTTGAGGCTGGGAGTGTGTTGAGGCTGGGAGTGTGTTGAGGCTGGGAGTGTGTTGAGGCTGGGAGTGTGTTGAGGCTGGGAGTGTGTTGAGGCTGGGAGTGTGTTGAGGCTGGGAGAGTGTTGAGGTTGGGAGAGTGTTGAGGTTGGGAGTGTGCTGAGGTTGGGAGTGTGTTGAGGTTGGGAGTGTGTTGAGGTTGGGAGTGTGTTGAGGTTGGGAGTGTGTTGAGGCTGGGAGTGTGCTGAGGTTGGGAGTGTGTTGAGGCTGGGAGTGTGTTGAGGCTGGGAGTGTGTTGAGGCTGGGAGTGTGTTGAGGTTGGGAGTGTGTTGAGGTTGGGAGTGTGTTGAGGTTGGGAGTGTCTTGTGGTAGGTAGAGTGTTGAGGTTGGGAGTGTACTGAGGTTGGGAGTGTACTGAGGTTGGGAGTGTACTAAAGCTGGGAGTGTACTGGGGTTGGGGTTGGGAGTGTACTGAGGTTGGGGTTGGGAGTGTACTGAGATTGGGAGTGTACTGAGGTGTGCAGTGAACTGATGTGGTGTGCAATGTACTGAGGTGTGCAGTGTACTGAGGTTGGGAGTGTGTTGAGGTTACGAGTGTGTGTGTTGAGATTAGGAGTGTGAGTGTTGAGGTTAGGAGTGTGTGTGTTGAGGTTAGGAGTGTGTGTGTTGAGGTTAGGAGAGTGTGTGTTGAGGTTAGGTGTGTGTGTGTTAAGGTTAGGAGTGTGTGTGTTGAGGTTAGGAGTGAGTGTGTCGAGGTTAGGAGTGTGTGTGTTGAGGTTAGTAGTGTGTGTGTTGAGGTTAGGAGAGTGTTGAAGGCTATGAGTGTGTTGAAGCTGGGTGTGTGTTGTGGTTGGTAGTGTGTTAAGGTTGGGAGTGTGTTGTGGTTGATAGTCTGTTGAGGGTGTAAGTTTGTTGAGGTTAGGAGTGCTTTATGGTTGGAATTGTGTAGTGGTTGATAGTGTGTAGAGGTTGGGATTGTGTAGAGGTTGGGATTGTATAGAGGCTGGAATTGTGTAGAGGTTGGGATTGTGTTGAGGTTGGGATTGTGTTGAGGATTAGAGTGTGTTGTGGGTTGGAGTGTGTTGAGGTTGGTAGTTTCTTATAGTTGGGAGTGTTTTGAGATTGGTAGTGTGTTGTGGTTGATAGTGTGTTGTGGTTGGGATTGTGTAGAGATTGGGATTGTGTTGAGGTGGGGATTGTGCTGAGGTTGGGATTGTGGTGAGGGTGGGATTGTGTTGAGGTTGGGAGTGTGTTGAGGTTGGGAGTGTGTTGAGGTTGGGAGTGTGTTGAGGTTGGGAGTGTGTTGAGGTTGGGAGTGTGTTCAGGTTGGGAGTGTGTTCAGGTTGGGAGTGTTGAGGTTGGGAGTGTGTTGAGGTTGGGAGTGTGTTGAGGTTGGGAGTGTGTTGAGGTTGGGAGTGTGTTGAGGTTGGGAGTGTGTTGAGGTTGGGAGTGTGTTGAGGTTGGGAGTGTCTTGTGGTAGGTAGAGTGTTGAGGTTGGGAGTGTACTGAGGTTGGGAGTGTACTGAGGTTGGGAGTGTACTGAGGTTGGGAGTGTACAAAAGCTGGGAGTGTACTGAGGTTGGGAGTGTACTGAGGTTGGGGTTGGGAGTGTACTGAGGTTGGGAGTGTACTGAGGTGTGCAGTGAACTGAGGTGGTGTGCAATGTACTGAGGTGTGCAGTGTACTGAGGTGTGCAGTGAACTGAGGTGGTGTGCAATGTACTGAGGTGTGCAGTGTACTGACGTGTGCAGTGTACTGAGGTTGGGAGTGTATTGAGGTTACGAGTGTGTGTGTTGAGATTAGGAGTGTGAGTGTTGAGGTTAGGAGTGTGTGTGTTGAGGTTAGGAGAGTGTGTGTTGAGGTTAGGTGTGTGTGTGTTAAGGTTAGGAGTGTGTGTGTTGAGGTTAGGTGTGTGTTGAGGTTAGGTGTGTGTTGAGGTTAGGTGTGTGTTGAGGTTAGGTGTGTGTGTGTTGAGGTTAGGAGAGTGTTGAAGGCTATGAGTGTGTTGAAGCTGGGTGTGTGTTGTGGTTGGTAGTCTGTTGAGGGTGTAAGTTTGTTGAGATTAGGAGTGCTTTATGGTTGATAGTGTGTAGAGGTTGGGATTGTGTAGAGGTTGGGATTGTGTAGAGGCTGGGATTGTGTAGAGGTTGGGATTGTGTAGAGGTTGGTAGTGTGTAGAGGTTGGGATTGTGTAGAGGCTGGGATTGTGTAGAGGCTAGGATTGTGTAGAGGCTAGGATTGTGTAGAGGCTAGGATTGTGTAGAGGTTGGGATTGTGTTGAGGTTGGGATTGTGTTGAGGTTGGGATTGTGTTGAGGATTAGAGTGTGTTGTGGGTGGGAGTGTGTCGAGGTTGGTAGTTTCTTATAGTTGGAAGTGTTTTGAGATTGGTTGTGTGTTGTGGTTGGGATTGTGTAGAGGTTGGGATTGTGTAGAGGTGGGGATTGTGCTGAGGTTGGGATTGTGGTGAGAGTGGGATTGTGTTGAGGTTGGGAATGTGTTGAGGTTGGGAGTGTGTTGAGGTTGGTTGTGTTAAGGTTTGAAGTGTTGAGGTTGGGAGTGTTTTGAGGTTGGGAGTTTGTTGGGGTTGTTAGTGTGTTGAGGTTGGCGGTGTGTTGAGGTTGGCGGTGTGTTGAGGTTGGTCGTGTGTTGAGGTTGGTCGTGTGTTGAGGTTGGTCGTGTGTTGAGGTTGGTCGTTGTTACGACCCTGGGTTCTCCAGTGGAAACCAAAGGTCAAAATTGAGCTATTAAACTTTCTAGTAGTACAGTTAAGTGCAACTCGAACGGCAATTGTTTGTATCTTCTCTGCCAGACGTAAGACTATTATTGTTTCTCAAAGAGCATTTAAAGACTGAGCTGGGGGTTGATTATTAAATAATAACATAGGCACCAACTTTGCTTGATAATACTTTCTAATCATTCATAAAGTAACAATACGTTGCATAGGGGAAGATCTTTAATGTGCTTAGCTGCACGATCAATTAGGCTCCTTCCGGCACCACGACATGAGGGAGGCCAGCTGGTCGCTAGGAGCTCGCTCTTCTCTGGCTGGTGTTCGTGCGGACAATACCTACTCTGTGGCTGCACCCCTACTCTTCTCCCTTCTCCTCTTACTTATTTCCCTTACCTGAAGTTCCTGTACCCTTAAGTTAAGTATTATATGGTGTTAAGTGTGCCTACTCTGGTAGTAAATATTGGTGAGACCTGGGGATAGTATTTGCCAGTGTTTTGGGTACCCCTAAGTGTTGTGTTTTGTATTAGAGTACCACATGGTCTCACTACCCTAAGCTGCATCCAGCTTCAGTGCTTATCCAGTAGTACTTTACCCTAGCTTGTTATTAGTGTAAACCTTGTATCCTGTCTATGTGGACCAAGGCTTTTAACGTAAGATAGTGTGGTAAAGTTATTATTATTATTGTTATTGGTGTGAGTGTATATGGGGGGGTGTTTAGGGGTTAATAAATAAGTACATGAATTACAGAGTATCCCTTCTTCCTATGTGGGAGTGCAGTGATCAACCCTTAGACTAACATATATGGTCTAGTAGCAAGTTATTACTACTGTGGATAGTTTATTTTGGGGGCCGGGCCTTTTAGCTCTCCCATATTTGATACTCTTGTCTTCTAACTACCCTTACCCCTTAATAGTACCAGTACCCCATAGAAGCCCCACACATATATTTATAACAGTCGTGTGTTGAGGTTGGGAGTGTGTTGAGGTTGGGAGTGTGTTGAGGTTGGGAGTGTGTTGAGGTTGGGAGTGTGTTGAGGTTGGGAGTGTGTTGAGGTTGGGAGTGTGTTGAGGTTGGGAGTGTGTTGAAGTTGGTAGTGTTGTAGTTGGGAGTGTGTTGAAGTTGGTAGTGTGTAGAAGTTGGTAGTGTGTTGAAGTTGGTAGTGTGTTGAGGTTAGTAGTGTGTTGAAGTTGGTAGTGTGTTGAGGTTTGAAGTGTGTTGAGGTTAGTAGTGTGTTGAGGTTGGTAGTGTGTTGAAGTTGGTAGTGTGTTGAAGTTGGTAGTGTGTTGAAGTTGGTAGTGTGTTGAGGTTGGTAGTGTGTTGAGGTTGGTAGTGTGTTGAGGTTGGTAGTGTGTTGAGGTTGAGAGTGTGTTGAGGTTGGGGGTTTGTTGAGGTTGGTAGTGTGTTAAGGATAGGAGTGTGTTGAGGCTGGAAGTGTGTTGAGGTTGGGAGTGTCTTGTGGTAGGTAGAGTGTCTTGTGGTAGGTAGAGTGTTGAGGTTGGGAGTGTACTGAGGTTGGGAGTGTACTGAGGTTGGGAGTGTACTGAGGCTGGGAGTGTGTCGAGGTTCGGAGTGTGTTGAGGTTGGGAGAGTGTTGAGGTTGGGAGAGTGTTGAGGTTGGGAGTGTGTTTAGGTTGGGAGTGTGTTGAAGTTGGGAGTGTGTTGAGGTTGGGAGTGTGTTGAGGATGGGAGTGTGTTGAGGATGGGAGTGTGTTGAGGATGGGAGTGTGTTGAGGATGGGAGTGTGTTGAGGATGGGAGTGTGTTGAGGATGGGAGTGTGTTGAGGATGGGAGTGTGTTGAGGATGGGAGTGTGTTGAGGTTGGGAGTGTGTTGAGGATGGGAGTGTGTTGAGGATGGGAGAGTGTTGAGGTTGGGAGTGTGTTGAGGTTGGGAGTGCGTTGAGGTTGGGAGTGTGTTGAGGTTGGGAGTGTGTTGAGGTTGGGAGTGTGTTGAGGATGGGAGTGTGTTGAGGATGGGAGTGTGTTGAGGATGGGAGTGTGTTGAGGATGGGAGTGTGTTGAGGATGGGAGTGTGTTGAGGATGGGAGTGTGTTGAGGATGGGAGTGTGTTGAGGATGGGAGTGTGTTGAGGATGGGAGTGTGTTGAGGATGGGAGTGTGTTGAGGATGGGAGTGTGTTGAGGATGGGAGTGTGTTGAGGATGGGAGTGTGTTGAGGATGGGAGTGTGTTGAGGATGGGAGTGTGTTGAGTTTGGGAGTGTGTTGAGGATGGGAGAGTGTTGAGGATGGGAGTGTGTTGAGGTTGGGAGTGTACTGAGGTTGGGAGTGTACTGAGGTTGGGAGTGTACTGAGGTTGGGAGTGTACTGAGGTTGGGAGTGTACTGAGGCTGGGAGTGTGTTGAGGTTCGGAGTGTGTTGAGGTTGGGAGAGTGTTGAGGTTGGGAGAGTGTTGAGGTTGGGAGTGTGTTTAGGTTGGGAGTGTGTTGAGGTTGGGAGTGTGTTGAGGTTGGGAGTGTGTTGAGGATGGGAGTGTGTTGAGGATGGGAGTGTGTTGAGGATGGGAGTGTGTTGAGGATGGGAGTGTGTTGAGGATGGGAGTGTGTTGAGGATGGGAGTGTGTTGAGGATGGGAGTGTGTTGAGGATGGGAGTGTGTTGAGGTTGGGAGTGTGTTGAGGTTGGGAGTGTGTTGAGGATGGGAGTGTGTTGAGGATGGGAGAGTGTTCAGGTTGGGAGTGTGTTGAGGTTGGGAGTGTGTTGAGGTTGGGAGTGTGTTGAGGTTGGGAGTGTGTTGAGGTTGGGAGTGTGTTGAGGTTGGGAGTGTGTTGAGGTTGGGAGTGTGTTGTTGTTTGGAGTGTGTGGAGGTTGGGAGTGTGTTGAGGTTGGGAGTGTGTTGAGGTTGGGAGTTTGTTGAGGTTGGGAGTGTGTTGAAGTTGGGATTGTGTTGAGGTTGGGAATGTGTTGAGGTTGGGAGTGTATTGAGGTTGGGAGTGTATTGAGGTTGGGAGTGTATTGAGGTTGGGAGTGTATTGAGGTTGGGAGTGTATTGAGGTTGGGAGTGTATTGAGGTTGGGAGTTTGTTTAGGTTGGGAGTGTGTTGAGGTTAGGAGTGTGTTGAGGTTGGGAGTGTGTTGAGTTTGGGAGTGTGTTGAGGTTGGGAGCGTGTTGTGGTAGAAAGTGTGCTGTGGTTGGTAGTGTGTTGAGGTTGCGAGTGTGTTGAGGTTGGGAGTGTGTTTAGATTGGGAGTGTGTTGAGGTCGGGAGTGTGTTGAGGTCGGGAGTGTGTTGAGATCGGGAGTGTGTTGAGATCGGGAGTGTGTTGAGGTTTGGAGTGTGCTGAGGTTTGGAGTGTGCTGAGGTTTGCAGTGTGTTGAGGTTGGTAGTGTGTTGAGGTTGGTAGCGTGTTGAGGTTGAGAGTGTGTTGAAGGCTAGGAGTATATTGAGGTTGGGATTGTGTTGAGGTTAAAATTGTGTTGAGTTTGGGAATGTGTTGAGGTTGGGAGTGTGTTGAGGTTGGGAGTGTGTTGAGGTTGGCGGTGTGTTGAGGTAGGGGGGTTGTCGAGGTTGGTAGTGTGTTAAGGTTGGTAGTGTGTTGTGGAAAGAAGTGTCTCGTTGTGTAGTGTGTTGAGGTTGGGAGTGTGTTGAGGTTGCGAGTGTGTTGAAGTTGGGAGTGTGTTGAGGTTGGGAGTGTGTTGAGGTTGGGAGTGTGTTGAGGTTGGGAGTGTGTTGAGGTTGGGAGTGTGTTGAGGTTGGGAGTGTGTTGAGGTTGGGAGTGTGTTGAGGTTGGGAGTGTGTTGAGGTTGGTAGTGTATTGTGGTTGGGAGTGTGTTTAGATTGGGAGAGTGTTGAGGTCGGGAGTGTGTTTAGATTGGGAGTGTGTTGAGGTCGGGAGTGTGTTGAGGTCGGGAGTGTGTTGAGGTTGGGAGTGTGTTGAGGTTGGGAGTGTGTTGAGGTTGGGAGTGTGTTGAGGCTGGGAGTGTGTTGAGGTTGGGAGTGTGTTGAGGTTGGGAGTGTGTTGAGGTTGGGAGTGTGTTGAGGTTGGGAGTGTGTTGAGGTTGGGAGTGTGTTGAGGTTGGGAGTGTGTTGTAGTTGGTAGTGTGTTGAGGTTGGGAGTGTGTTGAGGTTGGGAGTGTGTTGAGGTTGGGAGTGTGTTGAGGTTGGGAGTGTGTTGAGGTTGGGAGTGTGTTGTAGTTGGTAGTGTGTTGTGGTTGGGAGTGTGTTTAGATTGGGAGTGTGTTGAGGTCGGGAGTGTGTTTAGATTGGGAGTGTGTTGAGGTTGGGAGTATGTTGAGGTTGTCGAGGTTGGTAGTGTGTTGAGGTTGGTAGTGTGTTGAGGTTGGGAGTGTGTTGAGGTTGGGAGTGTGTTGAGGTTGGGAGTGTGTTGAGGTTGGGAGTGTGTTGTGGTTGGTAGTGTTGAGGTTGGTTGTGTGTTGAGGTTGGTTGTGTGTTGAGGTTGGTAGTGTGTTGAGGTTGGGAGTGTGTTGAGGTTAGGAGTGTGTTGAGGTTGGGAGTGTTTTGAGGTTGGGAGGGTTGAGGTTAGGAGTGTTGAGGTTGGGAGTTTATGAGGTTGGGAGTGTGTTGAGATTGAGAGTGTGTTGGGGTTGGGAGTGTCTTGGGGTTGGGAATGTGTTTAGGTTGGGAGTGGGTTGAGGTTGGGAGTGTGTTGAGGTTAGGAGTGTGTTGAGGTTGGGAGTGTGTTGAGGTTGGTAGACTGTTGAGGGTATCAGTTTTTTGAGGTTAGGAGTGCTTTGAGGTTGGTAGTGTTTAGTGGTTGTTAGTGTGTAGAGGTTGGGATTGTGTAGAGGTTGGTAGATTTTTGTGGTTGGGAGAGAGTTGAGGTTGGGAGTGTGTTGAGGTTGAGAGTGTGTTGTGGTTGATAGTGTGTAGAGGTTGGGATTGTGTAGAGGTTAGGAGTGTGTTGTGGTTGGGAGTGTGTTGAGGTTGGGAGTGTGGTGAGGTTGGGAGTGTGGTGAGGTTGGGAGTGTGTTGAGGTTGGGAGTGTGTTGAGGTTGGGAGTGTGTTGAAGTTGGTAGTGTGTTGTGGTTGGTAGTGTGTTGAGGTTTGAAGTGTGTTGAGGTTAGTAGTGTGTTGAGGTTGGTAGTGTGTTGAGGTTGGTAGTGTGTTCAGGATAGGAGTGTGTTGAGGCTGGGAGAGTGTTGAGGTTGGGAGTGTGTTTAGGTTGGGAGTGTGTTGAGGATGGGAGTGTGTTGAGGATGGGAGTGTGTTGAGGTTGGGAGTTTGTTGAGGATGGTAGTGTGTTGAGGCTGGGAGAGTGTTTAGGTTGGGAGTGTGTTGAGGATGGGAGTGTGTTGAGGATGGGAGTGTGTTGAGGCTGGAAGTGTGTTGAGGTTGGGAGTGTCTTGTGGTAGGTAGAGTGTCTTGTGGTAGGTAGAGTGTTGAGGTTGGGAGTGTACTGAGGTTGGGAGTGTACTGAGGCTGGGAGTGTGTTGAGGTTCGGAGTGTGTTGAGGTTGGGAGAGTGTTGAGGTTGGGAGTGTGTTGAGGTTGGGAGTGTGTTGAGGTTGGAAGTGTGTTGAGGTTGGGAGTGTGTTGAGGATGGGAGTGTGTTGAGGATGGGAGTGTGTTGAGGATGGGAGTGTGTTGAGGATGGGAGTGTGTTGAGGATGGGAGTGTGTTGAGGATGGGAGTGTGTTGAGGTTGGGAGTGTGTTGAGGATGGGAGTGTGTTGAGGATGGGAGTGTGTTGAGGTTGGGAGTGTGTTTAGGTTGGGAGTGTGTTGAGGATGGGAGTGTGTTGAGGATGGGAGTGTGTTGAGTATGGGAGTGTGTTGAGGATGGGAGTGTGTTGAGGATGGGAGTGTGTTGAGGATGGGAGTGTGTTGAGGTTGGGAGTGTGTAGAGGTTGGGATTGTGTAGAGGTTAGGAGTGTGTTGTGGTTGGGAGTGTGTTGAGGTTGGGAGTGTGTTGAGGTTGGGAGTGTGTTGAGGTTGGGAGTGTGTTGAGGTTGGGAGTGTGTTGAGGTTGGGAGTGTGTTGAGGTTGGTAGTGTGTTGTGGTTGGTAGTGTGTTGAGGTTTGAAGTGTGTTGAGGTTTGAAGTGTGTTGAGGTTGGTAGTGTGTTGAGGTTGGTAGTGTGTTCAGGATAGGAGTGTGTTGAGGCTGGGAGAGTGTTGAGGTTGGGAGTGTGTTTAGGTTGGGAGTGTGTTGAGGATGGGAGTGTGTTGAGGATGGGAGTGTGTTGAGGTTGGGAGTTTGTTGAGGATGGTAGTGTGTTCAGGATAGGAGTGTGTTGAGGCTGGGAGAGTGTTTAGGTTGGGAGTGTGTTGAGGATGGGAGTGTGTTGAGGATGGGAGTGTGTTGAGGATGGGAGTGTGTTGAGGATGGGAGTGTGTTGAGGATGGGAGTGTGTTGAGGATGGGAGTGTGTTGAGGATGGGAGTGTGTTGAGGCTGGAAGTGTGTTGAGGTTGGGAGTGTCTTGTGGTAGGTAGAGTGTCTTGTGGTAGGTAGAGTGTTGAGGTTGGGAGTGTACTGAGGTTGGGAGTGTACTGAGGCTGGGAGTGTGTTGAGGTTCGGAGTGTGTTGAGGTTGGGAGAGTGTTGAGGTTGGGAGTGTGTTGAGGTTGGGAGTGTACCGAGGTTGGGAGTGTACTGAGGTTGGGAGTGTACCGAGGTTGAGAGTGTACCGAGGTTGGGAGTGTACCGAGGTTGGGAGTGTACTGAGGTTGGGAGTGTACTGAGGTTGGGAGTGTACTGAGGTTGGGAGTGTGTTGAGGTTGGGAGTGTGTTGAGGATGGGAGTGTGTTGAGGATGGGAGTGTGTTGAGGATGGGAGTGTGTTGAGGATGGGAGTGTGTTGAGGATGGGAGTGTGTTGAGGATGGGAGTGTGTTGAGGTTGGGAGTGTGTTGAGGATGGGAGTGTGTTGAGGTTGGGAGTGTGTTTAGGTTGGGAGTGTGTTGAGGTTGGAAGTGTGTTGAGGTTGGGAGTGTGTTGAGGATGGGAGTGTGTTGAGGATGGGAGTGTGTTGAGGATGGGAGTGTGTTGAGGATGGGAGTGTGTTGAGGATGGGAGTGTGTTGAGGATGGGAGTGTGTTGAGGTTGGGAGTGTGTTGAGGATGGGAGTGTGTTGAGGTTGGGAGTGTGTTTAGGTTGGGAGTGTGTTGAGGATGGGAGTGTGTTGAGGATGGGAGTGTGTTGAGGATGGGAGTGTGTTGAGGATGGGAGTGTGTTGAGGATGGGAGTGTGTTGAGGATGGGAGTGTGTTGAGGTTGGGAGTGTGTAGAGGTTGGGATTGTGTAGAGGTTGGGAGTGTGTTGAGGTTAGGAGTGTGTTGTGGTTGGGAGTGTGTTGAGGTTGGGAGTGTGTTGAGGTTGGGAGTGTGTTGAGGTTGGGAGTGTGTTGAGGTTGGGAGTGTGTTGAGGTTGGGAGTGTGTTGAAGTTGGTAGTGTGTTGTGGTTGGTAGTGTGTTGAGGTTTGAAGTGTGTTGAGGTTAGTAGTGTGTTGAGGTTGGTAGTGTGTTGAGGTTGGTAGTGTGTTGAGGTTGGGAGTGTGTTTAGGTTGGGAGTGTGTTAAGGATGGGAGTGTGTTGAGGATGGGAGTGTGTTGAGGATGGGAGTGTGTTGAGGATGGGAGTGTGTTGAGGATGGGAGTGTGTTGAGGATGGGAGTGTGTTGAGGTTGGGAGTGTGTTGAGGATGGGAGTGTGTTGAGGTTGGGAGTGTGTTTAGGTTGGGAGTGTGTTTAGGTTGGGAGTGTGCTGAGGATGGGAGTGTGTTGAGGATGGGAGTGTGTTGAGGATGGGAGTGTGTTGAGGTTGGGAGTGTGTTGAGGTTGGGAGTGTGTTGAGGTTGGGAGGGTGTTGAGGTTGGGAGTGTGTTGAGGTTGAGAGTGTACCGAGGTTGGGAGTGTACCGAGGTTGGGAGTGTACTGAGGTTGGGAGTGTACTGAGGTTGGGAGTGTACTGAGGTTGGGAGTGTACTGAGGTTGGGAGTGTACTGAGGTTGGGAGTGTACTGAGGTTGGGAGTGTACTGAGGTTGGGAGTGTACTGAGGTTGGGAGTGTACTGAGGTTGGGAGTGTAGTGAGGTTGGGAGTGTACTGAGGTTGGGAGTGTACTGAGGTGTGCAGTATACTGAGGTGTGCAGTATACTGAGGTGTGCAGTGAACTGAGGTGGTGTGCAATGTACTGAGGTGTGCAGTGTACTGAGGTGTGCAGTGTACTGAGGTGTGCAGTGTACTGAGGTGTACAGTGTACTGAGGTTGGGAGTGTGTTGAGGTTACGAGTGTGTGTGTTGAGATTAGGAGTGTGAGTGTTGAGGTTAGGAGTGTGTGTGTTGAGGTTAGGAGTGAGTGTGTCGAGGTTAGGAGAGTGTTGAAGGCTATGAGTGTGTTGAAGCTGGGTGTGTGTTGTGGTTGGTAGTGTGTTGAGGTTGGGAGTGTGTTGTGGTTGGTAGTCTGTTGAGGGTGTAAGTTTGTTGAGGTTAGGAGTGCTTTATGGTTGGAATTGTGTAGTGGTTGATAGTGTGTAGAGGTTGGGATTGTGTTGAGGTTGGGATTGTGTTGAGGATTAGAGTGTGTTGTGGGTTGGAGTGTGTTGAGGTTTGTAGTTTCTTATAGTTGGGAGTGTTTTGAGATTGGTAGTATTGTAACACGGGTTTGGGTTCCTCTCACTACTTCACTTTCCTTCTACTCCCTCTACCCGTATTCTTACTTTTTATTCTCTACCAAGGGACTCCAAAACTTTTACCAAAGCCAACTCCACGCCACGTGGTCCTAAGACGATTGACCGACTTAGGATTCTACACCCAGTATGACGTGACCTAGGCTCCGAGCAAAACCCTAGAGTCGCCTCTACGCTGCCACCACCACACCAGCAACACAGGAGCAATGATCGAGGTCTGGATCGATCACGCTAATTAATCAACCTTGGGGCTTGATCCCCACTATAAACGATGACCTTGAGTGTGGAATAAATTACACGGTAATGATAATTCCGATTCGATGTTAGAATTGGCGCCCAATACAACTCTGCCTCGTGTGGACCACGTGACCAGGACAAGTATACACATAACCAAATGGAAACAATAAAATGCAAATTAATAACAAATTTAATTTATTAAAAGAAAACTAAAACAAAATCTAAATATGTTCACTCCCTATCACTTTAACACTCCCTACTTGACCTGAATGGCAAATGAGAAGACTATCCCTATAATTAACAATAGCAACTATACCTTGGGCGACCACAGCTCTAGATGTTGGGCTGGTCTTGGGGAGAGGTAAGATGGTTGGCCTCTTATCCCAGCTGCTCCCGTTTCCACACTGATTTCTTCCTTGTCTGGTCTACACCAGACAGAGTATTGTATCCTTCCGCCTAGTCAAAGTTCTACCCAGTTACTAGCAAGGTTTAAGTTATAACAATTAACCTCTATTGTACTTAATTGATCCAGACTGGTTGACTTATTTTACTGAAATTAAATTACACAAGCCTCTAACGGCAGAGCTGTTCCCGATCACAAAAATGGTTATTAAAACTTTGAGAAATAGTAGACCTGTCAACCCCTGATGACCTATGACCGCCGGTCACTCCGCCTTACAAGTTAGATCTGATTCGTGACGTCACTGATGGTGACTTAAACTCAATAATTAGAATACTCTTGATATTGTATCCAGTACTATTATACAATACAATTTTAATACAAAATGAATAAAGGCTAATTTCTCTAAATTACTGAATACTATAGGATGATTCATTATACGCAGCTATGAACAAAGCGTCGGTTATTTCCACCGCGAATTCCCCTGGGGGTCAGGTCACCATGCGGGCTCAGCTTCCCATTCTCTTTTGTCGATAAACCACTCTGGATAATTCTTACAACAGCCTAGTTTGTTACAACCCCCCCCCCCGCACAAGCACTTAGTAAACCTTGTTAATTTGTTAAAATTCACGAGGTTTAGTATCCAAACCCACAATTCAACTCATGCCACAAACAAAAGCTAACCTAACTAATAAAATTTGACAAGTAAGTAAGTAATTATCAAAAGAAGGCACCAAACCGGGAAGGCTATGTAGCACCATCAAATACGCAAAATAATCAGAGGGCGCTAAATATCACCAAGGATGCCAATACGAGAACAAAAACGCATAAGGCGAACGATATCAAAAGTATCCGAGTCACCAAGAATTCTATCGAGGGACAGGTGACCGCGAGGGGCGGTCGGAAAGCAAGACACACGCTCGTCCTGGAAGTCAGGACATTCAAGAAGGACATGCACGACCGTAAGAGGGACAATGCAACTAGGACAATAAGGAGCAGGGCGGCGCTCCATCAAGTGACCATGGGTTAAGCGAGTATGGCCAATACGCAACCTCGCTAGAGCTGTTTCCCACCGCCGGTTACGGTGGAAGGAGGACGGCCACGAGGAAACACAACATTTAAGAGTACGTAGCTTGTTACCAGTAACAGACAACCAAGAAGCCTGCCAACGGGTAAGGACTGAGGAATGGATAACCGGGTAAAAGTCGGAATACGGAATGCCTTTACGAGAGATGGGACAAGAGCGGACAGCTTCCTTAGCGGCAGCATCCGCACGCTCATTTAAAGACACGCCAATATGGCTGGGAACCCAACAAAACTCAACCGACTTAAATTTACTGTGAACGAGAAACAGCCAATGCTGGATCTCGACAACTACCGGATGAACTGGATTAAAGCACCCGAGAGCCATGAGGGCACTACGAGAGTCAACAACAACCACAAAGGAAGACTGACAACGAGAAAGCAGGAGACGAAGAGCATAGAGAATAGCATAAAGTTCCGCTGTAAAGATGCTAGTCTCCGGAGGCAAGCGACACATATAAGTGCGATCAGGAAAAACAACAGAGTAGCCAACACCGTCCGCTGACTTAGACCCATCGGTGAAGACAGAAACGGAGCGGGAGTGAGAAGAAAAGTGCTCGAGGAAAAGGCGTTTTAGAACTGTAGGAGGGGTAAAAGCTTTAGTGATACGAGTCAAGGATGTACAAAACCACGGAAGAGGGACCCTCCACGGGGGCAAAGAAGGAACAACACGAGGAGAAACATCAGAAATACGAACGGAAAGAGAATCCTGCAGGCGAGATAACCGGACAGAAAGAGGGAGGTGGTGAAGAGGAACAGGAACCGCAGGAGGGGTAAAAGTTAAAGCACGACAGAGACGAGAGGAAGGATGTTGCAAGGACCGCGCAAGATAGCGAAGACAGTAGCGATCACGGCGGTCCTGGAGAGACAGGAAGCCAGTGTCAACATACAAGCTAAGGACGGGAGTCGAACGAAAGGCACCAGAACTGAGGCGCAACCCAGTATGGTGCAAAGCATCAAGACGGCGAAGAGTAGAAGGAGAAGCAGACGAGTAAGCAGGGCAACCATAATCGAGCTTAGACAGGACGAGAGAGGAATGTAAAGCAAGGAGAGTGCGCCTATCTGCCCCCCAAGAAGTATGGGACAAGACCCGAAGGAGGGTAAGGGACTTAGAGCACTCAACACGGA
Organism: Procambarus clarkii; assembly: GCF_040958095.1. NCBI lineage: Eukaryota > Metazoa > Arthropoda > Malacostraca > Decapoda > Cambaridae > Procambarus > Procambarus clarkii. The sequence goes on along the minus strand of NW_027189303.1, from coordinate 72,960 downwards.
GGTAAGAGATATGGGGAGACCAAGACAAACGAGTGTCAAGGAATAACCCCAAAAGCTTCGCGGAATCTTTGTATTCAAGGGGATGACCATAAAGTGACAAAGAGGGACGAAGAACAACCCGTTTCCGCGTAAAAGTCATGGCACAAGTCTTAGAAGTAGAGAACTTGAAGCCATGACCTGTGGCCCAAGACGACATGGCATCAATGGCAAGTTGAAGCCGGCGTTGAAGGAGAGGCGAATCATCACCCTGACAACAAAGGGTAAGATCATCGACATAGAGAGCGGAGAAGACACCAGAAGGAAGAGAGGAAAGAAGACCATTGAGGGCAACCAGAAAAAGAGTAGTGCTCAGAACACTACCCTGGGGCACACCTTCGTATTGCTGAAAAGGGGGAGAGAGAGCGGTACCAAGGCGCACCCGAAAGGAACGACGAGAGAGGAAGCTGCGGAGAAAGAGAGGGAGATGACCACGAAGGCCAAAAGAATGAAGCTGAGATAGGATATGATAACGCCAAGTGGTGTCGTAAGCCTTTTCTAGGTCAAAAAGGACGGCAACAACGGAGGTCTTCGCAGCAAAAGCAGTACGTATATAGACCTCCAAGTTCACCAGGACATCTGTCGTGCTGCGGCACTTGCGGAAACCAAATTGAGAAGGGGAGAGGAGGTGATGGTGTTCCAGGAACCACATCAGACGAACGTTAACCATACGTTCAAAGAGTTTGCAGACACAACTTGTGAGAGCAATAGGGCGAAAGTCCTTAGGGGAAGTACCCAGAGACCCTGGTTTGCGAACAGGGAGGACAACGGCATCGAGCCAGTCCTCAGGGACTGACGACGACTCCCAGATCCGATTATACAGACTCAGTAAATACTGAGACGTGCTCGGAGGGAGATGGCGAAGCATCTCATAATGAATACCATCGGAGCCCGCCGCCGTAGAACCGCAAAGGGCCAGGGCAGAACGAAGTTCAGAGAGAGAGAAGGGATCATTATAGGGAAGCTGAAGATGAGTGCAGAAATCTAAAGGACGAGACTCAAGGACAGGTTTACGAAGAAGGAAAGATTGGGGAAGATGAAGACCAGAGCTAACAGAAGAAAAGTGGGAACCCAGTTCGGAAGCGACCTGCAACGGGTCCGCCACAAGAGTATCATGGAGGTGAAGGACCGGTGAAACATCGGGAACGAACTTACCCGCTATCTTGCGGATACGCTTCCAGATCTGGGCCAGAGGGGTTTCGGACGTAATTGTCGAGACATAAGATGCCCAACATTCACGTTTAGCCATACGGATGGCCCTACGGGCCACCGCACTCGCTTTCCGAAAGAAAAGAAAAGAATCGGTCGTCTGCCTACGGCGGTGCTTCTTCCAGGCTGCACGCTTACAGCGGACAGCCCGAGCACAGTCCGCATTCCACCAGGGAACGCACTTCCGTGGACCCCGAGAGGAAGAGCGAGGAATAGAGCGGAGGGCAGCGTCGAAGACAGTGTCATGAAAAAGGAGGAGAGCGCGAGAGAGGGGCAGAAGGGAGAGGTCAGAGAGAGTAGCACTGAGGGAAAACAGGGTCCAGTCCGCCTTAGCAAACTGCCACCTAGGGAAAGAGAGGGAAGGGCGAAAAGAGAAAAAGGAAACAAGGATGGGGAAATGATCACTTCCATGGAGGTCATCAAGAACCTGCCATGTGAAATCTAAGTAAAGAGAAGAAGAGCAGAGAGAAAGATCAAGACAAGAAAGGGTGCGAGTTCGAGAGTCCAAATGAGTGGGCTCACCAGAATTCAGAAGAGACAGGGAAGAAGAGAGGAGAAACGGCTCAAGGAGGCGACCCCGGGTATTCGTCAGAACGTCACCCCAAAGAGAATGACGACAATTGAAGTCACCCAGCAGGAGCACAGGCTCCGGCAAGGAGTCTAGGAGGTGTTTCAAATCAGGAAGAGAGAGCGGGACACTCGGGGGGAGATAAATGGAACAAACTGTGTACCATTTCCCCACAAAGATACGAGCAGCAGAACAATGGAGAGGCGAAGGAAAAAGTAAAGGAACAAAGGGAACATCAGCCCGAATCAAGAGAGCAGAAGAATTAGAAGCCCCAGCAATGGCCGGGGGGATGGGAGAGAAAGGAATAGCCACGAAAACGACCAGGACGAGCACCAAGCATCGGCTCCTGGAGACAGACACAAAGGGGCGAAAACCGCGAAACCAGAAGTTGGAGTTCGAGGAAATTGGCGTAATAACCTCGAACGTTCCATTGAAGAATGGACAACGACGAGAAGAGAAAGGACAAAAACAGAGAACAAGGAAGAAACAAAGGCGAAAGACCAACAGAGCACGTTAAAGAATATCAGGGTCGGGATCAGGGTCAGCAAAGTCAGGGTTAGGGGGCATGGGTAAACTGAGCAAAGACGGAGGGAAGGAAACGGGAGAACAGATCAGAGGTGGGCGGGCAGGGTCCGGAGGAGGAGGAGGAGGAGGAGACAACGGAGAGGAGCAGTCAAGGACAGCAGCAGGAAGAGGGGGAGTAGAAAGAGAGGAGCGCACCCCAGCAAGAGCAGCAACCGAAAGGGAAGCAGGGGCCAAAGAAACCTCCATAGCAGGAACAGGGGGCGCAAGCACTGAAACGGGAGTGGAAGGAGCAACAGAGCCAGAAGGAGGAGCTGAGGAAGAAAGCGAAGCCTTCTTACCCGCCGGGGAAGAGGAAGGAGAGGAGCCAGGCTTACGCTTCTGACTTAAAGAGACCGGTGTCCCAGCAACTACGTACCGGGCAACGGATTCCAGTGTCTCAACAGGAGAAGCCGAACGAGAGCACACACGACGGCCGTTAGGAGAGCGATGGACATCCGCCCGCACCGACAGGCGGCGGGGAGAGCCGATAGATGGAGGAAGAGGATGGGAAGGAGGATCGGAGGGGGACGAGGAAGGAGACACAGAAGACACGACAGACCGGGTAGAAGCAAGGGGAACCCCAGACAGAGGACCAGGAGGAGGATCCTTCGGGAGAGAACCCAAAGGGACAGAGGAGAGGGCAGTGGGCGCATCAGGGTCCAAGGCCTGGAAACGGTTGCGAGTCTGAGGAAGGCGGGAAGGACGAGGAGAGGAAGAGCGCAACACGCGAGCATAAGAGATAATAGCATAAGGCGGGAGCCGGCGAACCTGGCGCCTCGCCTCAGGAAAAGATAAACGCTCCCGGTGCTTCAAGTTGAGGACGGCTGCCTCAAGCTTGTAATGGACACACGCACGGGAGAAGGTAGGATGGGCCTCACCGCAGTTGAGGCAACGAGCCTGGGGAGAAGCGCACTCCGACTTAGAGTGACCTTCGCCACCACACAAAGGACAGAGAGAGACAGTCCCGGAGCAGCGGAGGGCACCATGCCCAAACCTCCAGCACTTGTTGCAGAGCCGAGGAGAAGGAATGTACTCCTGGACAGAGCACCTGGCACCAGCAAGAATGACAGAGGGTGGAAGGGTCCTACCATCAAAGGTAATCTTCACAACCCGGAGGGGTTGACGGCGACTACCACGAGGGGGACGAGTAAACGTGTCCACCTGGAGAATAGAATGGCCCTGGGCAGCGAGGATATGTCGAATATCGTCGTGGCAGTCGCGTAGGTCCCGAACACCGGTCGCAACATGGGGCAGGAGCAAAATAGTGCCAACACTGGCATTCAACTGGACGTTCTTCGAGACCCGAACGGGGGTCTCGCCAAGGCAGGATAAGGCAGCCAAGCGGGAAGCAGCATCCTGAGAAGGAGCAGCAACGACACGCGTACCGAGACAAGTGGGGTTAAAAGTAATGGAGGCATCCACGGAATCAATGAGATGTCGATGAAGGGAGAAATCGTCAGGAGGCGCAGAATCAAGAGGGAGGAGATCAAAATATTTGGCCCACGAAGCGGGACCAAACAAGGCTTGATAGGTAGCAGAACTGGAAGGAATCGAGCGAGGGCGGCCGTGACGAGAACGGCGGTGAGAACCCCCAGAGAGAGAGGGGTTAAAAGGCGCAGTAGTAACAACTAGAGAAGGAGCCGCGCCAGGGGACGAGGTAGTCACCACTGGGGGCTTGGGGCTCGACCCAACCACAGAGGAGGGAGGGGAGCCAGGGGAAGGAGTCAGAGAGGCCAAAGGAGGAGCAAGGTCGGGGCCCAATGCAGCGGAGGCTACAGAGCCCGGTCTTCCAATACGGACCGACTCGGGGGCTTGGTCGCCCACCCCACGAGCCTGAAAAGGTAAGCCAGAAGCAGCCGAAACAGGGGTTATCATCTTGACGAAATTACGAATTCACTCACGAATGTGCCCCCACACCCACCATGGAGCCACAATTAGAGGCAGGACACCCAACAAGAAGCTATCGCCGATCTTGTCGGGGCCTCCTAGGGGTGCGTCGTGAGTATACGCCCCACAAACGCCACCTTAAGAAACCGACAGTCCGTCGAGATCGGGTTCAGTGACGAAGTGGGGATTGACAATAAAAGGTTCCCCTCGCTCTCGACGTCGGGTACTGCAGTTCTACGGGTGCAAGAGTATGCCTCCTCAAGCACCCGGGCGTCAAAGTAGAAGAAGTCCAAGGGAAGAACCAGAACGAGCAAAAGGTCGGCAGGAAACGGCAAGCAGATAGGAGAAGAGGGGGGAGAAAAACGAAACAGAAGGAAAAGGAAAAGATGCCCAGCAGAATTGGAGAGGACGGCAGCAGGAGCACAAGGCTAGAAAAGGACAGAGGACTGTCCCAAGGAGCATCACACTCCGGCAGCCGCCCACTAAGCCCCCAGACGGCGACAACGAGCTGAGCGGGGAGGGGGTAAAATTTGACAAATAATAGTCCATCATAATAAACATGTTCAAATTTTTCTCAGCTGTCAACTGACAGCAATCCTCCAATATCAGGAAACATACATCCTATCCTTACTGACATAGCTAAATAACAAGTCCCTACTCTATCATCAAAGACTAGCTATTAAACTCTCTTGGCTCTTCACTAGCCAAGTCCATGTGTCCTCTAGAGCCGGCCACACCGTGCTCAAACAAACATTAAAGTTATATCATCAGACTGAACTTTCAGTCATCCGGGAGCGTACTACGGAACTATCAGGTACACATCCGTGTACTAACCACTCCCCATCAATGTCAACCTTGACATGTTAAGGAACACACCTAACGTTTATTACATGTATCTAAAAATATAAAAAAAATCCTATACTATATCACAGGTTTCAGCCGACTGTACAGCCAAGTGTTCTCACTCACTAGAAGTGTCAATGTTTATATTGGTCCGCCTCTCCTGTGTTCAACCATTCTGCAAAAGTATCACAACATAATTTTCCATAACCGTTTGTTCTGGGCTGAGACAATTACACAGGGGCTTCGATTTTGATTACTGACCAATTTATAGAGTAAAATTTATATATTATACCAGAATTATTATTTTAAATCTGTTTTTCAACATTTAAAAAATATTGTAATTCTAACTCTGTTTTTCAACATTTAAACAGAATTGTCCAGATGTTCTTTACACAGATGTTCAGAGCCAACTTTGTTGTTTGTATCAATTGTTCATATTGAGTAATCGAAAAAAAAAATCGAAGCTGCTGGATGCTGAATGTAGTCGCTGACGATGACGATGTCGATCTTGCTTCTCCCCATGTGTAGACATCAATACCTGGTCCTCTTGTACTCCCATCCGGTACTCCTGAATGACGACAGAGTGTAGTAGAGCGGAGTGCCAAGTGACAGCTGTAGAATACTGTTACTTCGGCCATTAATCTTGCTCTCGACAGTCCACACGCCTTCGTATCAATCACAGTTCACACGGCAGTCTTGATGTTAAACTTGACGTCGCAGATGACCACAGCAGAGCAGGACTGGATGTACCAACGGTGTCTCTTAGCAGGAGTGGTGTCAGAAGGTCGTAGAGGCGGGTTGCTTGTTTGCAGAACAGGTGAATCTCGTCTTCCATCATTGCTCACGTCATCTCGGGCGTTTCTTGATGTCACCAGGTTACTAGGCCGTAAACACCAACTGTGTATACCCTCGTACCGCCGACTTTAGGCCAAAGGAGACAATTTTGCGACCTTCTATTGGCGAGTCCCGGTACTCTGTAGGGAAACCGTGCCTTCCACCTGTGACCGCCTTACTTCCGCTTTCTTGTTACTTCAGATGACGTAATCATTAATCTTCCGGCGAAATTCTTGAGTACTGCTACGTGCTTTCCATTTCTTGACCTCTCCTCCAACACTGCTGGAATGGCTGCAGTCTTGATGACGCAGCAGGTGGGTATTGGTGATCTCGAGACAGCTACCCCGGCGTTGTATGGCACCTCCGGTGACTGCTATAATGTGGACAGCTCGCTGGCCCTGACAACCTCGTTAGTGACGTGAGGCGTCGGCCGGGTGACTCTTGGACAGTCACTCATCCCCAAAGTAACTGATGTATGGGTTACTGGGTCTAGTGGGGGGAGGGCTTTGTGTAACGTGCCTCCCCCCTCGGTCTTTACAGACAAGGGTTCACGTGTGGCTGGAACAACTGGGTCGGTGTACCAATCAGACCTGGGAACAGACAGACACAACACAGCGGAAGCATAGATATACTCTGGGTTTGGTGGAGGTGGAACCCCAGAGCACGGTAAAAGCTGCTACCTGAGTCAAGTATAGACATAGTACACCTCATTGATGTTGTGATATATTCCAGGACGTTTGAGGAACACCTACAGGACTTGACTGAGACTTTGAAGTTGTTAGATCAGGCAGGTTTCAGGCTGAATGTTCAGAAGTGCACCTTGGCGGCTCAGAAATTCAAATTTCTGGGGTTCCAGGTGTGCCCAGACGGTATCCGACCTGACCCAGATTCTTGCCGCGCCATTGCTGACATGCCTACTCCAAGGACAGCAAAGGACGTGCGTAGATTTTTGGGGGCGGCCGGATATTTTCGTCGTCACATTGAAGGTTTCGCTGGCATTTCAGCACCCCTGACTGATCTGACAAAGAAAAATGCGAAGTTTGTGTGGAAATCAGAACATGACGAGGCCTATCGCAAACTGAAAGACCAACTAATCACGACACCGGTATTGGCTATTCCTGATTTTGAGAAAGAGTGGGAAGTGCACACTGACGCCAGCGGTATAGCTATTGGCGGGTGCTTAATTCAGCGAGACGCAGATAATTTACCCCATCCAGTAGCCTATTTCAGTAGGAAGGTCAAAGGACGTGAAGTTCGGTATTCAGCTACGGATCGGGAGGCACTGGCAGTAGTAGAATCAGTTAGGTATTTCGAGCCTTACCTATTTCAGCGGCATTTTGTAATCTACACAGACCATCGAGCGTTAACACACATATTTAAAAAGCGAACAAAATGCCCACGAATGTCACGCTGGTCTCACGAACACAGAAAACATGTAAGAAAAAGTTGATGAATAGAGTGAGCATGCAGGGAGTATGAACTTATAGAGAATATGAAAACATGATAAGAAACATAGGGAATACAAGAATGAGCACTGAACATGTGAAGAACAAGCTAAGAACATTGAGAACATGAATAATGAGTATAAAAGTTATACAGAGAACATATGATGTACATGAAAACCTGACAAAGAATATAGTGAACATACGGGGAAAATGGTAGAAAACAGAAAAAAATGAGAAAAACAGGTGAAAAGAATTGAACTGAGCATGCTGTGAACATTTGTAGAACATGGAATGAACACAGTGAACATACGGTGAACGCAGAAAACATGTAAGAAAAAGTTGATGAATAGAGTGAGCATGCAGGGAATATGAACTTATAGAGAATATGGAAACATGATAAGGAACATAGGGAATACAAGAATGAACACTGAACATGTGAAGAACAAGCTAAGAATTGAAATCAACTATTTTTTTCACATTATGCTAACACCATATGTCTATATGGTGAGAGATGTAACGAAGATGGACTAAGTCATACTTTATTTAAAAATGTCATTTTGGGCTGCAAAACTTGATTGCGTTACGTTACGTTACATTGTGTTACAGAGGGCTAAAAGGGGTAGACGCCAATATTTTATATGGTGAGAGATGTAATGAAGATGGACTAAGTCATACTTTCATTTAAAAACGATATTTGGTCTGTAGAAAGTTGATTTGCGTTACGTTACGTTACGTTACATTGTGTTATAGAGGGTTAAAACTGGTATACCGTAATATTCATATGCTAAGAGATGTAATGGAGATATTGTGTTTGGCTAAATGAGTTCACATTTCAATAATGATATTCGGACAACAGCCAGAAAGTTGATCTCTACGTTACTTAATGATGATATAATGCGATGCAATCGTGTGCTAATATTTTATTTGTGTTAGAATGTAAGGGCTATAGGAGTTTGTCTAGACTTGCATACATTTTCAAACGCTATTTATGTAGGCAGTAGAAAGACTGGTTTCCCATTACGCTACATTGGCTGTGATACAAGAACTGAAAAACAGACTTAACCCAGACCTATTTCACTATTGACTCACCGGTCTTATTCTCATCGATTGGTGTTTACATTGGATGACGTAGGTCTTAAGAGAGACAGCCTTGATGGAGAAAGATCCGTGAACAGCGGCATCCGGAGAAAGGAAATGATGTTACTTTCCCCAACTACTAAATGATCTGGAGAGAGAGAGAGAGAGAGAGAGAGAGAGAGAGAGAGAGAGAGAGAGAGAGAGAGAGAACAGCAAATTATGATTTGTTATAATAATAAGACTGAAGACCAGCTTATGACTGGATAATCTTTAAAAAAATGCTATTTCAGCAAAGAATGGTGATACTAAAGCTTAGTTGAACATCCGGTCTGGGAAGGGGGCAGTGATGGTTCGGCCATGGAGGGGGTGGTAGGGGTAAGGGTAAGTGGGGGTGGACGGGGGGAGGGTAAGGGTCATCCCTTTACATTGACTATCTCAGTACGCCTCAATCCGCCGCGAAGGTGAGACCTTGACAAGATAGCCCCGCACAGCTGTAATGGATGGATGTAGGACGGAGAGGTGATGGAGATTGAGTAAACATGCATACATTTCATTGATCACAGTTAACAAGAACAATTTGTAGGTAGAGATCGCGTCTCCGTGACGATGTGAAATGTTTCTCTCTTTTAGTAAACGCTAACCTACTGACTTTGACTGAGTTTACTAAGTGAAGTGTCGTGTGGTGGACTTTAGAGAGGGAGAGACAGAGACAGAGACAGAGTGAGAGATAGAGAGAGAGAGAGAGAGAGACAGAGAGAGAGAGAGAGACAGAGACAGAGAGAGGCACAGAGACAGAGAGAGAGAGAGAGAGACAGACCGAGACAGAGACAGAGACACAGACAGAGAGACAGATCGTTACTCTTAAAATGTTATTTGGGCAAAGAACGAACGAAGTTGGTATATTCTCCACGTTACATTAATGATATTGGGTAAAGAACGAAGTTAGCATATTGGTCGTGTTACCTTACAAGGATGTAAGGGTGAGAGTGAAGGCGGGCTTGAAAATTGACATGATGGTCATCCTCTGATGGGCTGACAGTCTAAGTGAAATGGAGAAAGATATGTGAACAGCGGCAGCAGAAGAAAGGAAAATGATGTTACTTTCCCCAACTATTAAATGATCTGGAGAGAGAGAGAGATAGAGAGAGAGAGAGATAGAGAGAGACAGAGACAGGGATAGAGACAGAGACAGAGACAGAGAGAGATAGAGAGAGAGATAGAGAGAGAGAGAGATAGAGAGAGAGAGAGATAGAGAGAGAGACAGAGACAGAGACAGGGATAGAGACAGAGACAGAGACAGAGACAGAGAGAGATAGAGAGAGAGATAGAGAGAGAGACAGAGAGATAGAGAGTCGCGAACCGTAGCGAAACGCACTGGTAATGGTTGCCCGGTATGGGAGCGGGTGGGGATGAGGGGTGGGAGTGATTGATTGATGGCTGACAGGTGTGTCTGTCGGCATGAGTAAGTACCTCGCGCCTCCTTACCGGAATCCACAGTGTATGGGGAGTCGTCGTGGGACGAACATCAACACTCTGAAGACAACGAAAAACCTTTTAGACAAAATGGTCTTCACTTCCGCAGGAGAGTGCCCTCTCGCTCTCTCACCCCTCAACACTTGCGACTTCCTGTAGGGGGGAAGCTAATGGACCTCCCCGGCCTTCCTCTCAGGTATGTATGTTCTCCTCTCCCTCCCCCCCCCTCCCCAAACAACATATCCAATATGCTGGTTCCCCTCTCATCCTCTAATCACGATCATCAAACTAATATTAACCTCACTCAGGATTAAGTCTATGACAAACACACATACATATTCATTTACTCCTTCCTCATATTCCACTCTTATCCTCGCGCCATAACTTCCGGGAAATTCCCCCCAAAAAAACTTGAGGACGGGAGCGACGCGCGCCACCTGTCAGCTGCCCAACATGACCTCCCCTCTTTCCTGTCCACATACCCAAACACAACACGCTCACACGCGTCCGAAACGCGCCAAAACTTCCGGGAAATTCCCCCAAAAGCCTGTGTGACTAGACACCCGCGCGCCACCTGTCAGGTGAGAGCGTTCGAAACGCGCCAAAACTTCCGGGAAATTCCCCCAAAAGCCTGTGTGACTAGACACCCGCGCGCCACCTGTCGGCTGGCACTCCATGGAGTGCCACCTGGCAGCTGGTGCGCGTCGCCGTAGTCACACTTTACACTACTTTGAGGTTGGGAGTGTGTTGAGGTTGGGAGTGTGTTGAAGTTGGGAGTGTGTTGAGGTTGGGAGTGTGTTGAGGTTGGGAGTGTGTTGAGGTTGGGAGTGTGTTGAGGTTGGGAGTGTGTTGAGGTTGGGAGTGTGTTGAGGTTGGGAGTGTGTTGAGGTTGGGAGTGTGTTGAGGTTGGGAGTGCGTTGAGGTTGGTAGTGCGTTGAGGTTGGCAGTGTGTTGAGGTTGGCAGTGTGTTGAGGTTGGCAGTGTGTTGAGGTTGGCAGTGTGTTGAGGTTGGCAGTGTGTTGAGGTTGGCAGTGTGTTGAGGTTGGCAGTGTGTTGAGGTTGGCAGTGTGTTGTAGTTGGGAGTGTGTTGTGGTTGGTAGTGTGTTGTGGTTGGTAGTGTGTTGTGGTTGGTAGTGTGTTGTGGTTGGTAGTGTGTTGTCGTTGGTAGTGTGTTGTCGTTGGTAGTGTGTTGAGGTTGAGAGTGTGTTGAAGGCTAGGATTGTGTTGAACTTGGTACTGTGTTGGGGTTTGAAGTGTGTGTAAGGCTAGGGGTGTGTTGAAGTTGGGAGTGTGTTGAGGTTGGTAGTGTATTGTGGTTGGTAGTGTATTGTGGTTGGTAGTGTGTTGTGGTTGGGAGTGTGTTGAGGTTGGGAGTGTGTTGAGGTTGGTAGTGCGTTGAGGTTGGCAGTGTGTTGAGGTTGGCAGTGTGTTGAGGTTGGCAGTGTTGAGGTTGGGAGTGTGTTGAGGTTGGTAGTGTGTTGTGGTTGGTAGTGTGTTGAGGTTGGTAGTGTGTTGAGGTTGGTAGTGTGTTGAGGTTGGTAGTGTGTTGAGGTTGGTAGTGTGTTGTGGTTGGTGGTGTGTTGTGATTGGTAGTGTGTTGTAGTTGGTAGTGTGTTGTAGTTGGTAGTGTGTTGTAGTTGGTAGTGTGTTGTAGTGTGTAGTGTGTTGTAGTTGGTAGTGTGTTGTAGTTGGTAGTGTGTTGTAGTTGGTAGTGTGTTGTGGAGGTTGTTAGTGTATTGTGGTTGGTAGTGTGTTGAGGTTAGTGGTGTGTTGAGGTTGGTAGTGTGTTGAAGTTGGTAGTGTGTTGAGGTTGGTAGTGTGTTGAGGTTGGTAGTGTGTTGAGGTTGGTAGTGTGTTATAGTTGGTAGTGTGTTGTGGTTGGTAGTGTGTTGAGGTTGAGAGTGTGTTGAAGGCTAGGATTGTGTTGAACTTGGCACTGTGTTGAGGTTTGAAGTATGTTGAAGGCTAGGAGTATGTTGAGGTTGGGATCGAGTGTGTTGAGGTTGGGAGTTTGTTGAGGTTGGAGGGGTGTTGAGGTTGGGAGTGTGTTGAGGTTGGGAGTGTGTTGAGGTTGGGAGTGTGTTGAGGTTGGGAGTGTGTTGAGGTTGGGAGTGTGTTGAGGTTGGGAGTGTGTTGAGGTTGGGATTGTGTTGAGGGTGGGAGTGTGTTGAGGGTGGGAGTGTGTTGAGGTTGGGAGTGTGTTGAGGTTGGGAGTGTGTTGAGGTTGGGAGTGTGTTGAGGTTGGGAGTGTGTTGAGGTTGGGAGTGTGTTGAGGTTGGGAGTGTGTTGAGGTTGGGAGTGTGTTGAGGTTGGGAGTGTGTTGAGGTTGGGAGTGTGTTGAGGTTGGGAGTGTGTTGAGGTTGGGAGAGTGTTGAGGTTGGGAGTGTGTTGAGGTTGGTAGTGTGTTGAGGTTGGGAGTGTGTTGAGGATGGAAGTGTGTTGAGGTTGGCGGTGTGTTGAGGTAAGAAGTGTCTCGTTGTGTAGTGTGTTGAGGTTGGGAGTGTGTTGTGGTAAGAAGTGTCTCGTTGTGTAGTGTGTTGAGGTTGGGAGTGTGTTGAGGTTGCGAGTGTTTTGAGGTTGGGAGTGTGTTGAAGTTGGGAGTGTGTTGAGGTTGGGAGTGTGTTGAGGTTGGGAGTGTGTTGAGGTTGGGAGTGTCTTGAGGTTGGTAGTGTGTTGAGGTTGGGAGTGTGTTGAGGTTGGGAGTGTGTTGAGGTTGAGAGTGTGTTGAGGTTGGGAGTGTAGTTAGTTTGAGAGTGTGTTGAGATTATGAGTGTGTTGAGGTTGGGAGTGTGTTGAGGTTCGGAGTGTGTTGAGGTTGGGAGTGTGTTGAGGTTGGGAGTGTGTTGAGGTTGGGAGTGTCTTGAGGTTGGGAGTGTCTTGAGGTTGGGAGTGTCTTGAGGTTGGGAGTGTCTTGAGGTTGGGAGTGTCTTGAGGTTGGGAGTGTCTTGAGGTTAGCGGTGTGTTGAGGTAGGGAGGTTGTCGAGGTTGGTAGTGTGTTGAGGCTGGTAGTGTGTTGTGGTAGGAAGTGTGTTGAGATTATGAGTGTGTTGAGGTTGAGAGTGTGTTGAGGTTGGGACTGTAGTTAGTTTGAGAGTGTGTTGAGATTATGAGTGTGTTGAGCTTGGGAGTGTGTTGTGGTTGGTAGTGTGTTGAGGTTGGTTGTGTGTTGAGGTTGGTAGTGTGTTGAGGTTGGTAGTGTGTTGAGGTTGGTAGTGAGTTGAGGTTGGGAGTGTTTTGAGGTTAGGAGTGTTGAGGTTGGGAGTTCATGAGGTTGGGAGTGTGTTGAGATTGGGAGTGTGTTGAGATTGGGGGTGTGTTGGGATTGGGAGTGTGTTGGGATTGGGAGTGTGTTGGGATTGGGAGTGTGTTGGGATTGGGAGTGTGTTGGGATTGGGAGTGTTTTGGGGTTGGGAATGTGTTTAGGTTGGGAGTGTGTTGAGGTTGGGAGTGTGTTGAGGTTGGGAGTGTGTTGAGGTTGGGAGTGTGTTGAGGTTGGGAGTGTGTTGAGGTTTTTAGTGTGTTGAGGTTGGTAGTGTGTTGAGGTTGGTAGTGTGTTGTGGTTGGTAGTGTGTTGTGGTTGGGAGTGTGTTGTGGTTGGGAGTGTGTTGTGGTTGGGAGTGTGTTGTGGTTGGGAGTGTGTTGTGGTTGGGAGTGTGTTGAGGTTGGGAGTGTGTTGTATTTGGTAGTGTGTTGAGGTTGGGAGTGTGTTGAGGTTGGGAGTGTGTTGAGGTTGGGAGTGTGTTGAGGTTTTTAGTGTGTTGAGGTTGGTAGTGTGTTGAGGTTGGTAGTGTTATGAGGTTGGTAGTGTGTTGTGGTTGGTAGTGTGTTGTGGTTGGGAGTGTGTTGTGGTTGGGAGTGTGTTGTGGTTGGGAGTGTGTTGTGGTTGGGAGTGTGTTGTGGTTGGGAGTGTGTTGAGGTTGGGAGTGTGTTGTATTTGGTAGTGTGTTGTATTTGGTAGTGTGTTGAGGTTGGGAGTGTGTTGAGGTTGGTAGTGTGTTGAGGTTGGGAGTGTGTTGAGGTTGGTAGTGTTGAGGTTGGTTGTGTGTTGAGGTTGGTAGTGTGTTGAGGTTGGTAGTGTGTTGAGGTTGGGAGTGTGTTGAGGTTAGGAGTGTGTTGAGGTTGGGAGTGTTTTGAGGTTGGGAGGGTTGAGGTTGGGAGTGTTTTGGGGTTGGGAATGTGTTTAGGTTGGGAGTGTGTTGAGGTTGGGAGTGTGTTGAGGTTGGGAGTGTGTTGAGGTTGGGAGTGTGTTAAGGTTGGTAGACTGTTGAGGGTATCAGTTTTTTGAGGTTAGGAGTGCTTTGAGGTTGGTAGTGTTTAGTGGTTGTTAGTGTGTAGAGGTTGGGATTGTGTAGAGGTTGGTAGATTTTTGTGGTTGGGAGAGAGTTGAGGTTGGGAGTGTGTTGAGGTTGAAAGTTTATTGTGGTGGAAGTGTGTTGAGGTTGGGAGTGTGTTGAGGTTGAGAGTGTGTTGTGGTTGATAGTGTGTAGAGGTTGGGATTGTGTAGAGGTTGGGAGTGTGTTGAGGTTAGGAGTGTGTTGTGGTTGGGAGTGTGTTGAGTTTGGTAGTGTTGAGGTTGGGATTGTGTAGAGGTTAGGAGTGTGTTGTGGTTGGGAGTGTGTTGAGTTTGGTAGTGTTGAGGTTGGGAGTGTGTTGAGGTTGGGAGTGTGTTGAGGTTGGGAGTGTGTTGAGGTTGGGAGTGTGTTGAGGTTGGGAGTGTGTTGAGGTTGGGAGTGTGTTGAGGTTGGGAGTGTGTTGAGGTTTGGAGTGTGTTGTGGTTGGGAGTGTGTTGTGGTTGGGAGTGTGTTGTGGTTGGGAGTGTGTTGTGGTTGGGAGTGTGTTGTGGTTGGGAGTGTGTTGTGGTTGGGAGTGTGTTGTGGTTGGGAGTGTGTCGAGGTTGGGAGTGTGTTGAGGTTGGGAGTGTGTTGAGGTTGGGAGTGTGTTGAGGTTGGGAGTGTGTTGAGGTTGGTAGTGTGTTGAGGTTGGTAGTGTGTTGAGGTTGGTAGTGTGTTGAGGTTGGTAGTGTGTTGAGGTTGGGAGTGTGTTGAGGTTGGGAGTGTGTTGAGGTTGGGAGTGTGTTGAGGTTGGGAGTGTGTTGAGGTTGGGAGTGTGTTGAGGTTGGGAGTGTGTTGTAGTTGGTAGTGTGTTGAGGTTGGGAGTGTGTTGAGGTTGTCGAGGTTGGTAGTGTGTTGAGGTTGGTAGTGTGTTGAGGTTGGGAGTGTGTTGAGGTTGGGAGTGTGTTGAGGTTGGGAGTGTTGAGGTTGGTTGTGTGTTGAGGTTGGTAGTGTGTTGAGGTTGGTAGTGTGTTGAGGTTGGGAGTGTGTTGAGGTTAGGAGTGTGTTGAGGTTTGGAGTGTTTTGAGGTTGGGAGGGTTGAGGTTAGGAGTGTTGAGGTTGGGAGTTTATGAGGTTGGGAGTGTGTTGAGATTGGGAGTGTGTTGGGGTTGGGAGTGTTTTGGGGTTGGGAATGTGTTTAGGTTGGGAGTGTGTTGAGGTTGGGAGTGTGTTGAGGTTGGGAGTGTGTTGAGGTTGGGAGTGTGTTGAGGTTGGGAGTGTGTTGAGGTTGGGAGTGTGTTGAGGTTGGTAGACTGTTGAGGGTATCAGTTTTTTGAGGTTAGGAGTGCTTTGAGGTTGGTAGTGTTTAGTGGTTGTTAGTGTGTAGAGATTGGGATTGTGTAGAGGTTGGTAGATTTTTGTGGTTGGGAGAGAGTTGAGGTTGGGAGTGTGTTGAGGTTGAAAGTTTATTGTGGTGGGAGTGTGTTGAGGTTGGGAGTGTGTTGAGGTTGAGAATGTGTTGTGGTTGATAGTGTGTAGAGGTTGGGATTGTGTAGAGGTTGGGAGTGTGTTGAGGTTATGAGTGTGTTGTGGTTGGGAGTGTGTTGAGTTTGGTAGTGTTGAGGTAGGGAGTGTGTTGAGGTTGGGAGTGTGTTGAGGTTGGGAGTGTGTTGAGGTTGGGAGTGTGTTGTGGTTGGGAGTGTGTTGTGGTTGGGAGTGTGTTGTGGTTGGGAGTGTGTTGTGGTTGGGAGTGTGTTGTGGTTGGGAGTGTGTTGTGGTTGGGAGTGTGTTGAGGCTGGGAGTGTGTTGAGGTTGGGAGTGTGTTGTGGTTGGGAGTGTGTTGAGGTTGGTAGTGTGTTGAGGTTGGTAGTGTGTTGAGGTTGGGAGTGTGTTGAGGTTGGGAGTGTGTTGAGGTTGGGAGTGTGTTGAGGTTGGGAGTGTGTTGAGGTTGGGAGTGTGTTGAGGTTGGGAGTGTGTTGAGGTTGGGAGTGTGTTGAGGTTGGGAGTGTGTTGAGGTTGGGAGTGTGTTGAGGTTGGGAGTGTGTTGAGGTTGGGAGTGTGTTGAGGTTGGGAGTGTGTTGAGGTTGGGAGTGTGTTGAGGTTGGGAGTGTGCTGTGGTTGGGAGTGTGTTGTGGTTGGGAGTGTGTTGTGGTTGGGAGTGTGTTGTGGTTGGGAGTGTGTTGAGTTTGGGAGTGTGTTGTCGTTGGGAGTGTGTTGAGGTTGGGAGTTTGTTGAGGTTGGTAGTGTGTTGAGGTTGGGAGTGTGTTGAGGTTGGGAGTGTGTTGTGGTTGGGAGTGTGTTGAGTTTGGGAGTGTGTTGTCGTTGGGAGTGTGTTGAGGTTGGGAGTGTTTTGAGGTTGGGAGTGTGTTGAGGCTGGTAGTGTGTTGAGGCTGGTAGTGTGTTGAGGCTGGTATTGTGTTGAGGCTGGTAGTGTGTTGAGGCTGGGAGTGTGTTGTGGTTGGGATTGTGTTGAGTTTGGTAGTGTTGAGGTTGGGAGTGTGTTGAGGTTGGGAGTGTGTTGTGGTTGGGAGTGTGTTGAGGTTGGGAGTGTGTTGAGGTTGTCGAGGTTGGTAGTGTGTTGAGGTTGGTAGTGTGTTGAGGTTGGTAGTGTGTTGAGGTTGGGAGTGTGTTGTGGTTGGTAGTGTTGAGGTTGGTTGTGTGTTGAGGTTGGTTGTGTGTTGAGGTTGGTAGTGTGTTGAGGTTGGTAGTGTGTTGAGGTTAGGAGTGTGTTGAGGTTGGGAGTGTTTTGAGGTTGGGAGGGTTGAGGTTGGGAGTGTTTTGGGGTTGGGAATGTGTTTAGGTTGGGAGTGTGTTGAGGTTGGGAGTGTGTTGAGGTTGGGAGTGTGTTGAGGTTGGGAGTGTGTTGAGGTTGGTAGACTGTTGAGGGTATCAGTTTTTTGAGGTTAGGAGTGCTTTGAGGTTGGTAGTGTTTAGTGGTTGTTAGTGTGTAGAGGTTGGGATTGTGTAGAGGTTGGTAGATTTTTGTGGTTGGGAGAGAGTTGAGGTTGGGAGTGTGTTGAGGTTGAAAGTTTATTGTGGTGGGAGTGTGTTGAGGTTGGGAGTGTGTTGAGGTTGAGAATGTGTTGTGGTTGATAGTGTGTAGAGGTTGGGATTGTGTAGAGGTTGGGAGTGTGTTGAGGTTATGAGTGTGTTGTGGTTGGGAGTGTGTTGAGTTTGGTAGTGTTGAGTTTGGTAGTGTTGAGGTTGGGAGTGTGTTGAGGTTGGGAGTGTGTTGAGGTTGGGAGTGTGTTGTGGTTGGGAGTGTGTTGAGGCTGGGAGTGTGTTGAGGTTAGGAGTGTGTTGAGGTTGGGAGTGTGTTGAGGTTGGGAGTGTGTTGAGGTTGGGAGTGTGTTGTGGTTGGGAGTGTGTTGAGGTTGGTAGTGTGTTGAGTTTGGTAGTGTGTTGAGGTTGGTAGTGTGTTGAGGTTGGTAGTGTGTTGAGGTTGGGAGTGTGTTGAGGTTGGGAGTGTGTTGAGGTTGGGAGTGTGTTGAGGTTGGGAGTGTGTTGAGGTTGGGAGTGTGTTGAGGTTGGGAGTGTGTTGAGGTTGGGAGTGTGTTGAGGTTGGGAGTGTGTTGAGGTTGGGAGTGTGTTGTGGTTGGGAGTGTGTTGTGGTTGGGAGTGTGTTGAGTTTGGGAGTGTGTTGTCGTTGGGAGTGTGTTGAGGTTGGGAGTGTGTTGAGGTTGGTAGTGTGTTGAGGTTGGGAGTGTGTTGAGGTTGGGAGTGTGTTGTGGTTGGGAGTGTGTTGAGTTTGGGAGTGTGTTGTCGTTGGGAGTGTGTTGAGGTTGGGAGTG
Source organism: Procambarus clarkii (assembly GCF_040958095.1). Taxonomy (NCBI): domain Eukaryota; kingdom Metazoa; phylum Arthropoda; class Malacostraca; order Decapoda; family Cambaridae; genus Procambarus; species Procambarus clarkii. Next base: position 54,962 of record NW_027189303.1, on the reverse strand, counting down.
TGTTGAGGTTGGGAGTGTGTTGAGGTTGGGAGTGTGTTGAGGTTGGGAGTGTGTTGAGGTTGGGAGTGTGTTGAGGTTGGGAGTGTGTTGAGGTTGAGAGTGTGTTGAGGTTGGGAGTGTAGTTAGATTGAGAGTGTGTTGAGATTATGAGTGTGTTGAGGTTGGGAGTGTGTTGAGGTTCGGAGTGTGTTGAGGTTGGGAGTGTGTTGAGGTTGGGAGAGTGTTGAGCTTGGGAGTGTCTTGAGGTTGGGAGTGTCATGAGGTTGGGAGTGTGTTGAGGTTAGCGGTGTGTTGAGGTAGGGAGGTTGTCGAGGTTGGTAGTGTGTTGAGGCTGGTAGTGTGTTGTGGTAGGAAGTGTGTTGAGATTATGAGTGTGTTGAGGTTGAGAGTGTGTTGAGGTTGGGACGGTAGTTAGTTTGAGAGTGTGTTGAGATTATGAGTGTGTTGAGGTTGGGACGGTAGTTAGTTTGAGTGTGTGTTGAGATTATGAGTGTGTTGAGCTTGGGAGTGTGTTGTGGTTGGTAGTGTGTTGAGGTTGGTAGTGTGTTGAGGTTGGTAGTGTGTTGAGGTTGGGAGTGTGTTGAGGTTGGGAGGGTTGAGGTTAGGAGTGTTGAGGTTGGGAGTTCATGAGGTTGGGAGTGTGTTGAGATTGGGAGTGTGTTGGGGTTGGGAGTGTGTTGGGGTTGGGAGTGTGTTGGGATTGGGAGTGTGTTGGGATTGGGAGTGTGTTGAGGTTGGGAGTGTGTTGGGGTTGGGAGTGTTTTGGGGTTGGAAGTGTTTTGGGGTTGGGAATGTGTTTAGGTTGGGAGTGTGTTGAGGTTGGGTGTGTGTTGAAGTTGGGAGTGTGTTGAAGTTGGTAGACTGTTGAGGGTATCAGTTTTTTGAGGTTAGGAATGCTTTGAGGTTGGTAGTGTTTAGTGGTTGTTAGTGTGTAGAGGTTGGGATTGTGTAGAGGTTGAAAGTTTATTGTGGTGGGAGTGTGTTGAGGTTGAGTGTGTGTTGTGGTTGATAGTGTGAAGAGGTTGGGATTGTGTAGAGGTTGGGAGTGTGTTGAGGCTGGGAGTGTGTTGAGGTTGGGAGTGTGTTGAGTTTGGTAGTGTGTTGAGGTTGGGAGTGTGTTGAGTTTGGGAGTGTGTTGAGGTTGAGAGTGTGTTGAGGTTGGGAGTGTGTTGAGGTTGGGAGTGTGTTGAGGTTGGGAGTGTGTTGAGGTTGGTAGTGTGTTGAGGTTGGTAGTGTGTTGAGGTTGGTAGTGTGTTGAGGTTGGTAGTGTGTTGAGGTTGGGAGTGTGTTGAGGTTGGGAGTGTGTTGAGGTTTGGAGTGTGTTGTGGTTGGGAGTGTGTTGTGGTTGGGAGTGTGTTGTGGTTGGGAGTGTGTTGTGGTTGGGAGTGTGTTGTGGTTGGGAGTGTGTTGAGGTTGGGAGGGTGTTGAGGTTGGGAGGGTGTTGAGGTTGGGAGTGTGTTGAGGTTGGGAGTGTGTTGAGGTTGGGAGTGTGTTGAGGTTGGGAGTGTGTTGAGGTTGGGAGTGTGTTGAGGTTGGGAGTGTGTTGAGGTTGGGAGTGTGTTGAGGTTGGGAGTGTGTTGAGGTTGGGAGTGTGTTGAGGTTGGGAGTGTGTTGAGGTTGGGAGTGTGTTGAGGTTGGGAGTGTGTTGAGGTTGGGAGTGTGTTGAGGTTGGGAGTGTGTTGTAGTTGGTAGTGTGTTGAGGTTGGGAGTGTGTTGAGGTTGTCGAGGTTAATAGTGTGTTGAGGTTGGTAGTGTGTTGAGGTTGGGAGTGTGTTGAGGTTGGGAGTGTGTTGTGGTTGGTAGTGTTGAGGTTGGTTGTGTGTTGAGGTTGGTAGTGTGTTGAGGTTGGTAGTGTGTTGAGGTTGGTAGTGTGTTGAGGTTGGGAGTGTGTTGAGGTTGGGAGTGTTTTGAGGTTGGGAGGGTTGAGGTTAGGAGTGTTGAGGTTAGGAGTGTTGAGGTTGGGAGTGTGTTGAGATTGGGAGTGTGTTGGGGTTGGGAGTGTTTTGGGGTTGGGAATGTGTTTAGGTTGGGAGTGTGTTGAGGTTGGGAGTGTGTTGAGGTTGGGAGTGTGTTGAGGTTGGTAGACTGTTGAGGGTATCAGTTTTTTGAGGTTAGGAGTGCTTTGAGGTTGGTAGTGTTTAGTGGTTGTTAGTGTGTAGAGGTTAGGATTGTGTAGAGGTTGGTAGATTTTTGTGGTTGGGAGAGAGTTGAGGTTGGGAGTGTGTTGAGGTTGAAAGTTTATTGTGGTGGGAGTGTGTTGAGGTTGGGAGTGTGTTGAGGTTGAGAGTGTGTTGTGGTTGATAGTGTGTAGAGGTTGGGATTGTGTAGAGGTTGGGGGTGTGTTGAGGTTAGGAGTGTGTTGTGGTTGGGAGTGTGTTGAGGTTGGGAGTGTGTTGAGGTTGGGAGTGTGTTGAGGTTGGGAGTGTTGTGGTTGGGAGTGTGTTGTGGTTGGGAGTGTTGTGGTTGGGAGTGTGTTGTGGTTGGGAGTGTGTTGTGGTTGGGAGTGTGTTGTGGTTGGGAGTGTGTTGAGGTTGGGAGTGTGTTGAGGTTGGGAGTGTGTTGAGGTTGGGAGTGTGTTGAGGTTGGGAGTGTGTTGAGGCTGGGAGTGTGTTGAGGCTGGGAGTGTGTTGAGTTTGGTAGTGTTGAGGTTGGGAGTGTGTTGAGGTTGGGAGTGTGTTGTGGTTGGGAGTGTGTTGAGGTTGGGAGTGTGTTGAGTTTGGGAGTGTGTTGAGGTTGGTAGTGTGTTGAGGTTGGTAGTGTGTTGAGGTTGGGAGTGTGTTGAGGTTGGGAGTGTGTTGACGTTGGGAGTGTGTTGAGGTTGGGAGTGTGTTGACGTTGGGAGTGTGTTGAGGTTGGGAGTGTGTTGAGGTTGGGAGTGTGTTGAGGTTGGGAGTGTGTTGAGGTTGGGAGTGCGTTGAGGTTGGGAGTGTGTTGTGGTTGGGAGTGTGTTGAGTTTGGTAGTGTTGAGGTTGGGAGTGTGTTGAGGTTGGGAGTGTGTTGAGGTTGGGAGTGTGTTGAGGTTAAGTGTGTTGTGGTTGGGAGTGTGTTGAGGTTAGGAGTGTGTTGTGGTTGGGAGTGTATTGAGTTTGGTAGTGTTGAGGTTGGGAGTGTGTTGAGGTTGGGAGTGTGTTGTGGTTGGGAGTGTGTTGAGGTTGGGAGTGTGTTGAGGTTGGGAGTGTGTTGAGGTTGGGAGTGTGTTGAGGTTGGGAGTGTGTTGTGGTTGGGAGTGTGTTGAGGTTGGGAGTGTGTTGAGGTTGGGAGTGTGTTGACGTTGGGAGTGTGTTGTGGTTGGGAGTGTGTTGAGTTTGGGAGTGTGTTGTCGTTGGGAGTGTGTTGAGGTTGGGAGTGTGTTGAGGTTGGTAGTGTGTTGAGGTTGGGAGTGTGTTGAGGTTGGGAGTGTGTTGTGGTTGGGAGTGTGTTGAGTTTGGGAGTGTGTTGTCGTTGGGAGTGTGTTGAGGTTGGGAGTGTGTTGAGGTTGGGAGTGTGTTGAGGTTGGGAGTGTGTTGAGGTCGGGAGTGTGTTGAGGTCGGGAGTGTGTTGAGGTCGGGAGTGTGTTGAGGTCGGGAGTGTGTTGAGGTCGGGAGTGTGTTGAGGTCGGGAGTGTGTTGAGGTCGGGAGTGTGTTGAGGTCGGGAGTGTGTTGAGGTCGGGAGTGTGTTGAGGTCGGGAGTGTGTTGAGGTCGGGAGTGTGTTGAGGTCGGGAGTGTGTTGAGGTTGGTAGTGTGTTGAGGTTGGGAGTGTGTTGAGGTTGGCGGTGTGTTGAGGTTGGCGGTGTGTTGAGGTAAGGGGGTTGTCGAGGTTGGTAGTGTGTTGAGGTTGGTAGTGTCTTGAGGTTGGGAGTGTCTTGAGGTTGGGAGTGTCTTGAGGTTAGCGGTGTGTTGAGGTAGGGAGGTTGTCGAGGTTGGTAGTGTGTTGAGGCTGGTAGTGTGTTGTGGTAGGAAGTGTGTTGAGATTATGAGTGTGTTGAGGTTGAGAGTGTGTTGAGGTTGGGACTGTAGTTAGTTTGAGAGTGTGTTGAGATTATGAGTGTGTTGAGCTTGGGAGTGTGTTGTGGTTGGTAGTGTGTTGAGGTTGGTTGTGTGTTGAGGTTGGTAGTGTGTTGAGGTTGGTAGTGTGTTGAGGTTCTGAGTGTGTTGAGGTTGGGAGTGTTTTGAGGTTGGGAGGGTTGAGGTTAGGAGTGTTGAGGTTGGGAGTTCATGAGGTTGGGAGTGTGTTGAGATTGGGAGTGTGTTGGGGTTGGGAGTGTGTTGGGATTGGGAGTGTGTTGGGATTGGGAGTGTGTTGGGATTGGGAGTGTGTTGAGGTTGGGAGTGTGTTGGGGTTGGGAGTGTTTTGGGGTTGGGAATGTGTTTAGGTTGGGAGTGTGTTGAGGTTGGGAGTGTGTTGAGGTTGGGAGTGTGTTGAGGTTGGTAGACTGTTGAGGGTATCAGTTTTTTGAGGTCAGGAATGCTTTGAGGTTGGTAGGTTTAGTGGTTGTTAGTGTGTAGAGGTTGGGATTGTGTAGAGGTTGAAAGTTTATTGTGGTGGGAGTGTGTTGAGGTTGAGTGTGTGTTGTGGTTGATAGTGTGAAGAGGTTGGGATTGTGTAGAGGTTGGGAGTGTGTTGAGGCTGGGAGTGTGTTGAGGTTGGGAGTGTGTTGAGTTTGGTAGTGTGTTGAGGTTGGGAGTGTGTTGTGGTTGGGAGTGTGTTGTGGTTGGGAGTGTGTTGAGGTTGGGAGTGTGTTGAGGTTGGGAGTGTGTTGAGGTTGGGAGTGTGTTGAGGTTGGGAGTGTGTTGAGGTTGGGAGTGTGTTGAGGTTGGTAGTGTGTTGAGGTTGGGAGTGTGTTGAGGTTGGTAGTGTGTTGAGGTTGGGAGTGTGTTGAGGTTGGTAGTGTGTTGTGGTTGGGAGTGTGTTGTGGTTGGGAGTGTGTTGAGGTTGGGAGTGTGTTGAGGTTGGGAGTGTGTTGAGGTTGGGAGTGTGTTGAGGTTGGGAGTGTGTTGAGGTTGGTAGTGTGTTGAGGTTGGGTGTGTGTTGAGGTTGGGAGTGTGTTGAGGTTGGGAGTGTGTTGAGGTTGGGAGTGTGTTGAGGTTGGGAGTGTGTTGAGGTTGGTAGTGTGTTGAGGTTGTCGAGGTTGGTAGTGTGTTGAGGTTGGTAGTGTGTTGAGGTTGGGAGTGTGTTGAGGTTGGGAGTGTGTTGTGGTTGGTAGTGTTGAGGTTGGTTGTGTGTTGAGGTTGGTAGTGTGTTGAGGTTGGTAGTGTGTTGAGGTTGGTAGTGTGTTGAGGTTGGGAGTGTGTTGAGGTTGGGAGTGTTTTGAGGTTGGGAGGGTTGAGGTTAGGAGTGTTGAGGTTAGGAGTGTTGAGGTTGGGAGTGTGTTGAGATTGGGAGTGTGTTGGGGTTGGGAGTGTTTTGGGGTTGGGAATGTGTTTAGGTTGGGAGTGTGTTGAGGTTGGGAGTGTGTTGAGGTTGGGAGTGTGTTGAGGTTGGTAGACTGTTGAGGGTATCAGTTTTTTGAGGTTAGGAGTGCTTTGAGGTTGGTAGTGTTTAGTGGTTGTTAGTGTGTAGAGGTTAGGATTGTGTAGAGGTTGGTAGATTTTTGAGGTTGGGAGAGAGTTGAGGTTGGGAGTGTGTTGAGGTTGAAAGTTTATTGTGGTGGGAGTGTGTTGAGGTTGGGAGTGTGTTGAGGTTGAGAGTGTGTTGTGGTTGATAGTGTGTAGAGGTTGGGATTGTGTAGAGGTTGGGGGTGTGTTGAGGTTAGGAGTGTGTTGTGGTTGGGAGTGTGTTGAGGTTGGGAGTGTGTTGAGGTTGGGAGTGTGTTGAGGTTGGGAGTGTTGTGGTTGGGAGTGTGTTGTGGTTGGGAGTGTTGTGGTTGGGAGTGTGTTGTGGTTGGGAGTGTGTTGTGGTTGGGAGTGTGTTGTGGTTGGGAGTGTGTTGAGGTTGGGAGTGTGTTGAGGTTGGGAGTGTGTTGAGGTTGGGAGTGTGTTGAGGTTGGGAGTGTGTTGAGGCTGGGAGTGTGTTGAGGCTGGGAGTGTGTTGAGTTTGGTAGTGTTGAGGTTGGGAGTGTGTTGAGGTTGGGAGTGTGTTGTGGTTGGGAGTGTGTTGAGGTTGGGAGTGTGTTGAGTTTGGGAGTGTGTTGAGGTTGGTAGTGTGTTGAGGTTGGTAGTGTGTTGAGGTTGGGAGTGTGTTGAGGTTGGGAGTGTGTTGACGTTGGGAGTGTGTTGAGGTTGGGAGTGTGTTGACGTTGGGAGTGTGTTGAGGTTGGGAGTGTGTTGAGGTTGGGAGTGTGTTGAGGTTGGGAGTGTGTTGAGGTTGGGAGTGCGTTGAGGTTGGGAGTGTGTTGTGGTTGGGAGTGTGTTGAGTTTGGTAGTGTTGAGGTTGGGAGTGTGTTGAGGTTGGGAGTGTGTTGAGGTTGGGAGTGTGTTGAGGTTAAGTGTGTTGTGGTTGGGAGTGTGTTGAGGTTAGGAGTGTGTTGTGGTTGGGAGTGTATTGAGTTTGGTAGTGTTGAGGTTGGGAGTGTGTTGAGGTTGGGAGTGTGTTGTGGTTGGGAGTGTGTTGAGGTTGGGAGTGTGTTGAGGTTGGGAGTGTGTTGAGGTTGGGAGTGTGTTGAGGTTGGGAGTGTGTTGTGGTTGGGAGTGTGTTGAGGTTGGGAGTGTGTTGAGGTTGGGAGTGTGTTGACGTTGGGAGTGTGTTGTGGTTGGGAGTGTGTTGAGTTTGGGAGTGTGTTGTCGTTGGGAGTGTGTTGAGGTTGGGAGTGTGTTGAGGTTGGTAGTGTGTTGAGGTTGGGAGTGTGTTGAGGTTGGGAGTGTGTTGTGGTTGGGAGTGTGTTGAGTTTGGGAGTGTGTTGTCGTTGGGAGTGTGTTGAGGTTGGGAGTGTGTTGAGGTTGGGAGTGTGTTGAGGTTGGGAGTGTGTTGAGGTCGGGAGTGTGTTGAGGTCGGGAGTGTGTTGAGGTCGGGAGTGTGTTGAGGTCGGGAGTGTGTTGAGGTCGGGAGTGTGTTGAGGTCGGGAGTGTGTTGAGGTCGGGAGTGTGTTGAGGTCGGGAGTGTGTTGAGGTCGGGAGTGTGTTGAGGTCGGGAGTGTGTTGAGGTCGGGAGTGTGTTGAGGTCGGGAGTGTGTTGAGGTTGGTAGTGTGTTGAGGTTGGGAGTGTGTTGAGGTTGGCGGTGTGTTGAGGTTGGCGGTGTGTTGAGGTAAGGGGGTTGTCGAGGTTGGTAGTGTGTTGAGGTTGGTAGTGTCTTGAGGTTGGGAGTGTCTTGAGGTTGGGAGTGTCTTGAGGTTAGCGGTGTGTTGAGGTAGGGAGGTTGTCGAGGTTGGTAGTGTGTTGAGGCTGGTAGTGTGTTGTGGTAGGAAGTGTGTTGAGATTATGAGTGTGTTGAGGTTGAGAGTGTGTTGAGGTTGGGACTGTAGTTAGTTTGAGAGTGTGTTGAGATTATGAGTGTGTTGAGCTTGGGAGTGTGTTGTGGTTGGTAGTGTGTTGAGGTTGGTTGTGTGTTGAGGTTGGTAGTGTGTTGAGGTTGGTAGTGTGTTGAGGTTGGGAGTGTGTTGAGGTTGGGAGTGTTTTGAGGTTGGGAGGGTTGAGGTTAGGAGTGTTGAGGTTGGGAGTTCATGAGGTTGGGAGTGTGTTGAGATTGGGAGTGTGTTGGGGTTGGGAGTGTGTTGGGATTGGGAGTGTGTTGGGATTGGGAGTGTGTTGGGATTGGGAGTGTGTTGAGGTTGGGAGTGTGTTGGGGTTGGGAGTGTTTTGGGGTTGGGAATGTGTTTAGGTTGGGAGTGTGTTGAGGTTGGGAGTGTGTTGAGGTTGGGAGTGTGTTGAGGTTGGTAGACTGTTGAGGGTATCAGTTTTTTGAGGTCAGGAATGCTTTGAGGTTGGTAGTGTTTAGTGGTTGTTAGTGTGTAGAGGTTGGGATTGTGTAGAGGTTGAAAGTTTATTGTGGTGGGAGTGTGTTGAGGTTGAGTGTGTGTTGTGGTTGATAGTGTGAAGAGGTTGGGATTGTGTAGAGGTTGGGAGTGTGTTGAGGCTGGGAGTGTGTTGAGGTTGGGAGTGTGTTGAGTTTGGTAGTGTGTTGAGGTTGGGAGTGTGTTGTGGTTGGGAGTGTGTTGTGGTTGGGAGTGTGTTGAGGTTGGGAGTGTGTTGAGGTTGGGAGTGTGTTGAGGTTGGGAGTGTGTTGAGGTTGGGAGTGTGTTGAGGTTGGGAGTGTGTTGAGGTTGGTAGTGTGTTGAGGTTGGGAGTGTGTTGAGGTTGGTAGTGTGTTGAGGTTGGGAGTGTGTTGAGGTTGGTAGTGTGTTGTGGTTGGGAGTGTGTTGTGGTTGGGAGTGTGTTGAGGTTGGGAGTGTGTTGAGGTTGGGAGTGTGTTGAGGTTGGGAGTGTGTTGAGGTTGGGAGTGTGTTGAGGTTGGTAGTGTGTTGAGGTTGGGTGTGTGTTGAGGTTGGGAGTGTGTTGAGGTTGGAAGTGTGTTGAGGTTGGGAGTGTGTTGAGGTTGGGAGTGTGTTGAGGTTGGTAGTGTGTTGAGGTTGTCGAGGTTGGTAGTGTGTTGAGGTTGGTAGTGTGTTGAGGTTGGGAGTGTGTTGAGGTTGGGAGTGTGTTGTGGTTGGTAGTGTTGAGGTTGGTTGTGTGTTGAGGTTGGTAGTGTGTTGAGGTTGGTAGTGTGTTGAGGTTGGGAGTGTGTTGAGGTTAGGAGTGTGTTGAGGTTGGGAGTGTTTTGAGGTTGGGAGGGTTGAGGTTAGGAGTGTTGACGTTGGGAGTTGATGAGGTTGGGAGTGTGTTGAGATTGGAAGTGTGTTGGGGTTGGGAGTGTTTTGGGGTTGGGAATGTGTTTAGGTTGGGAGTGTGTTGAGGTTGGGAGTGTGTTGAGGTTGGGAGTGTGTTGAGGTTGGGAGTGTGTTGAGGTTGGTAGACTGTTGAGGGTATCAGTTTTTTGAGGTTAGGAGTGCTTTGAGGTTGGTAGTGTTTAGTGGTTGTTAGTGTGTAGAGGTTGGGATTGTGTAGAGGTTGGTAGATTTTTGTGGTTGGGAGAGAGTTGAGGTTGGGAGTGTGTTGAGGTTGAAAGTTTATTGTGGTGGGAGTGTGTTGAGGTTGGGAGTGTGTTGAGGTTGGGAGTGTGTTGAGGTTGAGAATGTGTTGTGGTTGATAGTGTGTAGAGGTTGGGATTGTGTAGAGGTTGGGAGTGTGTTGAGGTTAGGAGTGTGTTGTGGTTGGGAGTGTGTTGAGTTTGGTAGTGTTGAGGTTGGGAGTGTGTTGAGGTTGGGAGTGTGTTGAGGTTGGGAGTGTGTTGAGGTTGGGAGTGTGTTGTGGTTGGGAGTGTGTTGTGGTTGGGAGTGTGTTGAGGCTGGGAGTGTGTTGAGGTTAGGAGTGTGTTCTGGTTGGGAGTGTGTTGAGTTTGGTAGTGTTGAGGTTGGGAGTGTGTTGAGGTTGGGAGTGTGTTGTGGTTGGGAGTGTGTTGAGGTTGGGAGTGTGTTGAGGTTGGGAGTGTGTTGAGTTTGGAAGTGTGTTGAGGTTGGTAGTGTGTTGAGGTTGGTAGTGTGTTGAGGTTGGTAGTGTGTTGAGGTTGGGAGTGTGTTGAGGTTGGGAGTGTGTTGAGGTTGGGAGTGTGTTGAGGTTGGGAGTGTGTTGTGGTTGGGAGTGTGTTGAGTTTGGGAGTGTGTTGTCGTTGGGAGTGTGTTGAGGTTGGGAGTGTGTTGAGGTTGGGAGTGTGTTGAGGCTGGTAGTGTGTTGAGGCTGGGAGTGTGTTGTGGTTGGGATTGTGTTGAGTTTGGTAGTGTTGAGGTTGGGAGTGTGTTGAGGTTGGGAGTGTGTTGTGGTTGGGAGTGTGTTGAGGTTGGGAGTGTGTTGAGGTTGTCGAGGTTGGTAGTGTGTTGAGGTTGGTAGTGTGTTGAGGTTGGTAGTGTGTTGAGGTTGGGAGTGTGTTGAGGTTGGGAGTGTGTTGTGGTTGGTAGTGTGTTGAGGTTAGGAGTGTGTTGAGGTTGGGAGTGTTTTGAGGTTGGGAGGGTTGAGGTTGGGAGTGTTTTGGGGTTGGGAATGTGTTTAGGTTGGGAGTGTGTTGAGGTTGGGAGTGTGTTGAGGTTGGGAGTGTGTTGAGGTTGGGAGTGTGTTGAGGTTGGTAGACTGTTGAGGGTATCAGTTTTTTGAGGTTAGGAGTGCTTTGAGGTTGGTAGTGTTTAGTGGTTGTTAGTGTGTAGAGGTTGGGATTGTGTAGAGGTTGGAAGATTTTTGTGGTTGGGAGAGAGTTGAGGTTGGGAGTGTGTTGAGGTTGAAAGTTTATTGTGGTGGGAGTGTGTTGAGGTTGGGAGTGTGTTGAGGTTGAGAATGTGTTGTGGTTGATAGTGTGTAGAGGTTGGGATTGTGTAGAGGTTGGGAGTGTGTTGAGGTTAGGAGTGTGTTGTGGTTGGGAGTGTGTTGAGTTTGGTAGTGTTGAGGTTGGGAGTGTGTTGAGGTTGGGAGTGTGTTGAGGTTGGGAGTGTGTTGAGGTTGGGAGTGTGTTGAGGTTGGTAGTGTGTTGAGGTTGGGAGTGTGTTGAGGTTGGGAGTGTGTTGAGGTTGGTAGTGTGTTGAGGTTGGTAGTGTGTTGAGGTTGGGAGTGTGTTGAGGTTGGGAGTGTGTTGTGGTTGGTAGTGTGTTGAGGTTGGGAGTGTGTTGAGGTTGGGAGTGTGTTGAGGTTGGTAGTGTTGTGGTTGGTTGTGTGTTGAGGTTGGTAGTGTGTTGAGGTTGGTAGTGTGTTGAGGTTGGTAGTGTGTTGAGGTTGGTAGTGTGTTGAGGTTGGGAGTGTGTTGAGGTTGGGAGTGTGTTGTGGTTGGGAGTGTGTTGAGTTTGGGAGTGTGTTGGGGTTGGGTGTGTTTTGGGGTTGGGAATGTGTTTAAGTTGGGAGTGTGTTGAGGTTGGGAGTGTGTTGAGGTTGGTAGACTGTTGAGGGTATCAGTTTTTTGAGGTTAGGAGTGCTTTGAGGTTGGTAGTGTTTAGTGGTTGTTAGTGTGTAGAGGTTGGGATTGTGTAGAGGTTGGTAGATTTTTGTGGTTGGGAGAGAGTTGAGGTTGGGAGTGTGTTGAGGTTGAAAGTTTATTGTGGTGGGAGTGTGTTGAGGTTGGGAGTGTGTTGAGGTTGAGAGTGTGTTGTGGTTGATAGTGTGTAGAGGTTGGGATTGTGTAGAGGTTGGGAGTGTGTTGAGGTTAGGAGTGTGTTGTGGTTGGGAGTGTGTTGAGGTTGGGAGTGTGTTGAGGTTGGGAGTGTTGTGGTTGGGAGTGTGTTGTGGTTCGGAGTGTGTTGTGGTTGGGAGTGTGTTGTGGTTGGGAGTGTGTTGTGGTTGGGAGTGTGTTGTGGTTGGGAGTGTGTTGTGGTTGGGAGTGTGTTGTGGTTGGGAGTGTGTTGTGGTTGGGAGTGTGTTGTGGTTGGGAGTGTGTTGAGGTTGGGAGTGAGTTGAGGTTGGGAGTGTGTTGAGGCTGGGAGTGTGTTGAGGCTGGGAGTGTGTTGAGTTTGGGAGTGTGTTGAGGTTGGGAGTGTGTTGAGGTTGGGAGTGTGTTGAGGTTGGGAGTGTGTTGAGGTTGGGAGTGTGTTGAGTTTGGGAGTGTGTTGAGTTTGGGAGTGTGTTGTGGTTGGGAGTGTGTTGTGGTTGGGAGTGTGTTGTGGTTGGGAGTGTGTTGTCGTTGGGAGTGTGTTGAGGTTGGGAGTGTGTTGAGGTTGGTAGTGTGTTGAGGTTGGTAGTGTGTTGAGGTTGGGAGTGTGTTGAGGTTGGGAGTGTGTTGTGGTTGGGAGTGTGTTGAGTTTGGGAGTGTGTTGTCGTTGGGAGTGTGTTGAGGTTGGGAGTGTGTTGAGGTTGGGAGTGTGTTGAGGCTGGTAGTGTGTTGAGGCTGGGAGTGTGTTGTGGTTGGGATTGTGTTGAGTTTGGTAGTGTTGAGGTTGGGAGTGTGTTGAGGTTGGGAGTGTGTTGTGGTTGGGAGTGTGTTGAGGTTGGGAGTGTGTTGAGGTTGTCGAGGTTGGTAGTGTGTTGAGGTTGGTAGTGTGTTGAGGTTGGTAGTGTGTTGAGGTTGGGAGTGTGTTGAGGTTGGGAGTGTGTTGTGGTTGGTAGTGTGTTGAGGTTAGGAGTGTGTTGAGGTTGGGAGTGTTTTGAGGTAGGGAGGGTTGAGGTTGGGAGTGTTTTGGGGTTGGGAATGTGTTTAGGTTGGGAGTGTGTTGAGGTTGGGAGTGTGTTGAGGTTGGGAGTGTGTTGAGGTTGGTAGACTGTTGAGGGTATCAGTTTTTTGAGGTTAGGAGTGCTTTGAGGTTGGTAGTGTTTAGTGGTTGTTAGTGTGTAGAGGTTGGGATTGTGTAGAGGTTGGTAGATTTTTGTGGTTGGGAGAGAGTTGAGGTTGGGAGTGTGTTGAGGTTGAAAGTTTATTGTGGTGGGAGTGTGTTGAGGTTGGGAGTGTGTTGAGGTTGAGAATGTGTCGTGGTTGATAGTGTGTAGAGGTTGGGATTGTGTAGAGGTTGGGAGTGTGTTGAGGTTAGGAGTGTGTTGTGGTTGGGAGTGTGTTGAGTTTGGTAGTGTTGAGGTTGGGAGTGTGTTGAGGTTGGGAGTGTGTTGAGGTTGGGAGTGTGTTGAGGTTGGGAGTGTGTTGAGGTTGGTAGTGTGTTGAGGTTGGGAGTGTGTTGAGGTTGGGAGTGTGTTGAGGTTGGTAGTGTGTTGAGGTTGGTAGTGTGTTGAGGTTGGGAGTGTGTTGAGGTTGGGAGTGTGTTGAGGTTGGGAGTGTGTTGTGGTTGGTAGTGTGTTGAGGTTGGGAGTGTGTTGAGGTTGGGAGTGTGTTGAGGTTGGGAGTGTGTTGAGGTTGGTAGTGTTGTGGTTGGGAGTGTGTTGTGGTTCGGAGTGTGTTGTGGTTGGGAGTGTGTTGTGGTTGGGAGTGTGTTGTGGTTGGGAGTGTGTTGTGGTTGGGAGTGTGTTGAGGTTGGGAGTGAGTTGAGGTTGGGAGTGTGTTGAGGCTGGGAGTGTGTTGAGGCTGGGAGTGTGTTGAGTTTGGTAGTGTTGAGGTTGGGAGTGTGTTGAGGTTGGGAGTGTGTTGTGGTTGGGAGTGTGTTGAGGTTGGGAGTGTGTTGAGTTTGGGAGTGTGTTGAGGTTGGTAGTGTGTTGAGGTTGGTAGTGTGTTGAGGTTGGGAGTGTGTTGACGTTGGGAGTGTGTTGAGGTTGGGAGTGTGTTGAGGTTGGGAGTGTGTTGAGGTTGGGAGTGTGTTGAGGTTGGGAGTGTGTTGTGGTTGGGAGTGTGTTGAGGTTAGTGTGTTGTGGTTGGGAGTGTGTTGAGTTTGGTAGTGTTGAGGTTGGGAGTGTGTTGAGGTTGGGAGTGTGTTGTGGTTGGGAGTGTGTTGAGGTTGGGAGTGTGTTGAGGTTGGGAGTGTGTAGAGGTTGGGAGTGTGTTGAGGTTGGGAGTGTGTTGAGGTTGGGAGTGTGTTGAGGTTGGGAGTGTGTTGTGGTTGGGAGTGTGTTGAGGTTGGGAGTGTGTTGAGGTTGGGAGTGTGTTGACGTTGGGAGTGTGTTGTGGTTGGGAGTGTGTTGAGTTTGGGAGTGTGTTGAGTTTGGGAGTGTGTTGTGGTTGGGAGTGTGTTGAGTTTGGGAGTGTGTTGTCGTTGGGAGTGTGTTGAGGTTGGGAGTGTGTTGAGGTTGGGAGTGTGTTGTGGTTGGGAGTGTGTTGAGTTTGGGAGTGTGTTGTCGTTGGGAGTGTGTTGAGGTTGGGAGTGTGTTGAGGTTGGGAGTGTGTTGAGGTCGGGAGTGTGTTGAGGTCGGGAGTGTGTTGAGGTCGGGAGTGTGTTGAGGTCGGGAGTGTGTTGAGGTCGGGAGTGTGTTGAGGTCGGGAGTGTGTTGAGGTCGGGAGTGTGTTGAGGTTGGTAGTGTGTTGAGGTTGGGAGTGTGTTGAGGTTGGCGGTGTGTTGAGGTTGGCGGTGTGTTGAGGTAAGGGGGTTGTCGAGGTTGGTAGTGTGTTGAGGTTGGTAGTGTCTTGAGGTTGGGAGTGTCTTGAGGTTGGGAGTGTCTTGAGGTTAGCGGTGTGTTGAGGTAGGGAGGTTGTCGAGGTTGGTAGTGTGTTGAGGCTGGTAGTGTGTTGTGGTAGGAAGTGTGTTGAGATTATGAGTGTGTTGAGGTCGAGAGTGTGTTGAGGTTGGGACTGTAGTTAGTTTGAGAGTGTGTTGAGATTATGAGTGTGTTGAGCTTGGGAGTGTGTTGTGGTTGGTAGTGTGTTGAGGTTGGTTGTGTGTTGAGGTTGGTAGTGTGTTGAGGTTGGTAGTGTGTTGAGGTTGGGAGTGTGTTGAGGTTGGGAGTGTTTTGAGGTTGGGAGGGTTGAGGTTAGGAGTGTTGAGGTTGGGAGTTCATGAGGTTGGGAGTGTGTTGAGATTGGGAGTGTGTTGGGGTTGGGAGTGTGTTGGGGTTGGGAGTGTTGGGATTGGGAGTGTGTTGGGATTGGGAGTGTGTTGAGGTTGGGAGTGTGTTGGGGTTGGGAGTGTTTTGGGGTTGGGAATGTGTTTAGGTTGGGAGTGTGTTGAGGTTGGGAGTGTGTTGAGGTTGGGAGTGTGTTGAGGTTGGTAGACTGTTGAGGGTATCAGTTTTTTGAGGTCAGGAATGCTTTGAGGTTGGTAGTGTTTAGTGGTTGTTAGTGTGTAGAGGTTGGGATTGTGTAGAGGTTGAAAGTTTATTGTGGTGGGAGTGTGTTGAGGTTGAGTGTGTGTTGTGGTTGATAGTGTGAAGAGGTTGGGATTGTGTAGAGGTTGGGAGTGTGTTGAGGCTGGGAGTGTGTTGAGGTTGGGAGTGTGTTGAGTTTGGTAGTGTGTTGAGGTTGGGAGTGTGTTGTGGTTGGGAGTGTGTTGAGGTTGGGAGTGTGTTGAGGTTGGGAGTGTGTTGAGGTTGGGAGTGTGTTGAGGTTGGGAGTGTGTTGAGGTTGGGAGTGTGTTGAGGTTGGTAGTGTGTTGAGGTTGGGAGTGTGTTGAGGTTGGTAGTGTGTTGAGGTTGGGAGTGTGTTGAGGTTGGGAGTGTGTTGAGGTTGGGAGTGTGTTGTGGTTGGGAGTGTGTTGTGGTTGGGAGTGTGTTAAGGTTGGGAGTGTGTTGAGGTTGGGAGTGTGTTGAGGTTGGGAGTGTGTTGAGGTTGGGAGTGTGTTGAGGTTGGGAGTGTGTTGAGGTTGGTAGTGTGTTGAGGTTGATAGTGTGTTGAGGTTGGTAGTGTGTTGAGGTTGGGTGTGTGTTGAGGTTGGGAGTGTGTTGAGGTTGGGAGTGTGTTGAGGTTGGGAGTGTGTTGAGGTTGGGAGTGTGTTGAGGTTGGTAGTGTGTTGAGGTTGTCGAGGTTGGTAGTGTGTTGAGGTTGGTAGTGTGTTGAGGTTGGGAGTGTGTTGAGGTTGGGAGTGTGTTGTGGTTGGTAGTGTTGAGGTTGGTTGTGTGTTGAGGTTGGTAGTGTGTTGAGGTTGGTAGTGTGTTGAGGTTGGGAGTGTGTTGAGGTTAGGAGTGTGTTGAGGTTGGGAGTGTTTTGAGGTTGGGAGGGTTGAGGTTAGGAGTGTTGACGTTGGGAGTTGATGAGGTTGGGAGTGTGTTGAGATTGGAAGTGTGTTGGGGTTGGGAGTGTTTTGGGGTTGGGAATGTGTTTAGGTTGGGAGTGTGTTGAGGTTGGGAGTGTGTTGAGGTTGGGAGTGTGTTGAGGTTGGGAGTGTGTTGAGGTTGGTAGACTGTTGAGGGTATCAGTTTTTTGAGGTTAGGAGTGCTTTGAGGTTGGTAGTGTTTAGTGGTTGTTAGTGTGTAGAGGTTGGGATTGTGTAGAGGTTGGTAGATTTTTGTGGTTGGGAGAGAGTTGAGGTTGGGAGTGTGTTGAGGTTGAAAGTTTATTGTGGTGGGAGTGTGTTGAGGTTGGGAGTGTGTTGAGGTTGGTAGTGTGTTGAGGTTGGTAGTGTGTTGAGGTTGGGAGTGTGTTGAGGTTGGGAGTGTGTTGAGGTTGGGAGTGTGTTGAGGTTGGGAGTGTGTTGAGGTTGGGAGTGTGTTGAGGTTGGGAGTGTGTTGAGGTTGGGAGTGTGTTGAGTTTGGGAGTGTGTTGAGTTTGGGAGTGTGTTGAGTTTGGGAGTGTGTTGTGGTTGGGAGTGTGTTGTGGTTGGGAGTGTGTTGTGGTTGGGAGTGTGTTGTGGTTGGGAGTGTGTTGTCGTAGGGAGTGTGTTGAGGTTGGGAGTGTGTTGAGGTTGGGAGTGTGTTGAGGTTGGTAGTGTGTTGAGGTTGGTAGTGTGTTGAGGTTGGGAGTGTGTTGAGGTTGGGAGTGTGTTGTGGTTGGGAGTGTGTTGAGTTTGGGAGTGTGTTGTCGTTGGGAGTGTGTTGAGGTTGGAAGTGTGTTGAGGTTGGGAGTGTGTTGAGGCTGGTAGTGTGTTGAGGCTGGGAGTGTGTTGTGGTTGGGATTGTGTTGAGTTTGGTAGTGTTGAGGTTGGGAGTGTGTTGAGGTTGGGAGTGTGTTGTGGTTGGGAGTGTGTTGAGGTTGGGAGTGTGTTGAGGTTGTCGAGGTTGGTAGTGTGTTGAGGTTGGTAGTGTGTTGAGGTTGGTAGTGTGTTGAGGTTGGGAGTGTGTTGAGGTTGGGAGTGTGTTGTGGTTGGTAGTGTGTTGAGGTTAGGAGTGTGTTGAGGTTGGGAGTGTTTTGAGGTTGGGAGGGTTGAGGTTGGGAGTGTTTTGGGGTTGGGAATGTGTTTAGGTTGGGAGTGTGTTGAGGTTGGGAGTGTGTTGAGGTTGGGAGTGTGTTGAGGTTGGGAGTGTGTTGAGGTTGGTAGACTGTTGAGGGTATCAGTTTTTTGAGGTTAGGAGTGCTTTGAGGTTGGTAGTGTTTAGTGGTTGTTAGTGTGTAGAGGTTGGGATTGTGTAGAGGTTGGTAGATTTTTGTGGTTGGGAGAGAGTTGAGGTTGGGAGTGTGTTGAGGTTGAAAGTTTATTGTGGTGGGAGTGTGTTGAGGTTGGGAGTGTGTTGAGGTTGAGAATGTGTTGTGGTTGATAGTGTGTAGAGGTTGGGATTGTGTAGAGGTTGGGAGTGTGTTGAGGTTAGGAGTGTGTTGTGGTTGGGAGTGTGTTGAGTTTGGTAGTGTTGAGGTTGGGAGTGTGTTGAGGTTGGGAGTGTGTTGAGGTTGGGAGTGTGTTGAGGTTGGGAGTGTGTTGAGGTTGGGAGTGTGTTTAGGTTGGGAGTGTGTTGAGGTTGGGAGTGTGTTGAGGTTGGGAGTGTGTTGAGGTTGGGAGTGTGTTGAGGTTGGGAGTGTGTTGAGGTTGGTAGTGTGTTGAGGTTGGGAGTGTGTTGAGGTTGGGAGTGTGTTGAGTTTGGGAGTGTGTTGTCGTTGGGAGTGTGTTGAGGTTGGGAGTGTGTTGAGGTTGGTAGTGTGTTGAGGTTGGGAGTGTGTTGAGGTTGGGAGTGTGTTGAGTTTGGGAGTGTGTTGTCGTTGGGAGTGTGTTGTCGTTGGGAGTGTGTTGAGGTCGGGAGTGTGTTGAGGTCGGGAGTGTGTTGAGGTCGGGAGTGTGTTGAGGTCGGGAGTGTGTTGAGGTCGGGAGTGTGTTGAGGTCGGGAGTGTGTTGAGGTCGGGAGTGTGTTGAGGTCGGGAGTGTGTTGAGGTCGGGAGTGTGTTGAGGTCGGGAGTGTGTTGAGGTCGGGAGTGTGTTGAGGTCGGGAGTGTGTTGAGGTCGGGAGTGTGTTGAGGTCGGTAGAGTGTTGAGGTTGGTTGTGTGTTGAGGTTGGTAGTGTGTTGAGGTTGGGAGTGTGTTGAGGTTGGGAGTGTGTTGAGGTTGGAAGTGTGTTGAGGTTGGAAGTGTGTTGAGGTTGGCGGTGTGTTGAGGTAAGGGGGTTGTCGAGGTTGGTAGTGTGTTGAGGTTGGTAGTGTGTTGTGGTAAGAAGTGTCTCGTTGTGTAGTGTGTTGAGGTTGGGAGTGTGTTGAGGTTGCGAGTGTGTTGAGGTTGGGAGTGTGTTGAAGTTGGGAGTGTGTTGAGGTTGGGAGTGTGTTGGGGTTGGGAGTGTGTTGGGGTTGGGAGTGTGTTGAGGTTGGTAGTGTGTTGAGGTTGGTAGTGTGTTGAGGTTGGGAGTGTGTTGAGGTTGGGAGTGTGTTGAGGTTGGGAGTGTGTTGAGGTTGAGAGTGTGTTGAGGTTGGGAGTGTAGTTAGTTTGAGAGTGTGTTGAGATTATGAGTGTGTTGAGGTTGGGAGTGTGTTGAGGTTCGGAGTGTGTTGAGGTTGGGAGTGTGTTGAGGTTGGGAGTGTCTTGAGGTTGGGAGTGTCTTGAGGTTGGGAGTGTCTTGAGGTTGGGAGTGTCTTGAGGTTGGGAGTGTGTTGAGGTTAGTGGTGTGTTGAGGTAGGGAGGTTGTCGAGGTTGGTAGTGTGTTGAGGCTGGTAGTGTGTTGTGGTAGGAAGTGTGTTGAGATTATGAGTGTGTTGAGGTTGAGAGTGTGTTGAGGTTGGGACTGTAGTTAGTTTGAGAGTGTGTTGAGATTATGAGTGTGTTGAGGTTGGGACTGTAGTTAGTTTGAGAGTGTGTTGAGATTATGAGTGTGTTGAGCTTGGGAGTGTGTTGTTGTTGGTAGTGTGTTGAGGTTGGTAGTGTGTTGAGGTTGGGAGTGTGTTGAGGGTGGGAGTGTGTTGAGGTTGGTAGTGTGTTGAGGTTGGTAGTGTGTTGAGGTTGGTAGTGTGTTGAGGTTGGGAGTGTGTTGAGGTTGGGAGTGTGTTGAGGTTGGGAGTGTGTTGAGGTTGGGAGTGTGTTGAGGTTGGGAGTGTGTTGTAGTTGGTAGTGTGTTGAGGTTGGGAGTGTGTTGAGGTTGTCGAGGTTGGTAGTGTGTTGAGGTTGGTAGTGTGTTGAGGTTGGGAGTGTGTTGAGGTTGGGAGTGTGTTGAGGTTGGGAGTGTGTTGTGGTTGGTAGTGTTGAGGTTGGTTGTGTGTTGAGGTTGGTAGTGTGTTGAGGTTGGTAGTGTGTTGAAGTTGGGAGTGTGTTGAGGTTGGGAGTGTGTTGAGGTTGGGAGTGTGTTGAGGTTGGTAGTGTGATGAGGTTGGTAGTGTGATGAGGTTGGTAGTGTGATGAGGTTGGGAGTGTGTTGAGATTGGGAGTGTGTTGGGATTGGGAGTGTGTTGGGATTGGGAGTGTGTTGGGATTGGGAGTGTGTTGGGATTGGGAGTGTGTTGGGATTGGGAGTGTGTTGAGGTTGGGAGTGTGTTGGGGTTGGGAGTGTTTTGGGGTTGGGAATGTGTTTAGGTTGGGAGTGTGTTGAGGTTGGGAGTGTGTTGAGGTTGGGAGTGTGTTGAGGTTGGGAGTGTGTTGAGGTTGGGAGTGTTTTGAGGTTGGGAGGGTTGAGGTTAGGAGTGTTGAGGTTGGGAGTTTATGAGGTTGGGAGTGTGTTGAGATTGGGAGTGTGTTGGGGTTGGGAGTGTTTTGGGGTTGGGAATGTGTTTAGGTTGGGAGTGTGTTGAGGTTGGTAGTGTGTTGAGGTTGGGAGTGTGTTGAGGTTGGTAGTGTGTTGAGGTTGGGAGTGTGTTGTGGTTGGGAGTGTGTTGTGGTTGGGAGTGTGTTGAGGTTGGGAGTGTGTTGAGGTTGGGAGTGTGTTGAGGTTGGGAGTGTGTTGAGGTTGGGAGTGTGTTGAGGTTGGTAGTGGGTTGAGGTTGATAGTGTGTTGAGGTTGGTAGTGTGTTGAGGTTGGGAGTGTGTTGAGGTTGGGAGTGTGTTGAGGTTGGGAGTGTGTTGAGGTTGGGAGTGTGTTGAGGTTGGGAGTGTGTTGAGGTTGGTAGTGTGTTGAGGTTGTCGAGGTTGGTAGTGTGTTGAGGTTGGTAGTGTGTTGAGGTTGGGAGTGTGTTGTGGTTGGTAGTGTTGGGATTGGGAGTGTGTTGGGATTGGGAGTGTGTTGAGGTTGGGAGTGTGTTGGGGTTGGGAGTGTTTTGGGGTTGGGAATGTGTTTAGGTTGGGAGTGTGTTGAGGTTGGGAGTGTGTTGAGGTTGGGAGTGTGTTGAGGTTGGTAGACTGTTGAGGGTATCAGTTTTTTGAGGTCAGGAATGCTTTGAGGTTGGTAGTGTTTAGTGGTTGTTAGTGTGTAGAGGTTGGGATTGTGTAGAGGTTGAAAGTTTATTGTGGTGGGAGTGTGTTGAGGTTGAGTGTGTGTTGTGGTTGATAGTGTGAAGAGGTTGGGATTGTGTAGAGGTTGGGAGTGTGTTGAGGCTGGGAGTGTGTTGAGGTTGGGAGTGTGTTGAGTTTGGTAGTGTGTTGAGGTTGGGAGTGTGTTGTGGTTGGGAGTGTGTTGAGGTTGGGAGTGTGTTGAGGTTGGGAGTGTGTTGAGGTTGGGAGTGTGTTGAGGTTGGTAGTGTGTTGAGGTTGGGAGTGTGTTGAGGTTGGGAGTGTGTTGAGGTTGGTAGTGTGTTGAGGTTGGGAGTGTGTTGAGGTTGGGAGTGTGTTGAGGTTGGTAGTGTGTTGAGGTTGGGAGTGTGTTGTGGTTGGGAGTGTGTTGTGGTTGGGAGTGTGTTGAGGTTGGGAGTGTGTTGAGGTTGGGAGTGTGTTGAGGTTGGGAGTGTGTTGAGGTTGGGAGTGTGTTGAGGTTGGGAGTGTGTTGAGGTTGGTAGTGTGTTGAGGTTGGGAGTGTGTTGAGGTTGGGAGTGTGTTGAGGTTGGGAGTGTGTTGAGGTTGGGAGTGTGTTGAGGTTGGTAGTGTGTTGAGGTTGTCGAGGTTGGTAGTGTGTTGTGGTTGGTAGTGTGTTGAGGTTGGGAGTGTGTTGAGGTTGGGAGTGTGTTGTGGTTGGTAGTGTTGAGGTTGGTTGTGTGTTGAGGTTGGTAGTGTGTTGAGGTTGGTAGTGTGTTGAGGTTGGGAGTGTGTTGAGGTTAGGAGTGTGTTGAGGTTGGGAGTGTTTTGAGGTTGGGAGGGTTGAGGTTAGGAGTGTTGACGTTGGGAGTTGATGAGGTTGGGAGGCTGTTGAGATTGGAAGTGTGTTGGGGTTGGGAGTGTTTTGGGGTTGGGAATGTGTTTAGGTTGGGAGTGTGTTGAGGTTGGGAGTGTGTTGAGGTTGGGAGTGTGTTGAGGTTGGGAGTGTGTTGAGGTTGGTAGACTGTTGAGGGTATCAGTTTTTTGAGGTTAGGAGTGCTTTGAGGTTGGTAGTGTTTAGTGGTTGTTAGTGTGTAGAGGTTGGGATTGTGTAGAGGTTGGTAGATTTTTGTGGTTGGGAGAGAGTTGAGGTTGGGAGTGTGTTGAGGTTGAAAGTTTATTGTGGTGGGAGTGTGTTGAGGTTGGGAGTGTGTTGAGGTTGGAAGTGTGTTGAGGTTGGTAGTGTGTTGAGGTTGGGAGTGTGTTGAGGTTGGGAGTGTGTTGAGGTTGGGAGTGTGTTGAGGTTGGGAGTGTGTTGAGGTTGGGAGTGTGTTGAGGTTGGGAGTGTGTTGAGGTTGGGAGTGTGTTGAGGTTGGGAGTGTGTTGAGTTTGGGAGTGTGTTGAGTTTGGGAGTGTGTTGAGTTTGGGAGTGTGTTGTGGTTGGGAGTGTGTTGTGGTTGGGAGTGTGTTGTGGTTGGGAGTGTGTTGTCGTTGGGAGTGTGTTGTCGTTGGGAGTGTGTTGAGGTTGGGAGTGTGTTGAGGTTGGGAGTGTGTTGAGGTTGGTAGTGTGTTGAGGTTGGTAGTGTGTTGAGGTTGGGAGTGTGTTGAGGTTGGGAGTGTGTTGTGGTTGGGAGTGTGTTGAGTTTGGGAGTGTGTTGTCGTTGGGAGTGTGTTGAGGTTGGGAGTGTGTTGAGGTTGGGAGTGTGTTGAGGCTGGTAGTGTGTTGAGGCTGGGAGTGTGTTGTGGTTGGGATTGTGTTGAGTTTGGTAGTGTTGAGGTTGGGAGTGTGTTGAGGTTGGCAGTGTGTTGTGGTTGGGAGTGTGTTGAGGTTGGGAGTGTGTTGAGGTTGTCGAGGTTGGTAGTGTGTTGAGGTTGGTAGTGTGTTGAGGTTGGTAGTGTGTTGAGGTTGGGAGTGTGTTGAGGTTGGGAGTGTGTTGTGGTTGGTAGTGTGTTGAGGTTAGGAGTGTGTTGAGGTTGGGAGTGTTTTGAGGTTGGGAGGGTTGAGGTTGGGAGGGTTGAGGTTGGGAGTGTTTTGGGGTTGGGAATGTGTTTAGGTTGGGAGTGTGTTGAGGTTGGGAGTGTGTTGAGGTTGGGAGTGTGTTGAGGTTGGGAGTGTGTTGAGGTTGGTAGACTGTTGAGGGTATCAGTTTTTTGAGGTTAGGAGTGCTTTGAGGTTGGTAGTGTTTAGTGGTTGTTAGTGTGTAGAGGTTGGGATTGTGTAGAGGTTGGTAGATTTTTGTGGTTGGGAGAGAGTTGAGGTTGGGAGTGTGTTGAGGTTGAGAATGTGTTGTGGTTGATAGTGTGTAGAGGTTGGGATTGTGTAGAGGTTGGGAGTGTGTTGAGGTTAGGAGTGTGTTGAGGTTGGGAGTGTGTTGAGGTTGGGAGTGTGTTGAGGTTGGGAGTGTGTTGAGGTTGGGAGTGTGTTGAGGTTGGGAGTGTGTTTAGGTTGGGAGTGTGTTGAGGTTGGGAGTGTGTTGAGGTTGGGAGTGTGTTGAGGTTGGGAGTGTGTTGAGGTTGGGAGTGTGTTGAGGTTGGGAGTGTGTTGAGGTTGGTAGTGTGTTGAGGTTGGGAGTGTGTTGAGGTTGGGAGTGTGTTGAGTTTGGGAGTGTGTTGTCGTTGGGAGTGTGTTGAGGTTGGGAGTGTGTTGAGGTTGGTAGTGTGTTGAGGTTGGGAGTGTGTTGAGGTTGGGAGTGTGTTGAGTTTGGGAGTGTGTTGTCGTTGGGAGTGTGTTGTCGTTGGGAGTGTGTTGTCGTTGGGAGTGTGTTGAGGTCGGGAGTGTGTTGAGGTCGGGAGTGTGTTGAGGTCGGGAGTGTGTTGAGGTCGGGAGTGTGTTGAGGTCGGGAGTGTGTTGAGGTCGGGAGTGTGTTGAGGTCGGGAGTGTGTTGAGGTCGGGAGTGTGTTGAGGTCGGGAGTGTGTTGAGGTCGGGAGTGTGTTGAGGTCGGGAGTGTGTTGAGGTCGGTAGAGTGTTGAGGTTGGTTGTGTGTTGAGGTTGGCAGTGTGTTGAGGTTGGGAGTGTGTTGAGGTTGGAAGTGTGTTGAGGTTGGAAGTGTGTTGAGGTTGGCGGTGTGTTGAGGTAAGGGGGTTGTCGAGGTTGGTAGTGTGTTGAGGTTGGTAGTGTGTTGTGGTAAGAAGTGTCTCGTTGTGTAGTGTGTTGAGGTTGGGAGTGTGTTGAAGTTGGGAGTGTGTTGAGGTTGGGAGTGTGTTGGGGTTGGGAGTGTGTTGGGGTTGGGAGTGTGTTGAGGTTGGTAGTGTGTTGAGGTTGGTAGTGTGTTGAGGTTGGGAGTGTGTTGAGGTTGGGAGTGTGTTGAGGTTGAGAGTGTGTTGAGGTTGGGAGTGTAGTTAGTTTGAGAGTGTGTTGAGATTATGAGTGTGTTGAGGTTGGGAGTGTGTTGAGGTTCGGAGTGTGTTGAGGTTGGGAGTGTGTTGAGGTTGGGAGTGTCTTGAGGTTGGGAGTGTCTTGAGGTTGGGAGTGTCTTGAGGTTGGGAGTGTCTTGAGGTTGGGAGTGTCTTGAGGTTGGGAGTGTGTTGAGGTTAGTGGTGTGTTGAGGTAGGGAGGTTGTCGAGGTTGGTAGTGTGTTGAGGCTGGTAGTGTGTTGTGGTAGGAAGTGTGTTGAGATTATGAGTGTGTTGAGGTTGAGAGTGTGTTGAGGTTGGGACTGTAGTTAGTTTGAGAGTGTGTTGAGATTATGAGTGTGTTGAGGTTGGGACTGTAGTTAGTTTGAGAGTGTGTTGAGATTATGAGTGTGTTGAGCTTGGGAGTGTGTTGTGGTTGGTAGTGTGTTGAGGTTGGTAGTGTGTTGAGGTTGGGAGTGTGTTGAGGTTGGGAGTGTGTTGAGGTTGGTAGTGTGTTGAGGTTGGTAGTGTGTTGAGGTTGGTAGTGTGTTGAGGTTGGGAGTGTGTTGAGGTTGGGAGTGTGTTGAGGTTGGGAGTGTGTTGAGGTTGGGAGTGTGTTGTAGTTGGTAGTGTGTTGAGGTTGGGAGTGTGTTGAGGTTGTCGAGGTTGGTAGTGTGTTGAGGTTGGTAGTGTGTTGAGGTTGGGAGTGTGTTGAGGTTGGGAGTGTGTTGAGGTTGGGAGTGTGTTGTGGTTGGTAGTGTTGAGGTTGGTTGTGTGTTGAGGTTGGTAGTGTGTTGAGGTTGGTAGTGTGTTGAGGTTGGGAGTGTGTTGAGGTTGGGAGTGTGTTGAGGTTGGGAGTGTGTTGAGGTTGGTAGTGTGATGAGGTTGGTAGTGTGATGAGGTTGGTAGTGTGATGAGGTTGGGAGTGTGTTGGGATTGGGAGTGTGTTGGGATTGGGAGTGTGTTGGGATTGGGAGTGTGTTGGGATTGGGAGTGTGTTGGGATTGGGAGTGTGTTGGGATTGGGAGTGTGTTGAGGTTGGGAGTGTGTTGGGGTTGGGAGTGTTTTGGGGTTGGGAATGTGTTTAGGTTGGGAGTGTGTTGAGGTTGGGAGTGTGTTGAGGTTGGGAGTGTGTTGAGGTTGGGAGTGTGTTGAGGTTGGGAGTGTGTTGAGGTTGGGAGTGTTTTGAGGTTGGGAGGGTTGAGGTTAGGAGTGTTGAGGTTGGGAGTTTATGAGGTTGGGAGTGTGTTGAGATTGGGAGTGTGTTGGGGTTGGGAGTGTTTTGGGGTTGGGAATGTGTTTAGGTTGGGAGTGTGTTGAGGTTGGTAGTGTGTTGAGGTTGGGAGTGTGTTGAGGTTGGTAGTGTGTTGAGGTTGGGAGTGTGTTGTGGTTGGGAGTGTGTTGTGGTTGGGAGTGTGTTGAGGTTGGGAGTGTGTTGAGGTTGGGAGTGTGTTGAGGTTGGGAGTGTGTTGAGGTTGGGAGTGTGTTGAGGTTGATAGTGTGTTGAGGTTGGGAGTGTGTTGAGGTTGGGAGTGTGTTGAGGTTGGGAGTGTGTTGAGGTTGGGAGTGTGTTGAGGTTGGGAGTGTGTTGAGGTTGGGAGTGTGTTGAGGTTGGGAGTGTGTTGAGGTTGGTAGTGTGTTGAGGTTGTCGAGGTTGGTAGTGTGTTGAGGTTGGTAGTGTGTTGAGGTTGGGAGTGTGTTGTGGTTGGTAGTGTTGAGGTTGGTTGTGTGTTGAGGTTGGTAGTGTGTTGAGGTTGGTAGTGTGTTGAGGTTGGGAGTGTGTTGAGGTTAGGAGTGTGTTGAGGTTGGGAGTGTTTTGAGGTTGGGAGGGTTGAGGTTAGGAGTGTTGAGGTTGGGAGTTGATGAGGTTGGGAGTGTGTTGAGATTGGAAGTGTGTTGGGGTTGGGAGTGTTTTGGGGTTGGGAATGTGTTTAGGTTGGGAGTGTGTTGAGGTTGGGAGTGTGTTGAGGTTGGGAGTGTGTTGAGGTTGGGAGTGTGTTGAGGTTGGGAGTGTGTTGAGGTTGGTACACTGTTGAGGGTATCAGTTTTTTGAGGTTAGGAGTGCTTTGAGGTTGGTAGTGTTTAGTGGTTGTTAGTGTGTAGAGGTTGGGATTGTGTAGAGGTTGGTAGATTTTTGTGGTTGGGAGAGAGTTGAGGTTGGGAGTGTGTTGAGGTTGAAAGTTTATTGTGGTGGGAGTGTGTTGAGGTTGGGAGTGTGTTGAGGTTGGGAGTGTGTTGAGGTAGAGAATGTGTTGTGGTTGATAGTGTGTAGAGGTTGGGATTGTGTAGAGGTTAGGAGTGTGTTGTGGTTGGGAGTGTGCTGAGTTTGGTAGTGTTGAGGTTGGGAGTGTGTTGAGGTTGGGAGTGTGTTGAGGTTGGGAGTGTGTTGTGGTTGGGAGTGTGTTGTGGTTGGGAGTGTGTTGAGGCTGGGAGTGTGTTGAGGTTAGGAGTGTGTTGTGGTTGGGAGTGTGTTGAGTTTGGTAGTGTTGAGGTTGGGAGTGTGTTGAGGTTGGGAGTGTGTTGTGGTTGGGAGTGTGTTGAGGTTGGGAGTGTGTTGAGGTTGGTAGTGTGTTGAGTTTGGAAGTGTGTTGAGGTTGGTAGTGTGTTGAGGTTGGTAGTGTGTTGAGGTTGGGAGTGTGTTGAGGTTGGGAGTGTGTTGAGGTTGGGAGTGTGTTGAGGTTGGGAGTGTGTTGAGGTTGGGAGTGTGTTGAGGTTGGGAGTGTGTTGAGGTTGGGAGTGTGTTGAGGTTGGGAGTGTGTTGAGGTTGGGAGTGTGTTGAGTTTGGGAGTGTGTTGAGTTTGGGAGTGTGTTGAGTTTGGGAGTGTGTTGAGGTTGGGAGTGTGTTGAGGTTGGGAGTGTGTTGTGGTTGGGAGTGTGTTGAGGTTGGGAGTGTGTTGAGGTTGGGAGTGTGTTGAGGTTGGGAGTGTGTTGAGGTTGGGAGTGTGTTGAGGTTGGGAGTGTGTTGTGGTTGGGAGTGTGTTGAGTTTGGGAGTGTGTTGTCGTTGGGAGTGTGTTGAGGTTGGGAGTGTGTTGAGGTTGGGAGTGTGTTGAGGCTGGTAGTGTGTTGAGGCTGGGAGTGTGTTGTGGTTGGGATTGTGTTAAGTTTGGTAGTGTTGAGGTTGGGAGTGTGTTGAGGTTGGGAGTGTGTTGTGGTTGGGAGTGTGTTGAGGTTGGGTGTGTGTTGAGGTTGTCGAGGTTGGTAGTGTGTTGAGGTTGGTAGTGTGTTGAGGTTGGTAGTGTGTTGAGGTTGGGAGTGTGTTGAGGTTGGGAGTGTGTTGTGGTTGGTAGTGTTGAGGTTGGTTGTGTGTTGAGGTTGGTTGTGTGTTGAGGTTGGTAGTGTGTTGAGGTTGGTAGTGTGTTGAGGTTAGGAGTGTGTTGAGGTTGGGAGTGTTTTGAGGTTGGGAGGGTTGAGGTTGGGAGTATTTTGGGGTTGGGAATGTGTTTAGGTTGGGAGTGTGTTGAGGTTCGGAGTGTGTTGAGGTTGGGTGTGTGTTGAGGTTGGGTGTGTGTTGAGGTTGGTAGACTGTTGAGGGTATCAGTTTTTTTAGGTTAGGAGTGCTTTGAGGTTGGTAGTGTTTAGTGGTTGTTAGTGTGTAGAGGTTGGGATTGTGTAGAGGTTGGTAGATTTTTGTGGTTGGGAGAGAGTTGAGGTTGGGAGTGTGTTGAGGTTGAAAGTTTATTGTGGTGGGAGTGTGTTGAGGTTGGGAGTGTGTTGAGGTTGAGAATGTGTTGTGGTTGATAGTGTGTAGAGGTTGGGATTGTGTAGAGGTTGGGAGTGTGTTGAGGTTAGGAGTGTGTTGTGGTTGGGAGTGTGTTGAGTTTGGTAGTGTTGAGGTTGGGAGTGTGTTGAGGTTGGGAGTGTGTTGAGGTTGGGAGTGTGTTGAGGTTGGGAGTGTGTTGAGGCTGGGAGTGTGTTGAGGCTGGGAGTGTGTTGAGACTGTGAGTGTGTTGAGGCTGGGAGTGTGTTGAGGTTAGGAGTGTGTTGTGGTTGGGAGTGTGTTGAGTTTGGTAGTGTTGAGGTTGGGAGTGTGTTGAGTTTGGTAGTGTTGAGGTTGGGAGTGTGTTGAGGTTGGGAGTGTGTTGTGGTTGGGAGTGTGTTGTGGTTGGGAGTGTGTTGTGGTTGGGAGTGTGTTGAGGTTGGGAGTGTGTTGAGGTTGGGAGTGTGTTGAGGTTGGTAGTGTGTTGAGGTTGGGAGTGTGTTGAGGTTGGGAGTGTGTTGAGGTTGGGAGTGTGTTGTGGTTGGGAGTGTGTTGAGTTTGGGAGTGTGTTGTCGTTGGGAGTGTGTTGAGGTTGGGAGTGTGTTGAGGTCGGGAGTGTGTTGAGGTCGGGAGTGTGTTGAGGTCGGGAGTGTGTTGAGGTCGGGAGTGTGTTGAGGTCGGGAGTGTGTTGAGGTCGGGAGTGTGTTGAGGTCGGGAGTGTGTTGAGGTCGGGAGTGTGTTGAGGTCGGGAGTGTGTTGAGGTCGGGAGTGTGTTGAGGTTGGTAGAGTGTTGAGGTTGGTTGTGTGTTGAGGTTGGTAGTGTGTTGAGGTTGGGAGTGTGTTGAGGTTGGAAGTGTGTTGAGGTTGGAAGTGTGTTGAGGTTGGCGGTGTGTTGAGGTAAGGGGGTTGTCGAGGTTGGTAGTGTGTTGAGGTTGGTAGTGTGTTGTGGTAAGAAGTGTCTCGTTGTGTAGTGTGTTGAGGTTGGGAGTGTGTTGAGGTTGCGAGTGTGTTGAGGTTGGGAGTGTGTTGAAGTTGGGAGTGTGTTGAGGTTGGGAGTGTGTTGAGGTTGGGAGTGTGTTGAGGTTGGGAGTGTGTTGAGGTTGGGAGTGTGTTGAGGTTGGTAGTGTGTTGAGGTTGGGAGTGTGTTGAGGTTGGGAGTGTGTTGAGGTTGGGAGTGTGTTGAGGTTGGGAGTGTGTTGAGGTTGGGAGTGTGTTGTGGTTGGGAGTGTGTTGAGGTTGGGAGTGTGTTGAGGTTGGGAGTGTAGTTAGTTTGAGAGTGTGTTGAGATTATGAGTGTGTTGAGGTTGGGAGTGTGTTGAGGTTCGGAGTGTGTTGAGGTTGGGAGTGTGTTGAGGTTGGGAGTGTCTTGAGGTTGGGAGTGTCTTGAGGTTGGGAGTGTGTTGAGGTTGGGAGTGTGTTGAGGTTGGTAGTGTGTTGTGGTAGGAAGTGTGTTGAGATTATGAGTGTGTTGAGGTTGAGAGTGTGTTGAGGTTGGGACTGTAGTTAGTTTGAGAGTGTGTTGAGATTATGAGTGTGTTGAGGTTGGGACTGTAGTTAGTTTGAGAGTGTGTTGAGATTATGAGTGTGTTGAGCTTGGGAGTGTGTTGCGGTTGGTAGTGTGTTGAGGTTGGTTGTGTGTTGAGGTTGGTAGTGTGTTGAGGTTGGTAGTGTGTTGAGGTTGGGAGTGTGTTGAGGTTGGGAGTGTGTTGAGGTTGGGAGTGTTTTGAGGTTGGGAGGGTTGAGGTTAGGAGTGTTGAGGTTGGGAGTTCATGAGGTTGGGAGTGTGTTGAGATTGGGAGTGTGTTGGGGTTGGGAGTGTGTTGGGGTTGGGAGTGTGTTGGGATTGGGAGTGTGTTGGGATTGGGAGTGTGTTGGGATTGGGAGTGTGTTGAGGTTGGGAGTGTGTTGGGGTTGGGAGTGTTTTGGGGTTGGGAATGTGTTTAGGTTGGGAGTGTGTTGAGGTTGGGAGTGTGTTGAGGTTGGGAGTGTGTTGAGGTTGGTAGACTGTTGAGGGTATCAGTTTTTTGAGGTCAGGAATGCTTTGAGGTTGGTAGTGTTTAGTGGTTGTTAGTGTGTAGAGGTTGGGATTGTGTAGAGGTTGAAAGTTTATTGTGGTGGGAGTGTGTTGAGGTTGAGTGTGTGTTGTGGTTGATAGTGTGAAGAGGTTGGGATTGTGTAGAGGTTGGGAGTGTGTTGAGGCTGGGAGTGTGTTGAGGTTGGGAGTGTGTTGAGTTTGGTAGTGTGTTGAGGTTGGGAGTGTGTTGTGGTTGGGAGTGTGTTGAGGTTGGGAGTGTGTTGAGGTTGGGAGTGTGTTGAGGTTGGTAGTGTGTTGAGGTTGGTAGTGTGTTGAGGTTGGGAGTGTGTTGAGGTTGGTAGTGTGTTGAGGTTGGGAGTGTGTTGTGGTTGGGAGTGTGTTGTGGTTGGGAGTGTGTTGTGGTTGGGAGTGTGTTGAGGTTGGGAGTGTGTTGAGGTTGGGAGTGTGTTGAGGTTGGGAGTGTGTTGAGGTTGGGAGTGTGTTGAGGTTGGGAGTGTGTTGAGGTTGGGAGTGTGTTGAGGTTGGTAGTGTGTTGAGGTTGATAGTGTGTTGAGGTTGGTAGTGTGTTGAGGTTGGGTGTGTGTTGAGGTTGGGAGTGTGTTGAGGTTGAGAGTGTGTTGAGGTTGGGAGTGTGTTGAGGATGGGAGTGTGTTGAGGTTGGTAGTGTGTTGAGGTTGTCGAGGTTGGTAGTGTGTTGAGGTTGGTAGTGTGTTGAGGTTGGGAGTGTGTTGAGGTTGGGAGTGTGTCGTGGTTGGTAGTGTTGAGGTTGGTTGTGTGTTGAGGTTGGTAGTGTGTTGAGGTTGGTAGTGTGTTGAGGTTGGGAGTGTGTTGAGGTTAGGAGTGTGTTGAGGTTGGGAGTGTTTTGAGGTTGGGAGGGTTGAGGTTAGGAGTGTTGACGTTGGGAGTTGATGAGGTTGGGAGTGTGTTGAGATTGGAAGTGTGTTGGGGTTGGGAGTGTTTTGGGGTTGGGAATGTGTTTAGGTTGGGAGTGTGTTGAGGTTGGGAGTGTGTTGAGGTTGGGAGTGTGTTGAGGTTGGGAGTGTGTTGAGGTTGGTAGACTGTTGAGGGTATCAGTTTTTTGAGGTTAGGAGTGCTTTGAGGTTGGTAGTGTTTAGTGGTTGTTAGTGTGTAGAGGTTGGGATTGTGTAGAGGTTGGTAGATTTTTGTGGTTGGGAGAGAGTTGAGGTTGGGAGTGTGTTGAGGTTCAAAGTTTATTGTGGTGGGAGTGTGTTGAGGTTGGGAGTGTGTTGAGGTTGGGAGTGTGTTGAGGTTGAGAATGTGTTGTGGTTGGGAGAGAGTTGAGGTTGGGAGTGTGTTGAGATTGAAAGTTTATTGTGGTGGGAGTGTGTTGAGGTTGGGAGTGTGTTGAGGTTGGGAGTGTGTTGAGTTGATAGTGTGTAGAGGTTGGGATTGTGTAGAGGTTGGGAGTGTGTTGAGGTTAGGAGTGTGTTGTGGTTGGGAGTGTGTTGAGTTTGGTAGTGTTGAGGTTGGGAGTGTGTTGAGGTTGGGAGTGTGTTGAGGTTGGGAGTGTGTTGAGGTTGGGAGTGTGTTGTGGTTGGGAGTGTGTTGTGGTTGGGAGTGTGTTGAGGCTGGGAGTGTGTTGAGGTTAGGAGTGTGTTGTGGTTGGGAGTGTGTTGAGTTTGGTAGTGTTGAGGTTGGGAGTGTGTTGAGGTTGGGAGTGTGTTGTGGTTGGGAGTGTGTTGAGGTTGGGAGTGTGTTGAGGTTGGGAGTGTGTTGAGTTTGGAAGTGTGTTGAGGTTGGTAGTGTGTTGAGGTTGGTAGTGTGTTGAGGTTGGGAGTGTGTTGAGGTTGGGAGTGTGTTGAGGTTGGGAGTGTGTTGAGGTTGGGAGTGTGTTGAGGTTGGGAGTGTGTTGAGGTTGGGAGTGTGTTGAGTTTGGGAGTGTGTTGAGTTTGGGAGTGTGTTGAGTTTGGGAGTGTGTTGAGTTTGGGAGTGTGTTGTGGTTGGGAGTGTGTTGTGGTTGGGAGTGTGTTGTGGTTGGGAGTGTGTTGTCGTTGGGAGTGTGTTGAGGTTGGGAGTGTGTTGAGGTTGGTAGTGTGTTGAGGTTGGTAGTGTGTTGAGGTTGGAAGTGTGTTGAGGTTGGGAGTGTGTTGTGGTTGGGAGTGTGTTGAGTTTGGGAGTGTGTTGTGGTTGGGAGTGTGTTGAGGTTGGGAGTGTGTTGAGGTTGGGAGTGTGTTGAGGTTGGGAGTGTGTTGAGGTTGGTAGTGTGTTGAGTTTGGGAGTGTGTTGAGGTTGGGAGTGTGTTGAGGTTGGGAGTGTGTTGAGGTTGGGAGTGTGTTGAGGTTGGGAGTGTGTTGAGGTTGGGAGTGTGTTGAGGTTGGGAGTGTGTTGAGGTTGGGAGTGTGTTGAGGTTGGGAGTGTGTTGAGGTTGGGAGTGTGTTGAGGTTGGGAGTGTGTTGAGGTTGGGAGTGTGTTGAGGTTGGTAGTGTGTTGAGGTTGGGAGTGTGTTGAGGTTGGGAGTGTGTTGAGGTTGGGAGTGTGTTGAGGTTGGGAGTGTGTTGTGGTTGGGAGTGTATTGAGTTTGGGAGTGTGTTGTCGTTGGGAGTGTGTTGAGGTTGGGAGTGTGTTGAGGTCGGGAGTGTGTTGAGGTCGGGAGTGTGTTGAGGTCGGGAGTGTGTTGAGGTCGGGAGTGTGTTGAGGTCGGGAGTGTGTTGAGGTCGGGAGTGTGTTGAGGTCGGGAGTGTGTTGAGGTCGGGAGTGTGTTGAGGTCGGGAGTGTGTTGAGGTCGGGAGTGTGTTGAGGTTGGTAGAGTGTTGAGGTTGGTAGAGTGTTGAGGTTGGTTGTGTGTTGAGGTTGGTAGTGTGTTGAGGTTGGGAGTGTGTTGAGGTTGGAAGTGTGTTGAGGTTGGCGGTGTGTTGAGGTAAGGGGGTTGTCGAGGTTGGTAGTGTGTTGAGGTTGGTAGTGTGTTGTGGTAAGAAGTGTCTCGTTGTGTAGTGTGTTGAGGTTGGGAGTGTGTTGAGGTTGCGAGTGTGTTGAGGTTGGGAGTGTGTTGAAGTTGGGAGTGTGTTGAGGTTGGGAGTGTGTTGAGGTTGGGAGTGTGTTGAGGTTGGGAGTGTGTTGAGGTTGGTAGTGTGTTGAGGTTGGGAGTGTGTTGAGGTTGGGAGTGTGTTGAGGTTGGGAGTGTGTTGAGGTTGGGAGTGTGTTGAGGTTGGGAGTGTGTTGAGGTTGGGAGTGTGTTGAGGTTGGGAGTGTGTTGAGGTTGGGAGTGTAGTTAGTTTGAGAGAGTGTTGAGATTATGAGTGTGTTGAGGTTGGGAGTGTGTTGAGGTTCGGAGTGTGTTGAGGTTGGGAGTGTGTTGAGGTTGGGAGTGTGTTGAGGTTGGGAGTGTCTTGAGGTTGGGAGTGTCTTGAGGTTGGGAGTGTGTTGAGGTTGGGAGTGTGTTGAGGTTGGGAGTGTGTTGAGGTTGGTAGTGTGTTGAGGTTGGGAGTGTGTTGAGGTTGGGAGTGTGTTGAGGCTGGGAGTGTGTTGAGGTTGGGAGTGTGTTGAGTTTGGTAGTGTGTTGAGGTTGGGAGTGTGTTGTGGTTGGGAGTGTGTTGAGGTTGGGAGTGTGTTGAGGTTGGGAGTGTGTTGAGGTTGGGAGTGTGTTGAGGTTGGGAGTGTGTTGAGGTTGGTAGACTGTTGAGGGTATCAGTTTTTTGAGGTTAGGAGTGCTTTGAGGTTGGTAGTGTTTAGTGGTTGTTAGTGTGTAGAGGTTGGGATTGTGTAGAGGTTGGTAGATTTTTGTGGTTGGGAGAGAGTTGAGGTTGGGAGTGTGTTGAGGTTGAAAGTTTATTGTGGTGGGAGTGTGTTGAGGTTGGGAGTGTGTTGTCGTTGGGAGTGTGTTGAGGTTGGTAGTGTGTTGAGGTTGGGAGTGTGTTGAGGTTGGTAGTGTGTTGAGGTTGGGAGTGTGTTGTGGTTGGGAGTGTGTTGTGGTTGGGAGTGTGTTGAGGTTGGGAGTGTGTTGAGGTTGGGAGTGTGTTGAGGTTGGGAGTGTGTTGAGGTTGGGAGTGTGTTGAGGTTGGGAGTGTGTTGAGGTTGGGAGTGTGTTGAGGTTGGTAGTGTGTTGAGGTTGGTAGTGTGTTGAGGTTGGTAGTGTGTTGAGGTTGGGTGTGTGTTGAGGTTGGGAGTGTGTTGAGGTTGGGAGTGTGTTGAGGTTGGGAGTGTGTTGAGGTTGGGAGTGTGTTGAGGTTGGTAGTGTGTTGAGGTTGTCGAGGTTGGTAGTGTGTTGAGGTTGGTAGTGTGTTGAGGTTGGGAGTGTGTTGAGGTTGGGAGTGTGTTGTGGTTGGTAGTGTTGAGGTTGGTTGTGTGTTGAGGTTGGTAGTGTGTTGAGGTTGGTAGTGTGTTGAGGTTGGGAGTGTGTTGAGGTTAGGAGTGTGTTGAGGTTGGGAGTGTTTTGAGGTTGGGAGGGTTGAGGTTAGGAGTGTTGACGTTGGGAGTTGATGAGGTTGGGAGTGTGTTGAGATTGGAAGTGTGTTGGGGTTGGGAGTGTTTTGGGGTTAGGAATGTGTTTAGGTTGGGAGTGTGTTGAGGTTGGGAGTGTGTTGACGTTGGGAGTGTGTTGAGGTTGGGAGTGTGTTGAGGTTGGGAGTGTGTTGAGGTTGGTAGACTGTTGAGGGTATCAGTTTTTTGAAGTTAGGAGTGCTTTGAGGTTGGTAGTGTTTAGTGGTTGTTAGTGTGTAGAGGTTGGGATTGTGTAGAGGTTGGTAGATTTTTGTGGTTGGGAGAGAGTTGAGGTTGGGAGTGTGTTGAGGTTGAAAGTTTATTGTGGTGGGGGTGTGTTGAGGTTGGGAGTGTGTTGAGGTTGGGAGTGTGTTGAGGTTGAGAATGTGTTGTGGTTGATAGTGTGTAGAGGTTGGGATTGTGTAGAGGTTGGGAGTGTGTTGAGGTTAGGAGTGTGTTGTGGTTGGGAGTGTGTTGAGTTTGGTAGTGTTGAGGTTGGGAGTGTGTTGAGGTTGGGAGTGTGTTGAGGTTGGGAGTGTGTTGAGGTTGGGAGTGTGTTGTGGTTGGGAGTGTGTTGTGGTTGGGAGTGTGTTGAGGCTGGGAGTGTGTTGAGGTTAGAAGTGTGTTGTGGTTGGGAGTGTGTTGAGTTTGGTAGTGTTGAGGTTGGGAGTGTGTTGAGGTTGGGAGTGTGTTGAGGTTGGGAGTGTGTTGTGGTTGGGAGTGTGTTGAGGTTGGGAGTGTGTTGAGGTTGGGAGTGTGTTGAGTTTGGAAGTGTGTTGAGGTTGGTAGTGTGTTGAGGTTGGTAGTGTGTTGAGGTTGGGAGTGTGTTGAGGTTGGGAGTGTGTTGAGGTTGGGAGTGTGTTGAGGTTGGGAGTGTGTTGAGGTTGGGAGTGTGTTGAGGTTGGGAGTGTGTTGAGGTTGGGAGTGTGTTGAGTTTGGGAGTGTGTTGAGTTTGGGAGTGTGTTGAGTTTGGGAGTGTGTTGAGTTTGGGAGTGTGTTGTGGTTGGGAGTGTGTTGTGGTTGGGAGTGTGTTGTCGTTGGGAGTGTGTTGAGGTTGGGAGTGTGTTGAGGTTGGTAGTGTGTTGAGGTTGGTAGTGTGTTGAGGTTGGGAGTGTGTTGAGGTTGGGAGTGTGTTGTGGTTGGGAGTGTGTTGAGTTTGAAAGTGTGTTGTCGTTGGGAGTGTGTTGAGGTTGGGAGTGAGTTGAGGTTGGGAGTGTGTTGAGGCTGGTAGTGTGTTGAGGCTGGGAGTGTGTTGTGGTTGGGAGTGTGTTGAGGTTGGGAGTGTGTTGAGGTTGTCGAGGTTGGTAGTGTGTTGAGGTTGGGAGTGTGTTGAGGTTGGGAGTGTGTTGAGGTTGGTAGTGTGTTGAGGTTGTCGAGGTTGGTAGTGTGTTGAGGTTGGTAGTGTGTTGAGGTTGGGAGTGTGTTGAGGTTGGGAGTGTGTTGTGGTTGGTAGTGTTGAGGTTGGTTGTGTGTTGAGGTTGGTAGTGTGTTGAGGTTGGTAGTGTGTTGAGGTTGGGAGTGTGTTGAGGTTAGGAGTGTGTTGAGGTTGGGAGTGTTTTGAGGTTGGGAGGGTTGAGGTTAGGAGTGTTGACGTTGGGAGTTGATGAGGTTGGGAGTGTGTTGAGATTGGAAGTGTGTTGGGGTTGGGAGTGTTTTGGGGTTGGGAATGTGTTTAGGTTGGGAGTGTGTTGAGGTTGGGAGTGTGTTGAGGTTGGTAGTGTGTTGAGGTTGGGAGTGTGTTGAGGTTGGGAGTGTGTTGTGGTTGGTAGTGTGTTGAGGTTAGGAGTGTGTTGAGGTTGGGAGTGTTTTGAGGTTGGGAGGGTTGAGGTTGGGAGTGTTTTGGGGTTGGGAATGTGTTTAGGTTGGGAGTGTGTTGAGGTTGGGAGTGTGTTGAGGTTGGGAGTGTGTTGAGGTTGGGAGTGTGTTGAGGTTGGTAGACTGTTGAGGGTATCAGTTTTTTGAGGTTAGGAGTGCTTTGAGGTTGGTAGTGTTTAGTGGTTGTTAGTGTGTAGAGGTTGGGATTGTGTAGAGGTTGATAGATTTTTGTGGTTGGGAGAGAGTTGAGGTTGGGAGTGTGTTGAGGTTGAAAGTTTATTGTGGTGGGAGTGTGTTGAGGTTGGGAGTGTGTTGAGGTTAGTGGTGTGTTGAGGTAGGGAGGTTGTCGAGGTTGGTAGTGTGTTGAGGCTGGTAGTGTGTTGTGGTAGGAAGTGTGTTGAGATTATGAGTGTGTTGAGGTTGAGAGTGTGTTGAGGTTGGGACTGTAGTTAGTTTGAGAGTGTGTTGAGATTATGAGTGTGTTGAGGTTGGGACTGTAGTTAGTTTGAGAGTGTGTTGAGATTATGAGTGTGTTGAGCTTGGGAGTGTGTTGTGGTTGGTAGTGTGTTGAGGTTGGTTGTGTGTTGAGGTTGGTAGTGTGTTGAGGTTGGGAGTGTGTTGAGGTTAGGAGTGTTTTGAGGTTGGGAGGGTTGAGGTTAGGAGTGTTGAGGTTGGGAGTTCATGAGGTTGGGAGTGTGTTGAGATTGGGAGTGTGTTGGGGTTGGGAGTGTGTTGGGGTTGGGAGTGTGTTGGGATTGGGAGTGTGTTGGGATTGGGAGTGTGTTGGGATTGGGAGTGTGTTGAGGTTGGGAGTGTGTTGGGGTTGGGAGTGTTTTGGGGTTGGGAATGTGTTTAGGTTGGGAGTGTGTTGAGGTTGGGAGTGTGTTGAGGTTGGGAGTGTGTTGAGGTTGGTAGACTGTTGAGGGTATCAGTTTTTTGAGGTCAGGAATGCTTTGAGGTTGGTAGTGTTTAGTGATTGTTAGTGTGTAGAGGTTGGGATTGTGTAGAGGTTGAAAGTTTATTGTGGTGGGAGTGTGTTGAGGTTGAGTGTGTGTTGTGGTTGATAGTGTGAAGAGGTTGGGATTGTGTAGAGGTTGGGAGTGTGTTGAGGCTGGGAGTGTGTTGAGGTTGGGAGTGTGTTGAGTTTGGTAGTGTGTTGAGGTTGGGAGTGTGTTGTGGTTGGGAGTGTGTTGAGGTTGGGAGTGTGTTGAGGTTGGGAGTGTGTTGAGGTTGGGAGTGTGTTGAGGTTGGGAGTGTGTTGAGGTTGGGAGTGTGTTGAGGTTGGTAGACTGTTGAGGGTATCAGTTTTTTGAGGTTAGGAGTGCTTTGAGGTTGGTAGTGTTTAGTGGTTGTTAGTGTGTAGAGGTTGGGATTGTGTAGAGGTTGGTAGATTTTTGTGGTTGGGAGAGAGTTGAGGTTGGGAGTGTGTTGAGGTTGAAAGTTTATTGTGGTGGGAGTGTGTTGAGGTTGGGAGTGTGTTGTCGTTGGGAGTGTGTTGAGGTTGGTAGTGTGTTGAGGTTGGGAGTGTGTTGAGGTTGGTAGTGTGTTGAGGTTGGGAGTGTGTTGTGGTTGGGAGTGTGTTGTGGTTGGGAGTGTGTTGAGGTTGGGAGTGTGTTGAGGTTGGGAGTGTGTTGAGGTTGGGAGTGTGTTGAGGTTGGGAGTGTGTTGAGGTTGGGAGTGTGTTGAGGTTGGGAGTGTGTTGAGGTTGGTAGTGTGTTGAGGTTGGTAGTGTGTTGAGGTTGGTAGTGTGTTGAGGTTGGGTGTGTGTTGAGGTTGGGAGTGTGTTGAGGTTGGGAGTGTGTTGAGGTTGGGAGTGTGTTGAGGTTGGGAGTGTGTTGAGGTTGGGAGTGTGTTGAGGTTGGGAGTGTGTTGAGGTTGGTAGTGTGTTGAGGTTGGTAGTGTGTTGAGGTTGGTAGTGTGTTGAGGTTGGGTGTGTGTTGAGGTTGGGAGTGTGTTGAGGTTGGGAGTGTGTTGAGGTTGGGAGTGTGTTGAGGTTGGGAGTGTGTTGAGGTTGGTAGTGTGTTGAGGTTGTCGAGGTTGGTAGTGTGTTGAGGTTGGTAGTGTGTTGAGGTTGGGAGTGTGTTGAGGTTGGGAGTGTGTTGTGGTTGGTAGTGTTGAGGTTGGTTGTGTGTTGAGGTTGGTAGTGTGTTGAGGTTGGTAGTGTGTTGAGGTTGGGAGTGAGTTGAGGTTAGGAGTGTGTTGAGGTTGGGAGTGTTTTGAGGTTGGGAGGGTTGAGGTTAGGAGTGTTGACGTTGGGAGCTGATGAGGTTGGGAGTGTGTTGAGATTGGAAGTGTGTTGGGGTTGGGAGTGTTTTGGGGTTGGGAATGTGTTTAGGTTGGGAGTGTGTTGAGGTTGGGAGTGTGTTGAGGTTGGGAGTGTGTTGAGGTTGGGAGTGTGTTGAGGTTGGGAGTGTGTTGAGGTTGGTAGACTGTTGAGGGTATCAGTATTTTGAGGTTAGGAGTGCTTTGAGGTTGGTAGTGTTTAGTGGTTGTTAGTGTGTAGAGGTTGGGATTGTGTAGAGGTTGGTAGATTTTTGTGGTTGGGAGAGAG
Organism: Procambarus clarkii; assembly: GCF_040958095.1. NCBI lineage: Eukaryota > Metazoa > Arthropoda > Malacostraca > Decapoda > Cambaridae > Procambarus > Procambarus clarkii. Next base: position 17,141 of record NW_027189303.1, on the reverse strand, counting down.
TTGAGGTTGGGAGTGTGTTGAGGTTGAAAGTTTATTGTGGTGGGAGTGTGTTGAGGTTGGGAGTGTGTTGAGGTTGGGAGTGTGTTGAGGTTGAGAATGTGTTGTGGTTGATAGTGTGTAGAGGTTGGGATTGTGTTGAGGTTGGGAGTGTGTTGAGGTTAGGAGTGTGTTGTGGTTGGGAGTGTGTTGAGTTTGGTAGTGTTGAGGTTGGGAGTGTGTTGAGGTTGGGAGTGTGTTGAGGTTGGGAGTGTGTTGAGGTTGGGAGTGTGTTGTGGTTGGGAGTGTGTTGTGGTTGGGAGTGTGTTGAGGCTGGGAGTGTGTTGAGGTTAGGAGTGTGTTGTGGTTGGGAGTGTGTTGAGTTTGGTAGTGTTGAAGTTGGGAGTGTGTTGAGGTTGGGAGTGTGTTGAGGTTGGGAGTGTGTTGTGGTTGGGAGTGTGTTGAGGTTGGGAGTGTGTTGAGGTTGGGAGTGTGTTGAGTTTGGAAGTGTGTTGAGGTTGGTAGTGTGTTGAGGTTGGTAGTGTGTTGAGGTTGGGAGTGTGTTGAGGTTGGGAGTGTGTTGAGGTTGGGAGTGTGTTGAGGTTGGGAGTGTGTTGAGGTTGGGAGTGTGTTGAGGTTGGGAGTGTGTTGAGGTTGGGAGTGTGTTGAGTTTGGGAGTGTGTTGAGTTTGGGAGTGTGTTGAGTTTGGGAGTGTGTTGTGGTTGGGAGTGTGTTGTGGTTGGGAGTGTGTTGTGGTTGGGAGTGTGTTGTCGTTGGGAGTGTGTTGAGGTTGGGAGTGTGTTGAGGTTGGTAGTGTGTTGAGGTTGGTAGTGTGTTGAGGTTGGGAGTGTGTTGAGGTTGGGAGTGTGTTGTGGTTGGGAGTGTGTTGAGTTTGAAAGTGTGTTGTCGTTGGGAGTGTGTTGAGGTTGGGAGTGTGTTGAGGTTGGGAGTGTGTTGAGGCTGGTAGTGTGTTGAGGCTGGGAGTGTGTTGTGGTTGGGAGTGTGTTGAGGTTGGGAGTGTGTTGAGGTTGTCGAGGTTGGTAGTGTGTTGAGGTTGGGAGTGTGTTGAGGTTGGGAGTGTGTTGAGGTTGGTAGTGTGTTGAGGTTGTCGAGGTTGGTAGTGTGTTGAGGTTGGTAGTGTGTTGAGGTTGGGAGTGTGTTGAGGTTGGGAGTGTGTTGTGGTTGGTAGTGTTGAGGTTGGTTGTGTGTTGAGGTTGGTAGTGTGTTGAGGTTGGTAGTGTGTTGAGGTTGGGAGTGTGTTGAGGTTAGGAGTGTGTTGAGGTTGGGAGTGTTTTGAGGTTGGGAGGGTTGAGGTTAGGAGTGTTGACGTTGGGAGTTGATGAGGTTGGGAGTGTGTTGAGATTGGAAGTGTGTTGGGGTTGGGAGTGTTTTGGGGTTGGGAATGTGTTTAGGTTGGGAGTGTGTTGAGGTTGGGAGTGTGTTGAGGTTGGTAGTGTGTTGAGGTTGGGAGTGTGTTGAGGTTGGGAGTGTGTTGTGGTTGGTAGTGTGTTGAGGTTAGGAGTGTGTTGAGGTTGGGAGTGTTTTGAGGTTGGGAGGGTTGAGGTTGGGAGTGTTTTGGGGTTGGGAATGTGTTTAGGTTGGGAGTGTGTTGAGGTTGGTAGACTGTTGAGGGTATCAGTTTTTTGAGGTTAGGAGTGCTTTGAGGTTGGTAGTGTTTAGTGGTTGTTAGTGTGTAGAGGTTGGGATTGTGTAGAGGTTGGTAGATTTTTGTGGTTGGGAGAGAGTTGAGGTTGGGAGTGTGTTGAGGTTGAAAGTTTATTGTGGTGGGAGTGTGTTGAGGTTGGGAGTGTGTTGAGGTTGAGAATGTGTTGTGGTTGATAGTGTGTTGAGGTTGGGATTGTGTAGAGGTTGGGAGTGTGTTGAGGTTAGGAGTGTGTTGTGGTTGGGAGTGTGTTGAGTTTGGTAGTGTTGAGGTTGGGAGTGTGTTGAGGTTGGGAGTGTGTTGAGGTTGGGAGTGTGTTGAGGTTGGGAGTGTGTTGAGGTTGGTAGTGTGTTGAGGTTGGGAGTGTGTTGAGGTTGGGAGTGTGTTGAGGTTGGTAGTGTGTTGAGGTTGGTAGTGTGTTGAGGTTGGGAGTGTGTTGAGGTTGGGAGTGTGTTGAGGTTGGGAGTGTGTTGTGGTTGGTAGTGTGTTGAGGTTGGGAGTGTGTTGAGGTTGGGAGTGTGTTGAGGTTGGTAGTGTTGTGGTTGGTTGTGTGTTGAGGTTGGTAGTGTGTTGAGGTTGGTAGTGTGTTGAGGTTGGTAGTGTGTTGAGGTTGGGAGTGTGTTGAGGTTGGGAGTGTGTTGAGGTTGGGAGTGTTTTGAGGTTGGGAGGGTTGAGGTTAGGAGTGTTGAGGTTAGGAGTGTTGAGGTTGGGAGTTTATGAGGTTGGGAGTGTGTTGAGATTGGGAGTGTGTTGGGGTTGGGAGTGTTTTGGGGTTGGGAATGTGTTTAGGTTGGGAGTGTGTTGAGGTTGGGAGTGTGTTGAGGTATGGAGTGTGTTGAGGTTGGTAGACTGTTGAGGGTATCAGTTTTTTGAGGTTAGGAGTGCTTTGAGGTTGGTAGTGTTTAGTGGTTGTTAGTGTGTAGAGGTTGGGATTGTGTAGAGGTTGGTAGATTTTTGTGGTTGGGAGAGAGTTGAGGTTGGGAGTGTGTTGAGGTTGAAAGTTTATTGTGGTGGGAGTGTGTTGAGGTTGGGAGTGTGTTGAGGTTGAGAGTGTGTTGTGGTTGATAGTGTGTAGAGGTTGGGATTGTGTAGAGGTTGGGAGTGTGTTGAGGTTAGGAGTGTGTTGTGGTTGGGAGTGTGTTGAGGTTGGGAGTGTGTTGAGGTTGGGAGTGTTGTGGTTGGGAGTGTGTTGTGGTTGGGAGTGTGTTGTGGTTGGGAGTGTGTTGTGGTTGGGAGTGTGATGTGGTTGGGAGTGTGTTGTGGTTGGGAGTGTGTTGTGGTTGGGAGTGTGTTGTGGTTGGGAGTGTGTTGTGGTTGGGAGTGTGTTGTGGTTGGGAGTGTGTTGAGGTTGGGAGTGAGTTGAGGTTGGGAGTGAGTTGAGGCTGGGAGTGTGTTGAGGCTGGGAGTGTGTTGAGTTTGGTAGTGTTGAGGTTGGGAGTGTGTTGAGGTTGGGAGTGTGTTGAGGTTGGGAGTGTGTTGTGGTTGGGAGTGTGTTGAGTTTGGGAGTGTGTTGAGGTTGGGAGTGTGTTGAGGTTGGGAGTGTGTTGAGGTTGGGAGTGTGTTGAGGTTGGGAGTGTGTTGAGGTTGGGAGTGTGTTGTGGTTGGGAGTGTGTTGAGGTTAGGAGTGTGTTGTGGTTGGGAGTGTGTTGAGTTTGGTAGTGTTGAGGTTGGGAGTGTGTTGAGGTTGGGAGTGTGTTGTGGTTGGGAGTGTGTTGAGGTTGGGAGTGTGTTGAGGTTGGGAGTGTGTTGAGGTTGGGAGTGTGTTGTGGTTGGGAGTGTGTTGAGGTTGGGAGTGTGTTGAGGTTGGGAGTGTGTTGAGGTTGGGAGTGTGTTGAGGTTGGGAGTGTGTTGAGGTTGGGAGTGTGTTGAGGTTGGGAGTGTGTTGAGGTTGGGAGTGTGTTGAGGTTGGGAGTGTGTTGAGGTTGGGAGTGTGTTGAGGTTGGGAGTGTGTTGAGGTTGGGAGTGTGTTGACGTTGGGAGTGTGTTGTGGTTGGGAGTGTGTTGAGTTTGGGAGTGTGTTGTCGTTGGGAGTGTGTTGAGGTTGGGAGTGTGTTGAGGTTGGTAGTGTGTTGAGGTTGGGAGTGTGTTGAGGTTGGGAGTGTGTTGTGGTTGGGAGTGTGTTGAGTTTGGGAGTGTGTTGTCGTTGGGAGTGTGTTGAGGTTGGGAGTGTGTTGAGGTTGGGAGTGTGTTGAGGTCGGGAGTGTGTTGAGGTCGGGAGTGTGTTGAGGTCGGGAGTGTGTTGAGGTCGGGAGTGTGTTGAGGTCGGGAGTGTGTTGAGGTCGGGAGTGTGTTGAGGTCGGGAGTGTGTTGAGGTCGGGAGTGTGTTGAGGTCGGGAGTGTGTTGAGGTTGGTAGTGTGTTGAGGTTGGGAGTGTGTTGAGGTTGGCGGTGTGTTGAGGTTGGCGGTGTGTTGAGGTAAGGGGGTTGTCGAGGTTGGTAGTGTGTTGAGGTTGGTAGTGTCTTGAGGTTGGGAGTGTCTTGAGGTTGGGAGTGTCTTGAGGTTAGCGGTGTGTTGAGGTAGGGAGGTTGTCGACGTTGGTAGTGTGTTGAGGCTGGTAGTGTGTTGTGGTAGGAAGTGTGTTGAGATTATGAGTGTGTTGAGGTTGAGAGTGTGTTGAGGTTGGGACTGTAGTTAGTTTGAGAGTGTGTTGAGATTATGAGTGTGTTGAGCTTGGGAGTGTGTTGTGGTTGGTAGTGTGTTGAGGTTGGTTGTGTGTTGAGGTTGGTAGTGTGTTGAGGTTGGTTGTGTGTTGAGGTTGGTAGTGTGTTGAGGTTGGTTGTGTGTTGAGGTTGGTTGTGTGTTGAGGTTGGTAGTGTGTTGTGGTTGGGAGTGTGTTGAGGTTGGGAGTGTGTTGAGGTTGGGAGTGTGTTGAGGTTGGGAGTGTGTTGAGGTTGGGAGTGTGTTGAGGTTGGGAGTGTGTTGAGGTTGGTAGTGTGTTGAGGTTGGGAGTGTGTTGAGGTTGGTAGTGTGTTGAGGTTGGGAGTGTGTTGAGGTTGGTAGTGTGTTGAGGTTGGGAGTGTGTTGTGGTTGGGAGTGTGTTGTGGTTGGGAGTGTGTTGAGGTTGGGAGTGTGATGAGGTTGGGAGTGTGTTGAGGTTGGGAGTGTGTTGAGGTTGGGAGTGTGTTGAGGTTGGGAGTGTGTTGAGGTTGGGAGTGTGTTGAGGTTGGGAGTGTGTTGAGGTTGGGAGTGTGTTGAGGTTGGGAGTGTGTTGAGGTTGGGAGTGTGTTGAGGTTGGTAGTGTGTTGAGGTTGATAGTGTGTTGAGGTTGGTAGTGTGTTGAGGTTGGGTGTGTGTTGAGGTTGGGAGTGTGTTGAGGTTGGGAGTGTGTTGAGGTTGAGAGTGTGTTGAGGTTGGGACTGTAGTTAGTTTGAGAGTGTGTTGAGATTATGAGTGTGTTGAGGTTGGGACTGTAGTTAGTTTGAGAGTGTGTTGAGATTATGAGTGTGTTGAGCTTGGGAGTGTGTTGTGGTTGGTAGTGTGTTGAGGTTGGTTGTGTGTTGAGGTTGGTAGTGTGTTGAGGTTGGTAGTGTGTTGAGGTTGGGAGTGTGTTGAGGTTGGGAGTGTTTTGAGGTTGGGAGGGTTGAGGTTAGGAGTGTTGAGGTTGGGAGTTCATGAGGTTGGGAGTGTGTTGAGATTGGGAGTGTGTTGAGATTGGGAGTGTGTTGGGGTTGGGAGTGTGTTGGGATTGGGAGTGTGTTGGGATTGGGAGTGTGTTGAGGTTGGGAGTGTGTTGGGGTTGGGAGTGTTTTGGGGTTGGGAATGTGTTTAGGTTGGGAGTGTGTTGAGGTTGGGAGTGTGTTGAGGTTGGGAGTGTGTTGAGGTTGGTAGACTGTTGAGGGTATCAGTTTTTTGAGGTCAGGAATGCTTTGAGGTTGGTAGTGTTTAGTGGTTGTTAGTGTGTAGAGGTTGGGATTGTGTAGAGGTTGAAAGTTTATTGTGGTGGGAGTGTGTTGAGGTTGAGTGTGTGTTGTGGTTGATAGTGTGAAGAGGTTGGGATTGTGTAGAGGTTGGGAGTGTGTTGAGGCTGGGAGTGTGTTGAGGTTGGGAGTGTGTTGAGTTTGGTAGTGTGTTGAGGTTGGGAGTGTGTTGTGGTTGGGAGTGTGTTGAGGTTGGGAGTGTGTTGAGGTTGGGAGTGTGTTGAGGTTGGGAGTGTGTTGAGGTTGGGAGTGTGTTGAGGTTGGGAGTGTGTTGAGGTTGGGAGTGTGTTGAGGTTGGTAGTGTGTTGAGGTTGATAGTGTGTTGAGGTTGGTAGTGTGTTCAGGTTGGTAGTGTGTTGAGGTTGGGTGTGTGTTGAGGTTGGGAGTGTGTTGAGGTTGGGAGTGTGTTGAGGTTGGGAGTGTGTTGAGGTTGGGAGTGTGTTGAGGTTGGTAGTGTGTTGAGGTTGTCGAGGTTGGTAGTGTGTTGAGGTTGGTAGTGTGTTGAGGTTAGGAGTGTGTTGAGGTTGGGAGTGTGTTGTGGTTGGTAGTGTTGAGGTTGGTTGTGTGTTGAGGTTGGTAGTGTGTTGAGGTTGGTAGTGTGTTGAGGTTGGGAGTGTGTTGAGGTTAGGAGTGTGTTGAGGTTGGGAGTGTTTTGAGGTTGGGAGGGTTGAGGTTAGGAGTGTTGACGTTGGGAGTTGATGAGGTTGGGAGAGTGTGTTGAGATTGGAAGTGTGTTGGGGTTGGGAGTGTTTTGGGGTTGGGAATGTGTTTAGGTTGGGAGTGTGTTGAGGTTGGGAGTGTGTTGAGGTTGGGAGTGTGTTGAGGTTGGGAGTGTGTTGAGGTTGGTAGACTGTTGAGGGTATCAGTTTTTTGAGGTTAGGAGTGCTTTGAGGTTGGTAGTGTTTAGTGGTTGTTAGTGTGTAGAGGTTGGGATTGTGTAGAGGTTGGTAGATTTTTGTGGTTGGGAGAGAGTTGAGGTTGGGAGTGTGTTGAGGTTGAAAGTTTATTGTGGTGGGAGTGTGTTGAGGTTGGGAGTGTGTTGAGGTTGGGAGTGTGTTGAGGTTGAGAATGTGTTGTGGTTGATAGTGTGTAGAGGTTGGGATTGTGTAGAGGTTGGGAGTGTGTTGAGGTTAGGAGTGTGTTGTGGTTGGGAGTGTGTTGAGTTTGGTAGTGTTGAGGTTGGGAGTGTGTTGAGGTTGGGAGTGTGTTGAGGTTGGGAGTGTGTTGAGGTTGGGAGTGTGTTGTGGTTGGGAGTGTGTTGTGGTTGGGAGTGTGTTGAGGCTGGGAGTGTGTTGAGGTTAGGAGTGTGTTGTGGTTGGGAGTGTGTTGAGTTTGGTAGTGTTGAGGTTGGGAGTGTGTTGAGGTTGGGAGTGTGTTGTGGTTGGGAGTGTGTTGAGGTTGGGAGTGTGTTGAGGTTGGGAGTGTGTTGAGGTTGGTAGTGTGTTGAGGTTGGGAGTGTGTTGAGGTTGGGAGTGTGTTGAGGTTGGTAGTGTGTTGAGGTTGGGAGTGTGTTGAGGTTGGGAGTGTGTTGAGGTTGGGAGTGTGTTGAGGTTGGGAGTGTGTTGAGGTTGGGAGTGTGTTGAGGTTGGGAGTGTGTTGAGGTTAGGAGTGTGTTGAGGTTGGGAGTGTTTTGAGGTTGGGAGGGTTGAGGTTAGGAGTGTTGACGTTGGGAGTTGATGAGGTTGGGAGTGTGTTGAGATTGGAAGTGTGTTGGGGTTGGGAGTGTTTTGGGGTTGGGAATGTGTTTAGGTTGGGAGTGTGTTGAGGTTGGGAGTGTGTTGAGGTTGGTAGTGTGTTGAGGTTGGGAGTGTGTTGAGGTTGGGAGTGTGTTGTGGTTGGTAGTGTGTTGAGGTTAGGAGTGTGTTGAGGTTGGGAGTGTTTTGAGGTTGGGAGGGTTGAGGTTGGGAGTGTTTTGGGGTTGGGAATGTGTTTAGGTTGGGAGTGTGTTGAGGTTGGGAGTGTGTTGAGGTTGGGAGTGTGTTGAGGTTGGGAGTGTGTTGAGGTTGGTAGACTGTTGAGGGTATCAGTTTTTTGAGGTTAGGAGTGCTTTGAGGTTGGTAGTGTTTAGTGGTTGTTAGTGTGTAGAGGTTGGGATTGTGTAGAGGTTGGTAGATTTTTGTGGTTGGGAGAGAGTTGAGGTTGGGAGTGTGTTGAGGTTGAAAGTTTATTGTGGTGGGAGTGTGTTGAGGTTGGGAGTGTGTTGAGGTTAGGAGTGTGTTGTGGTTGGGAGTGTGTTGAGTTTGGTAGTGTTGAGGTTGGGAGTGTGTTGAGGTTGGGAGTGTGTTGAGGTTGGGAGTGTGTTGAGGTTGGTAGTGTGTTGAGGTTGGGAGTGTGTTGAGGTTGGGAGTGTGTTGAGGTTGGTAGTGTGTTGAGGTTGGTAGTGTGTTGAGGTTGGGAGTGTGTTGAGGTTGGGAGTGTGTTGTGGTTGGTAGTGTGTTGAGGTTGGGAGTGTGTTGAGGTTGGGAGTGTGTTGAGGTTGGTAGTGTTGTGGTTGGTTGTGTGTTGAGGTTGGTAGTGTGTTGAGGTTGGTAGTGTGTTGAGGTTGGTAGTGTGTTGAGGTTGGGAGTGTGTTGAGGTTGGGAGTGTGTTGAGGTTGGGAGTGTTTTGAGGTTGGGAGGGTTGAGGTTAGGAGTGTTGAGGTTAGGAGTGTTGAGGTTGGGAGTTTATGAGGTTGGGAGTGTGTTGAGATTGGGAGTGTGTTGGGGTTGGGAGTGTTTTGGGGTTGGGAATGTGTTTAGGTTGGGAGTGTGTTGAGGTTGGGAGTGTGTTGAGGTATGGAGTGTGTTGAGGTTGGTAGACTGTTGAGGGTATCAGTTTTTTGAGGTTAGGAGTGCTTTGAGGTTGGTAGTGTTTAGTGGTTGTTAGTGTGTAGAGGTTGGGATTGTGTAGAGGTTGGTAGATTTTTGTGGTTGGGAGAGAGTTGAGGTTGGGAGTGTGTTGAGGTTGAAAGTTTATTGTGGTGGGAGTGTGTTGAGGTTGGGAGTGTGTTGAGGTTGAGAGTGTGCTGTGGTTGATAGTGTGTAGAGGTTGGGATTGTGTAGAGGTTGGGAGTGTGTTGAGGTTAGGAGTGTGTTGTGGTTGGGAGTGTGTTGAGGTTGGGAGTGTGTTGAGGTTGGGAGTGTTGTGGTTGGGAGTGTGTTGTGGTTGGGAGTGTGTTGTGGTTGGGAGTGTGTTGTGGTTGGGAGTGTGTTGTGGTTGGGAGTGTGTTGTGGTTGGGAGTGTGTTGTGGTTGGGAGTGTGTTGTGGTTGGGAGTGTATTGTGGTTGGGAGTGTGTTGTGGTTGGGAGTGTGTTGTGGTTGGGAGTGTGTTGAGGTTGGGAGTGAGTTGAGGTTGGGAGTGTGTTGAGGCTGGGAGTGTGTTGAGGCTGGGAGTGTGTTGAGTTTGGTAGTGTTGAGGTTGGGAGTGTGTTGAGGTTGGGAGTGTGTTGTGGTTGGGAGTGTGTTGAGTTTGGGAGTGTGTTGAGGTTGGTAGTGTGTTGAGGTTGGTAGTGTGTTGAGGTTGGTAGTGTGTTGAGGTTGGTAGTGTGTTGAGGTTGGGAGTGTGTTGACGTTGGGAGTGTGTTGACGTTGGGAGTGTGTTGAGGTTGGGAGTGTGTTGAGGTTGGGAGTGTGTTGAGGTTGGGAGTGCGTTGAGGTTAGGAGTGTGTTGTGGTTGGGAGTGTGTTGAGTTTGGTAGTGTTGAGGTTGGGAGTGTGTTGAGGTTGGGAGTGTGTTGAGGTTGGGAGTGTGTTGAGGTTGGGAGTGTGTTGTGGTTGGGAGTGTGTTGAGGTTGGGAGTGTGTTGAGGTTGGGAGTGTGTTGAGGTTGGGAGTGTGTTGAGGTTGGGAGTGTGTTGAGGTTGGGAGTGTGTTGAGGTTGGGAGTGTGTTGTGGTTGGGAGTGTGTTGAGGTTGGGAGTGTGTTGAGGTTGGGAGTGTGTTGACGTTGGGAGTGTGTTGTGGTTGGGAGTGTGTTGAGTTTGGGTGTGTGTTGTCGTTGGGAGTGTGTTGAGGTTGGGAGTGTGTTGAGGTTGGTAGTGTGTTGAGGTTGGGAGTGTGTTGAGGTTGGGAGTGTGTTGTGGTTGGGAGTGTGTTGAGTTTGGGAGTGTGTTGTCGTTGGGAGTGTGTTGAGGTTGGGAGTGTGTTGAGGTTGGGAGTGTGTTGAGGTCGGGAGTGTGTTGAGGTCGGGAGTGTGTTGAGGTCGGGAGTGTGTTGAGGTCGGGAGTGTGTTGAGGTCGGGAGTGTGTTGAGGTCGGGAGTGTGTTGAGGTCGGGAGTGTGTTGAGGTCGGGAGTGTGTTGAGGTCGGGAGTGTGTTGAGGTTGGTAGTGTGTTGAGGTTGGGAGTGTGTTGAGGTTGGCGGTGTGTTGAGGTTGGCGGTGTGTTGAGGTAAGGGGGTTGTCGAGGTTGGTAGTGTGTTGAGGTTAGTAGTGTCTTGAGGTTGGGAGTGTCTTGAGGTTGGGAGTGTCTTGAGGTTAGCGGTGTGTTGAGGTAGGGAGGTTGTCGACGTTGGTAGTGTGTTGAGGCTGGTAGTGTGTTGTGGTAGGAAGTGTGTTGAGATTATGAGTGTGTTGAGGTTGAGAGTGTGTTGAGGTTGGGACTGTAGTTAGTTTGAGAGTGTGTTGAGATTATGAGTGTGTTGAGCTTGGGAGTGTGTTGTGGTTGGTAGTGTGTTGAGGTTGGTTGTGTGTTGAGGTTGGTAGTGTGTTGAGGTTGGTAGTGTGTTGAGGTTGGGAGTGTGTTGAGGTTGGGAGTGTTTTGAGGTTGGGAGGGTTGAGGTTAGGAGTGTTGAGGTTGGGAGTTCATGAGGTTGGGAGTGTGTTGAGATTGGGAGTGTGTTGGGGTTGGGAGTGTGTTGGGGTTGGGAGTGTGTTGGGATTGGGAGTGTGTTGAGGTTGGTAGTGTGTTGAGGTTGGGAGTGTGTTGGGGTTGGGAGTGTTTTGGGGTTGGGAATGTGTTTAGGTTGGGAATGTGTTGAGGTTGGGAGTGTGTTGAGGTTGGGAGTGTGTTGAGGTTGGTAGACTGTTGAGGGTATCAGTTTTTTGAGGTCAGGAATGCTTTGAGGTTGGTAGTGTTTAGTGGTTGTTAGTGTGTAGAGGTTGTGATTGTGTAGAGGTTGGGAGTGTGTTGAGGCTGGGAGTGTGTTGAGGTTGGGAGTGTGTTGAGTTTGGTAGTGTGTTGTGGTTGGGAGTGTGTTGAGGTTGGGAGTGTGTTGAGGTTGGGAGTGTGTTGAGGTTGGGAGTGTGTTGAGGTTGGGAGTGTGTTGAGGTTGGGAGTGTGTTGAGGTTGGGAGTGTGTTGAGGTTGGTAGTGTGTTGAGGTTGGGAGTGTGTTGAGGTTGGTAGTGTGTTGAGGTTGGGAGTGTGTTGAGGTTGGTAGTGTGTTGAGGTTGGGAGTGTGTTGTGGTTGGGAGTGTGTTGTGGTTGGGAGTGTGTTGAGGTTGGGAGTGTGTTGAGGTTGGGAGTGTGTTGAGGTTGGGAGTGTGTTGAGGTTGGGAGTGTGTTGAGGTTGGGAGTGTGTTGAGGTTGGTAGTGTGTTGAGGTTGATAGTGTGTTGAGGTTGGTAGTGTGTTGAGGTTGGGTGTGTGTTGAGGTTGGGAGTGTGTTGAGGTTGGGAGTGTGTTGAGGTTGGGAGTGTGTTGAGGTTGGGAGTGTGTTGAGGTTGGGAGTGTGTTGAGGTTGGTAGTGTGTTGAGGTTGTCGAGGTTGGTAGTGTGTTGAGGTTGGTAGTGTGTTGAGGTTGGGAGTGTGTTGAGGTTGGGAGTGTGTTGTGGTTGGTAGTGTTGAGGTTGGTTGTGTGTTGAGGTTGGTAGTGTGTTGAGGTTGGTAGTGTGTTGAGGTTGGGAGTGTGTTGAGGTTAGGAGTGTGTTGAGGTTGGGAGTGTTTTGAGGTTGGGAGGGTTGAGGTTAGGAGTGTTGACGTTGGGAGTTGATGAGGTTGGGAGTGTGTTGAGATTGGAAGTGTGTTGGGGTTGGGAGTGTTTTGGGGTTGGGAATGTGTTTAGGTTGGGAGTGTGTTGAGGTTGAAAGTTTATTGTGGTGGGAGTGTGTTGAGGTTGGGAGTGTGTTGAGGTTGAAAATGTGTTGTGGTTGATAGTGTGTAGAGGTTGGGATTGTGTAGAGGTTGGGAGTGTGTTGAGGTTAGGAGTGTGTTGTGGTTGGGAGTGTGTTGAGTTTGGTAGTGTTGAGGTTGGGAGTGTGTTGAGGTTGGGAGTGTGTTGAGGTTGGGAGTGTGTTGAGGTTGGGAGTGTGTTGAGGTTGGGAGTGTGTTGAGGTTGGGAGTGTGTTGAGGTTGGGAGTGTGTTGAGGTTGGGAGTGTGTTGAGGTTGGGAGTGTGTTGAGGTTGGTAGTGTGTTGAGGTTGGGAGTGTGTTGAGTTTGGGAGTGTGTTGTCGTTGGGAGTGTGTTGTCGTTGGGAGTGTGTTGAGGTTGGGAGTGTGTTGAGGTTGGGAGTGTGTTGAGGTTGGGAGTGTGTTGAGGTTGGGAGTGTGTTGAGGTTGGGAGTGAGTTGAGTTTGGGAGTGTGTTGTCGTTGGGAGTGTGTTGTCGTTGGGAGTGTGTTGTCGTTGGGAGTGTGTTGAGGTCGGGAGTGTGTTGAGGTCGGGAGTGTGTTGAGGTCGGGAGTGTGTTGAGGTCGGGAGTGTGTTGAGGTCGGGAGTGTGTTGAGGTCGGGAGTGTGTTGAGGTCGGGAGTGTGTTGAGGTCGGGAGTGTGTTGAGGTCGGGAGTGTGTTGAGGTCGGGAGTGTGTTGAGGTCGGGAGTGTGTTGAGGTCGGGAGTGTGTTGAGGTCGGGAGTGTGTTGAGGTTGGTAGAGTGTTGAGGTTGGTTGTGTGTTGAGGTTGGTAGTGTGTTGAGGTTGGAAGTGTGTTGAGGTTGGCGGTGTGTTGAGGTAAGGGGGTTGTCGAGGTTGGTAGTGTGTTGAGGTTGGTAGTGTGTTGTGGTAAGAAGTGTCTCGTTGTGTAGTGTGTTGAGGTTGGGAGTGTGTTGAGGTTGCGAGTGTGTTGAGGTTGGGAGTGTGTTGAAGTTGGGAGTGTGTTGAGGTTGGGAGTGTGTTGAGGTTGGGAGTGTGTTGAGGTTGGTAGTGTGTTGAGGTTGGTAGTGTGTTGAGGTTGGGAGTGTGTTGAGGTTGGGAGTGTGTTGAGGTTGAGAGTGTGTTGAGGTTGGGAGTGTAGTTAGTTTGAGAGTGTGTTGAGATTATGAGTGTGTTGAGGTTGGGAGTGTGTTGAGGTTCGGAGTGTGTTGAGGTTGGGAGTGTGTTGAGGTTGGGAGTGTCTTGAGGTTGGGAGTGTCTTGAGGTTGGGAGTGTCTTGAGGTTGGGAGTGTCTTGAGGTTGGGAGTGTCTTGAGGTTGGGAGTGTGTTGAGGTTAGTGGTGTGTTGAGGTAGGGAGGTTGTCGAGGTTGGTAGTGTGTTGAGGTTGGTAGTGTGTTGAGGTTGGGAGTGTGTTGAGGTTGGGAGTGTGTTGAGGTTGGGAGTGTGTTGAGGTTGGTAGTGTGATGAGGTTGGTAGTGTGATGAGGTTGGTAGTGTGATGAGGTTGGTAGTGTGATGAGGTTGGGAGTGTGTTGAGATTGGGAGTGTGTTGGGGTTGGGAGTGTGTTGGGGTTGGGAGTGTGTTAGGATTGGGAGTGTGTTGGGATTGGGAGTGTGTTGGGATTGGGAGTGTGTTGGGATTGGGAGTGTGTTGAGGTTGGGAGTGTGTTGGGGTTGGGAGTGTTTTGGGGTTGGGAATGTGTTTAGGTTGGGAGTGTGTTGAGGTTGGGAGTGTGTTGAGGTTGGGAGTGTGTTGAGGTTGGGAGTGTGTTGAGGTTGGGAGTGTGTTGTGGTTGGGAGTGTGTTGAGGTTGGGAGTGTGTTGAGGTTGGGAGTGTGTTGAGGTTGGGAGTGTGTTGAGGTTGGGAGTGTGTTGAGGTTGGGAGTGTGTTGTGGTTGGGAGTGTGTTGAGGTTGGGAGTGTGTTGAGGTTGGGAGTGTGTTGACGTTGGGAGTGTGTTGTGGTTGGGAGTGTGTTGTGGTTGGGAGTGTGTTGAGTTTGGGTGTGTGTTGTCGTTGGGAGTGTGTTGAGGTTGGGAGTGTGTTGAGGTTGGTAGTGTGTTGAGGTTGGGAGTGTGTTGAGGTTGGGAGTGTGTTGTGGTTGGGAGTGTGTTGAGTTTGGGAGTGTGTTGTCGTTGGGAGTGTGTTGAGGTTGGGAGTGTGTTGAGGTTGGGAGTGTGTTGAGGTCGGGAGTGTGTTGAGGTCGGGAGTGTGTTGAGGTCGGGAGTGTGTTGAGGTCGGGAGTGTGTTGAGGTCGGGAGTGTGTTGAGGTCGGGAGTGTGTTGAGGTCGGGAGTGTGTTGAGGTCGGGAGTGTGTTGAGGTTGGTAGTGTGTTGAGGTTGGGAGTGTGTTGAGGTTGGCGGTGTGTTGAGGTTGGCGGTGTGTTGAGGTAAGGGGGTTGTCGAGGTTGGTAGTGTGTTGAGGTTAGTAGTGTCTTGAGGTTGGGAGTGTCTTGAGGTTGGGAGTGTCTTGAGGTTAGCGGTGTGTTGAGGTAGGGAGGTTGTCGACGTTGGTAGTGTGTTGAGGCTGTTAGTGTGTTGTGGTAGGAAGTGTGTTGAGATTATGAGTGTGTTGAGGTTGAGAGTGTGTTGAGGTTGGGACTGTAGTTAGTTTGAGAGTGTGTTGAGATTATGAGTGTGTTGAGCTTGGGAGTGTGTTGTGGTTGGTAGTGTGTTGAGGTTGGTTGTGTGTTGAGGTTGGTAGTGTGTTGAGGTTGGTAGTGTGTTGAGGTTGGGAGTGTGTTGAGGTTGGGAGTGTTTTGAGGTTGGGAGGGTTGAGGTTAGGAGTGTTGAGGTTGGGAGTTCATGAGGTTGGGAGTGTGTTGAGATTGGGAGTGTGTTGGGGTTGGGAGTGTGTTGGGGTTGGGAGTGTGTTGGGATTGGGAGTGTGTTGAGGTTGGTAGTGTGTTGAGGTTGGGAGTGTGTTGGGGTTGGGAGTGTTTTGGGGTTGGGAATGTGTTTAGGTTGGGAATGTGTTGAGGTTGGGAGTGTGTTGAGGTTGGGAGTGTGTTGAGGTTGGTAGACTGTTGAGGGTATCAGTTTTTTGAGGTCAGGAATGCTTTGAGGTTGGTAGTGTTTAGTGGTTGTTAGTGTGTAGAGGTTGTGATTGTGTAGAGGTTGGGAGTGTGTTGAGGCTGGGAGTGTGTTGAGGTTGGGAGTGTGTTGAGTTTGGTAGTGTGTTGTGGTTGGGAGTGTGTTGAGGTTGGGAGTGTGTTGAGGTTGGGAGTGTGTTGAGGTTGGGAGTGTGTTGAGGTTGGGAGTGTGTTGAGGTTGGGAGTGTGTTGAGGTTGGGAGTGTGTTGAGGTTGGTAGTGTGTTGAGGTTGGGAGTGTGTTGAGGTTGGTAGTGTGTTGAGGTTGGGAGTGTGTTGAGGTTGGTAGTGTGTTGAGGTTGGGAGTGTGTTGTGGTTGGGAGTGTGTTGTGGTTGGGAGTGTGTTGAGGTTGGGAGTGTGTTGAGGTTGGGAGTGTGTTGAGGTTGGGAGTGTGTTGAGGTTGGGAGTGTGTTGAGGTTGGGAGTGTGTTGAGGTTGGTAGTGTGTTGAGGTTGATAGTGTGTTGAGGTTGGTAGTGTGTTGAGGTTGGGTGTGTGTTGAGGTTGGGAGTGTGTTGAGGTTGGGAGTGTGTTGAGGTTGGGAGTGTGTTGAGGTTGGGAGTGTGTTGAGGTTGGGAGTGTGTTGAGGTTGGTAGTGTGTTGAGGTTGTCGAGGTTGGTAGTGTGTTGAGGTTGGTAGTGTGTTGAGGTTGGGAGTGTGTTGAGGTTGGGAGTGTGTTGTGGTTGGTAGTGTTGAGGTTGGTTGTGTGTTGAGGTTGGTAGTGTGTTGAGGTTGGTAGTGTGTTGAGGTTGGGAGTGTGTTGAGGTTAGGAGTGTGTTGAGGTTGGGAGTGTTTTGAGGTTGGGAGGGTTGAGGTTAGGAGTGTTGACGTTGGGAGTTGATGAGGTTGGGAGTGTGTTGAGATTGGAAGTGTGTTGGGGTTGGGAGTGTTTTGGGGTTGGGAATGTGTTTAGGTTGGGAGTGTGTTGAGGTTGAAAGTTTATTGTGGTGGGAGTGTGTTGAGGTTGGGAGTGTGTTGAGGTTGAAAATGTGTTGTGGTTGATAGTGTGTAGAGGTTGGGATTGTGTAGAGGTTGGGAGTGTGTTGAGGTTAGGAGTGTGTTGTGGTTGGGAGTGTGTTGAGTTTGGTAGTGTTGAGGTTGGGAGTGTGTTGAGGTTGGGAGTGTGTTGAGGTTGGGAGTGTGTTGAGGTTGGGAGTGTGTTGAGCTTGGGAGTGTGTTGAGGTTGGGAGTGTGTTGAGGTTGGGAGTGTGTTGAGGTTGGGAGTGTGTTGAGGTTGGGAGTGTGTTGAGGTTGGTAGTGTGTTGAGGTTGGGAGTGTGTTGAGTTTGGGAGTGTGTTGTCGTTGGGAGTGTGTTGTCGTTGGGAGTGTGTTGAGGTTGGGAGTGTGTTGAGGTTGGGAGTGTGTTGAGGTTGGGAGTGTGTTGAGGTTGGGAGTGTGTTGAGGTTGGGAGTGAGTTGAGTTTGGGAGTGTGTTGTCGTTGGGAGTGTGTTGTCGTTGGGAGTGTGTTGTCGTTGGGAGTGTGTTGAGGTCGGGAGTGTGTTGAGGTCGGGAGTGTGTTGAGGTCGGGAGTGTGTTGAGGTCGGGAGTGTGTTGAGGTCGGGAGTGTGTTGAGGTCGGGAGTGTGTTGAGGTCGGGAGTGTGTTGAGGTCGGGAGTGTGTTGAGGTCGGGAGTGTGTTGAGGTCGGGAGTGTGTTGAGGTCGGGAGTGTGTTGAGGTCGGGAGTGTGTTGAGGTTGGTAGAGTGTTGAGGTTGGTTGTGTGTTGAGGTTGGTAGTGTGTTGAGGTTGGAAGTGTGTTGAGGTTGGCGGTGTGTTGAGGTAAGGGGGTTGTCGAGGTTGGTAGTGTGTTGAGGTTGGTAGTGTGTTGTGGTAAGAAGTGTCTCGTTGTGTAGTGTGTTGAGGTTGGGAGTGTGTTGAGGTTGCGAGTGTGTTGAGGTTGGGAGTGTGTTGAAGTTGGGAGTGTGTTGAGGTTGGGAGTGTGTTGAGGTTGGGAGTGTGTTGAGGTTGGTAGTGTGTTGAGGTTGGTAGTGTGTTGAGGTTGGGAGTGTGTTGAGGTTGGGAGTGTGTTGAGGTTGAGAGTGTGTTGAGGTTGGGAGTGTAGTTAGTTTGAGAGTGTGTTGAGATTATGAGTGTGTTGAGGTTGGGAGTGTGTTGAGGTTGGGAGTGTGTTGAGGTTGGGAGTGTGTTGAGGTTGGGAGTGTCTTGAGGTTGGGAGTGTCTTGAGGTTGGGAGTGTCTTGAGGTTGGGAGTGTCTTGAGGTTGGGAGTGTGTTGAGGTTAGTGGTGTGTTGAGGTAGGGAGGTTGTCGAGGTTGGTAGTGTGTTGAGGTTGGTAGTGTGTTGAGGTTGGGAGTGTGTTGAGGTTGGGAGTGTGTTGAGGTTGGGAGTGTGTTGAGGTTGGTAGTGTGATGAGGTTGGTAGTGTGATGAGGTTGGTAGTGTGATGAGGTTGGTAGTGTGATGAGGTTGGGAGTGTGTTGAGATTGGGAGTGTGTTGGGGTTGGGAGTGTGTTGGGGTTGGGAGTGTGTTAGGATTGGGAGTGTGG